>NC_057735.1:3193505-3215663 GCF_004010195.1 Chiloscyllium plagiosum
CTCTCTCTCTCACACATACGCTCTCACACTCACACACATACTCTCACACATACACACATGCACACAGGCACACTCTCTCTCACACACACACACACACACACACCCCATTCAGTCAGCATGGGCAGGAATCTTTCCTCCCGTCTCATGTACAAATCCAAACCAAGAAGCCATTCATCACAAGAAGAGGCCCTTTCACTGAAGGAATTACAGCCGGACTCATTCATTGCCTGCTGTTAAGATGATTTGGCAGTTCATATTCTGTAGTTCATGAGATTCCTGATTAGCCCAGTTAGTGTCAGGTCAGTCACACACAGTAGAAAGGTTATTAAACATTTTATGGGCAGATTAGTCTCCAGTGATTGAGCTTGTCTTTGAGCCAGTGATCAGATTCATGGGCCCTGCGTCCAAGGTAATTTGATGCTGTGCATTACTCTGTCACGTTATGATGGTGATTCCATATTTGAATTGTTAGATCTCATAAATAAAAACGAAAATAGGAGATACTGACTTGACATATAACACGGAGAGAACAAAATAGATTCAACATGGGACCTTCTGGATCCTGTATCGAGAATTCAGAAATTGTTTGTTGTTAAATGTTGAACCAACCTCGGGTCACTGTCAGTATGGAGTTTGCAAAATCTTCCCCTGTCTGTGTGGGTTTCCACTGGATGCTCCAGTTTCCTCCCACAGTCCATAGATGAGCAGGTTAGCTGGGTTGACCATGCTATATTGCCCTGTATTATTGTGCAGGCTCGGCGGGGTATCCACGGAAAATGCCAGGTTACAAGGATAGGGTGGGGATGGTGTCTGGGTGGGACTGTCTTCAGAAGGTCAGTGTAAACTCAATGGGCAGAATGGCCTCCTTCCATATTGCAGGGAATCACTAGACCCGAAACGTTAACTCTGATTTCTCTCCACAGATGCTGCCAGACCTGCCAAGTTCTTCCAGCAATTCCTGTTTTTGTTTTCCTGATTTCCAGCTTTCCATTCTTTATCTTGTGAAAAGGATAAGGATAACTCCCAGCTTTACCTTATCTGGCCTATCTGTGACTCCACACCCACTGGGTCGGCTGCTCTCTGAAATGACTGAGTAAGTCTCTCATTTTACTGAAATGTTTCAAACTCTGATAAAAAGGAATGAAATCAGATCAAACAAGAAACAGAAACTGACTCTGACTTAAATCCAAATAGAAAGTGTTGGAGTAACTCAGCAGATCTGACAGCATCTACAGAGAGAGAAGTCAAGGTAATATTTCGAGTCTGCTATAACTCTTCTGAAGAAAGTTCTCCTCTATTCACCATCCTGGTTTGGAAATATACCTCCTCTCTTTTGTTGTCACTGGTTCAAATCTCGAAATTTCTTCCCTAAGGGCATTGTGGGTCTACCCACAGCAGGTGGACTGCAGCGGGTCAAGAAGGCAGCTCACCCCGACCTTCTCAAGGGGCAATAAACATTGTCCCAGTTACTGATACCCACTTCCCACGAATATACCTTCATGGTAAGGTTTGAACTTATCTTTAACAGCTAACTGATTGGTCTAGCCCTCTGATTTTCTGCTCCATAACATAACCCATAACTACCCTTCACCATCTATCATTGCTTGAGAAATGGATCCACATGTGACTCCACATCGAGCTACAGTAACCTGTGAATGGTTTTTTTCTGTACCCATTCACAGGATGTGGGCATCGCTGGCTGAGTGAGCATTTATTGCCCCTTGGGAAGGTAGGGGTGAACTAACTTCTTGAACTGCTGCAGTTCATGTGCTCTAGGTAGACTCACAGCACTGTTAGGGAGAGAACCAACCACATTGCTGTGGGTCTGGAGTCACATGTAGGCCAGACCAGGCAATTTCCTTCCCGAAAGGAAACCAGAGGTGTTTCTCTCCCGACAATCATCGACTAGTTCATGGTCATCAGTTGACTCTTACTTCCAGGTTATTAATGAGTTCAAATTCCACCATCTGCAGTGGCAGGGTTTGAACTTGGGTCCCAGTGACATTATCCGGGTCCCAGGATTAACAGTCTACCAATAATACCAGTAGGCCATCTGCTCCCCTTATGCAGTGAGCGCCGAATGTGCATTTAGCTGTTGAGTGTCCTCACACCTACCCTGTAGGTTGGTGCTGAATGTGGAACTGTTTCTTTTGCTGGCGGGATCTTCACTTTAACTTGGAGCCGGGCTGTTCTGGGGTGATGTCAGGAAGTGCCCCTTCACACAAAGGGAGGGAGAAATCCGGAACATTCTCCTCCATGAGGCTTGAAAACTCCACCATGGAGATTGTCAGCCTGCTGTGAGGGATACATACACAGGGCTAAGGGACTAAAGGAACTCAATGGAGTTAATGCACAGATCAGTTTTGATCTAATTGAGCTGCTGAACAGGCTCCAGGGACTGAACGCTCTCCTCCTGTTGCAACAATGCTTGCTCAGCCCAGTCTGCATGCACACACACACACACACGCGGAAATGACCGGGTTGTGAAGAGAGAGCAGGATCCCTGCTTGTCCTTCACCTACTCCAGACTGTGCAAACAAGTCACTCACCGGTTTCCTTTCCAGTAAAACAGGACTCAGTGCCATCCAACCTCCAGATCAGCTTGCATCCACAACTCTCATTTTTACACAATAAATGTGATATTTGACATTTACGCATCATTAATCTTCAGGAAAACCTGAAACCTGCCTCAGTAAGTGCTTGTGGATAGAGACTCACAATCGATGGCTGCTCCACTCTCCCCAGTGCTAAGTGTTTAATATTCGGGTTCTAATGGACCCTCTGGGTCAATGAAAATGAAATAAAACCATACTATTTAATCCTTTTTGAGTTAAACAAAGCAATCTCTAATGCACCAGAGCATTGGTAACTCGGGTCACTTCCAGTGAGTGTGTAATTTGTGAAGTTATTCAGATGCAGAGTAAGTCATTTATCGGTGTTTTATGATATGTGTTCCTTCCTCATGCTGACAGTGTATGTCACACATTTATTGTCCATCTCTCCGTGGGGCAAACTTCAGGCGACAGTGACGAGTTCGCTCTGGGACGGAGGAGACTCTGACCCTGTGCAGGCTTGTCAACCAGGTGACCCAGGGCGTTGGAAGCATCTCACACAGCCCCCATCAAAGGTACTGGGAATGAAAGCTGCCAGAGATGTGACACTCCCCGAAAGGCCAGCAGTGAGTCAGTCTGGCTTTTATGACAATCTGCAGCTTCACTGCCAGTCCTTTTACTGTTGCCAGCCCTTTGTTTCCAGGTTTGTTTTTTCAAAAAACGCGAAAAACAAACTCTTCACTGCTGTTGATTGGAGTTTGCACATTTACAGCTCCAGCTCACTCATCCTTACACTTATCCCTTTGCTTTGCTCCAGGGACTGAACGCTCTCCTCCTGTTGCAACAATGCTTGCTCAGCCCAGTCTGCACGCACACACAAACACATTAACATTGCTTTCGATGAGAAAACCTTGACCATGTTTCACAATAGATGGAAAACACAGGGTCACTGCTGAAGGTACACTTTAAGACATGACCAAATAAGAAAGATGAGGCCAAAGTTGTTGAGGTGGTAAATTAACAAAATTTAAAAGGCATTTGGACAAATACATGGATAGGAAAGGATTAGAGGGATATTGGCCACGTGCAGGGAAATAGGGTTAGTGTGGATTGGTCGGCATGGACCCGTTTGGACCGAAGCACCTGTCTCTGTGCTGTCGGACTCTATGACTCAATAACTGTATGAAATCCATTTGGCCCATTGGACTTATTCTAGCGCTAGGGAATAGCCACCCACCCACTATTTCTCCAAAGCTCTGCAACTTTATTTTTTCATTTCAAATATTTATCCAAATCTATTTTAGAAGTCACTATTCACCTACACCTCGTTCCAGATCCTGATAAGGTGTGGAGGGATCGGTGTTGGCCTGGGGTGGGCAAAGTTAAAAATCACACTACACTAGGTTATAGTCCAACAGGTTTATCTGGAAGCATTAGCTTTCAAAGCTCTGCTCCTTCGTCAGGTGCAGTGACTTGTGATTTCAAATAAACCTGTTGGACTGTAACCTGGTGTCATGTGACTTCTGACTAGATCCTGACAAATCAGTTCCAAACAAAAAAATTCACTTCATTTGCCTTGGCTTCATTTGTTGATTAAATTGTACAACATGTTCTGTGTCTTTCTGTTGAGATCACTGAACGCAATTGCAGGCACTCACAACAGAAGGATGGGGCCTGGTGTCAATCCAACACACAATATGACTCACTGAAGAATACCACTCTGCTATCATGACTGAAACAATGGGTTCTGACCTTACACACAATGTCTACTGGCACTCAGCATCAAGATTAAAATCAAGTTCCAAAATGTTTCCCACAGGGGCTGAGAACCCAATAAAATATAACCCACAGCAAGAGGAGTACTTCAAAGGGCAGAGGAGCCAAAACTCAGTCAAAGAGGTTGAATTCAAAAATACCAAAGGACTGTGGATGCTGGAAATTAGGAACAAAAACAGTAATTTGTTGGATGAAACTCAGCAGGTCTATCCACATTTGTACAGAGAAAGCAGAGTTAACATTTCAGGTCTAGTAACTCTGTTTCAGGACAAGCATAGTAAAATCCATCAATGAGAGACTGTCCATAGCCCACTGCGGTAGAACTTTCCAGAAGTTCTCAACCTTCTGAGTGCAGAGCATCCTCCTTACCTCAGCCCAAAATAGATGCCCTCTCACACTGAGACTGTAACCCCATACTCTAGGTTCACCAGCTATGGGAAACAATATTTCTAGGTATCGGTTAGGCCACTTTTAGTATATCGCATTCAATTCTGGTCTCCTTCCTATCGGAAAGATGTTGTTAAACTTGAAAGGGTTCAGAAAAGATTTACAAGGATGTTGCCAGCGTTGGAGGGATTGAGCTACAGGGAGAGGCTGAACAGGCTGGGGCTGTTTTCCCTGGAGCGTTGGAGGCTGAGGGGTGACCTTATAGAGGTTTAAAAAATTATGAGGGGCATGGATAGGATAAATAGACAAGCCTTTGTCCCAGCATGAGGGAGTCCAGAAGTAGAAGGTATAGGTTTAGGGTGAGAGGGAAAAGATTTAAAAGAGACCTAAGGGGCAACTTTTTCACACAGAGAGTGGTATGTGTATGGAATGAGCTGCCAGAGGAAATGGTGGAGGCTGGTACAATTGCAACATTTAAGAGGCATCTGGATGGGTATATGAATAGGAAGGGTTCGGAGGGATATGGGCCGGGTGCTGGCAGGTGGGACTAGATTGGGTTGGGATATCTGGTCGGCATGGACGGGTTGGACCGAAGGGTTTGTTTCTCTGCTGTACGTCTCTATGGTTCTATGACTCTCTCACACTTTGCTGTTTTTCTATGTTTCAACTGGAACGCTCTCCAACTGGCAGAGAATATAGATCGACTTTATTCATTCTCTCTTCAAAGGGATGAGTTGAGTGAATTATCATCGCATTCCCTCTGGAGTTACTCCTTCCTGAGGTGAGGAGAGCAAACCCTGCACGTTACTTCCAGTGTGACCTGGTGTTTGATAGCAGCAATGAGCCTGGTGCTGCAGCCTGGATTCCCTGAATACGCTGGAATGAGTGGCAGGATAACATTCCACAATCATTGAAAACCTTTTGGAAAACATAAAACTTATTTTCACGTGGCAGCTGTGGCCTCCTGTGTTTCTGGCTTAATTACACAAATGACCTTAAGGTCCCAAAGCACTAAGCAAACAGTGAAACACACTCTTCATTCCATGGTTAATGCTTAGCTCATCAAATCACCAGGGACAAACTGGGTATTAAACTTTTCTTGATAATGTAAATTCTATTTGTGGAACAGGTGTGAGGATAATTTAATTTAAAATACAATAATTATCTTGGGTTATATTTAGTTTCGTTTTAATAAGGATTATTAAAATCACTGTGTGCATTTTAAATACTTTAATTACATTATGCAGTTAGTGTTTGTTCTCTCTGTCCATCTGACTGCCCACTGCTCTGTCACCCTTCCTGGATCTCTCTCTCTCACACACAGACTCTGTATCTTTCTCTCCATATCTTTCCCTTCCTGCATCTCTCTTTCTCACAATCTTTCAAAATCTCTCCAGCTCTCTATCTCCCTAATTCCCTGAATAAGCTGGAATGAGTGGCAGGATATCATTCCACAATCATTGAAAATCTTTCGGAAGACATGAAACTTCTTATCACGTGGCAGCTGTGGCCACCTGTGTTTCTGGCTTAATTACACAAACGGCCTTAAGGTCCCAAAGCACTAAGCAAACAGAGGAACACACACTTCATTCCCCGAATCTCTGATTCGCTGCCTTTCTGTATCTCTCTCAATCTGTGAAATCCTGTGAAAGGGCTGGATCACGTCTGTTGGATGAAGAACCAATAATGGATCTGTGCAGCCTCTTAGGAGTCCCACCAATGAACCAATCAGAGAGAGGTGAGGCCACTGGAACCTTTCCCAGATTGGGGGCATATACCCTGCCTAGCAACAGATGCTGGCCAATAAGGTGTCATCATTCTTGCGCTCAGAGGGGGCTGGGGCTGTTTTCAGAGGGACCCTCACTATCAAGTTCCCTTCACACACACCATTCACCATAGAGTCATCCAGTCACAGTCATAGAGTCATCCAGCACGGAAACACCATTCAGTCCAACCAGCCCGTGCCGACCATAATCCTAAACTAATCTAGTCCCACCTGCCCACTCCTGGGCCATATCCCTCCAAACCTTTCCCATTCATGTACTTAACCAAATGTCTTTTAAATGTTGTATTGTGTCCATATCCACCAGCTCCTTGGGAAGTTCATTCTACGTGCGATCCATCCTCTGTGTGAACAATTTGTCCCTCGTGTCTTTTTAAATCTCTCTCCTCGCTCTCGGAATATATTGCCATTGCTTCAGTGTTGCTGGGTCAGAACCCCCTCCCTAACAACATTGTAGGTTGATCTCCAGCACATGGACTGCAGTGGATCAATAAGGGCAGCTCATCCCCACCCTCTCTAGGGGCAACTAGGGATGGGGCGTAACTGCTGGCCCAGCCCACATCTCATAACTGAATAATATAAAACATGGCGAGACAAATTCAGGCAGGGTTGGGCATGACAGCCTGAGTGGAGAATGAAAGATTAACGTTCAAATGGGGGTTTGCTGAAACACTACAAGGGAGACATTTTAAGAGTGAGATGACTTGCAGAGATCTTGATTGTTCTTGCTAGAGGCACATACAAACTAATAGCAAGCATAAGCCATTCTGCCCCTCGAGCCTGCTATTGAAATTATGGTCAATCTGATCATGGCCTCAACTCCAGATCCCTGCTCCTTCCCCATAACCATTGGCTTCTTTCGCCAAGAAATGATCTTCCACGATTTCTGTTAAAAATGTTAAAGATGCTTGACTGCTCTCTGGGCAAGAGAGGCTGAAGGACACATGACTCTCAAGTAAAACAATTTCTCTGGGGACAATTGGCTGAATATCCTCCTTCTGTGCTAGACAAGTCCATGATGTGTAACGAGAAGCAGGCATTAAGGAGAGAGACCAGCCATTGATTGAATTAACCATTTCCCACTCCTACCATCACTGGGTGGAGTATTGCATAATCAGGTTTGTGATTAGTCCTGAATATCGACAAGTTGTTTTTAGTGATTGGGTGTGTCATTATTTGGCTAGCTTAGTTGGCTGGATGGCAAGTTTGCAATATAGAGTAGCACCATTGCCATTGGGTCAACTCCCACACCAGCTGAGGTTACCATGAAGATCTTGGTTTAACACTTTGCCTGAGGTATGGTGACCCTCAAGTTAAATTCACTACTCCTTTCTCTAATGTCAGAAGTCACACAACATCAGGTTATAGTCCAACAGGTTTATTTGAAATCATTCACACAAATAAATTCAAATAAGTCTGTTGGACTATGACTTGGAGTCGTGTGACTTCTGACCTTGTTGACCTCAGTCCAACTGCAGCACTCCTCATGAGAGTCTCTCTCTAATGACAGAATGGTTAATTAATTATTCAGCTGTCAAACAATTCACCCTGTGCCAAATCCCAATGTCAAAACTGAAACATGGTCATTTAGTTCTTCATAGAATCCCTACAGTGTGGGAACAGGCCATTCAAACCAACAAGTCCACACCAACTCTCCAAAGCGCATCCCAACCCAATTCACCCATCCCTTCAACCCTGCATTTCCCATGGCTAATCCATCTAACCTATATAGCCCTGGACATTATGGGGCAATTTAGCATGGCCAATCCACTTAACCCTCACATCTTTGGACTGTGGGAGGAAACCAGAGGAATCCCATGCAGACATGGGGAGAATGTGCAAACTCCACACAGACTGGTACCCAATGGTGGAATCGAACCGGGGTCCCCAGCGCTGTGAGGCAGCAGGGCAAATTCTGAGCCATCATGCTGCCCCACGTATCTCAATGTTGTCAAGGATCCCATCAATTACCAGGATTTCATCCACAACCCACAATAACTTGTCAGGAAACCCAACATTAACCCTGCAACTGCTGGCTCACATATTGCTGTAACATTAGGTTATGACTTGGGTGGGAGGTGAAATAACTGCAGAGAAGCTGGTATCCCGTCACCAAGACCCTCTTTATCTGCACAAGGAGAGTCCTTGTCTCTCGAACTGCCTCATTCAGAGCCAGCTCTCACAGTCCCAGAACCTCTGACCCTCCCATACTTATCTGTCAGCCAGGACTCCCAGGTTAACAGACCCAGTCAGGGAACTCGTATTGTATGAAGTTCAGCTGGCTGACCTTGTTACAATCACTACAGGAGGAAGATGCTGGAAATCCACCTCCCACAGTGGAAATATTACACTCAATTACCAAAAATAGTCAACTGCTATCTCTTTATCCATGTTAATTAGAACAGAAGAGATATCCCGTAGGTTTATTCAATAAACACAAAAGTACCACTTTAATCAAAGGCAAAATGTGCTCTTACAATGTGAGGTAAACCCAATTATTGACTAAGCTACTGTGCAAGATTAAAATATATCTATTCCCCTTATCCCAGACACTCATGCATTCATAAACAGACACTGAAGAAAAGTCATTACTAGACACCAAAAATTAACTCATTCTCTCTTCACAGATGATGCCAACCTGCTGCGTTTCGCGAACATTCTGTGTGTTTGTTCCATGAAGACCCAGCTCTAATAAGACATTAAGAACAGGGAATAATAGATAGAAAGGGAGCAACACCCCTGTATAGAACCATAGAATCCCTACAGTGTGGAAACAGGTCATTCCGACCGATGAGTCCACACTGACCTCCCAAAGAAAAACCCACCCAGACCAATCCTCTCACCCTACATTTACTCCTGACTAATGCACTGAGCGTACACGTCCCTGAACACTCTAGGCAATTACCCATAACCAATTCACCTGGTCTGCACATCTTTGGATTGTGGGAGGAAACCTACACAGACACAGGGAGAATTACAAACTCCACACAGACAGTCACCCGAGGCAGGAATCGAACCTAGGTCCCTAGCACTGTGAGGCAGCAATGCTAACCGCTCAGCCACAGTGCCTCCCCAGTCAATAGGTTGGGGATTGCATTCATAGGATACAGTGGCTTGACCTCTCAAGGTTCCTTTGATTTCCTGTCAATGAGATACGATTACTATCGCTCACAGAGCAACGACAGATCTTCAGATCAGATTTTGGATTCCACTCAGAAACTGTTTGGAAAAAACCATTCCGTACCTAAGTCCATTGACTGTTACGAGGCAATTAACAGACCATATCATTAGAATGTTTCCAAGTCTGTTTGTCCAACAATTAGAGCAATAAAACCCATCTTTCAACTCCTCCTTAATCATTTTAGCTTATATTCTCCTCAAAGTCAATTGTCTTTTGTAAACAGCAGACAATTCCCAGTGTTCTTTGTCCTTTTGACTTTTGATTTCCAAGAGATGACATGATGAATTCTTTACTACCAAAGAATTGTCCATGATTTGGTGATGCCGGTATTGAACTGGGGTGGACAAAGTTAAAAATCACACAATACTAGGTTACAGTCCAACAGGTTTATTTGGAAACACTGGCTTTTGGACCCCTACTCACCAATCACCTGATGAAGGAGCAACGCTCTGAAAGTTAGTGCTTCCAAATAGATCTTTTGGACTATAACCTGGTGTTGTGTGATTTTTAACTAAGAATCATCCAAATCTTCCATTTTTCAATTCTCATTTCCATAGCATATATTTGTTTCCACCAAGTGGTAAAATATGACTATCAGTTTTCAACTTTCATCATCTGGTGTTAATATCTGAGATCTTCTT
This sequence comes from Chiloscyllium plagiosum, assembly GCF_004010195.1. NCBI lineage: Eukaryota > Metazoa > Chordata > Chondrichthyes > Orectolobiformes > Hemiscylliidae > Chiloscyllium > Chiloscyllium plagiosum. Next base: position 3,203,826 of record NC_057735.1, read on the forward strand.
GGACTGAAACGATTTGATTAACAAAAGGAGAGAACACCGCCTGAAGTTGGCTACAGTGTCATCTGACCAGTTTGAGGAATCTGCGGTGAAATAACTGAAGACAGTCTGGTCGAAAAGGCACTGAGGCTTTTTGACTCATAGCTTTCTGGAGGCTTCAGATACAGCGATGAGAGTTCCTGCAGACTATCCAGCTTAATATAATGATACCACACACGGGAATTGCAAATGAGCTATAGATCAGGAAAACAGTTTTGGGCACAGGAGGGAAGGAAATGAATTAGCAACACAGAACTGGAAGTCGCTTTTTTTCTCGTTCCCTTTCCCTCTCATTCTCTCTCTCTCTCTCCGTCCATCCCTCTATTGCTCAGGCCATCAAAAAATACAGAAATATCTATTGACCTTGGACACAAGGATATTTATAGATGTTGCCACTGCTGAGGATACAAGACACCCATTAGGTATCCGCTGTCTTAGGTTAAAATCTAACGTCTCAATGACTCTAAGGTCTTGTGATTTACCTGCACACTTTTGATCTTTCTTTTGTATCAGACACTTTCTCCCTTTTAACTTTGTCACCTGTGTGTGAGTGTGTGTGCTGTGTGAGTGTGCTTGCGTGCATATGTGTGTTTGTGTGTGTGTGTACATGTGTGCGTGTGTGCGTGTGTGTGTGTACCTGTGTGCGTGTGTACTTGTGCGTGCGTGTGTGCATGTGTGTGTGTGTACCTGTGTGCGTGCGTGTGTGCGTGTGTGCATGTGTGTGTGCATGTGTGTGTACCTGTGTGTGTGCGTGTGTTTGTGCGCATGTGTAACTGTGTGTGTGTGTGTGCGCGTGTGTACCTGTGTGTGTGTGTGCGCACGTGCGTGTGTGCATCTGTGTGTGTGTGAGAGAGAGAAAAAGAGTGTGTACATATATTTATATCTGTGTGTGTGTGTGTGTGAGAGTATGTGTACATGTGTATATTTAGCTGTGTATGTGAGAAGATGTGTCTGTGTGTATAAATATATATATCTGTATGTGTGAGGGAGAGTATGTGTGTGCATGAGAGATATATGTGTGTATCGGAGTGTGTGTGTGTGTGTTGTGTTGTCCTGTCTTATTATTTTAAGCAATAACATTTTTCTTTCTTTCAGTCAAAAAACCTTATAATTTGCCCTTTAATCTTGTTAATGCTACATTTTAATTCAAGAATGAAATCACTAAATGTTCAAAAGAATTACAAATATTTGTCACAACCAAAAGAAGGTTTAAACGAAGTTGGGGGTGGCTGTGGGGAGCGGGGGTGGTGGACACTAATTTATCTGTCCTCACCTGGTGATGACAAGATGAACAAATGACCAAAAGTTAGCATCTCTTGGCAGCAGGGTCATCACTCAAAGGAGGTGAGTGAATTGTCATGCTCTCCTCCTGCTGACCAGACTCAAAGTTTCATCTTAGATTCTCTTGTCAGTCAAAGCTATTGGTTTAAGAAATGGTCTCATGGATGGTGACTTCTTGCGATGTTTGAATTAAACCGTTTGACTCTTTCTGGGGAAACGCATTGACCTGATCTGAGCAACTTGAGATGGCAGGAAGTTAACATTTTATCGAATTAGTAATCATTGTTATTCCCAACTGCAGTGAGTTGAGCCTCAGTACTTAACTCAACCCACAACATACCTTTAGCCCAAAAGCGAATGGAACAGATAAATATGATAGAGACTTTACGGAAATCACGCTGATGAATATTCTCTACACTGTTGTGGAATGGTTAAAAGCAATTCATTGTAGCCTTGCTGACAACTTAAAAATATCGAATAAAATATCCCAACCTGTTCTGATCAGTGAAGGAGGTCAGTCAGCTCCCCTCTATACAGCCTGCCCGGTCAGCTGCATGCACTCTCCTTTTCAGCATGAGGCTATATTACTCTCTCATAAAATTGTAAGTACCAAATACCTACCGTATCAGTAAGAAGGCAATTATCAGGCTTCCCTGACTGAAAGAGAAGTGCATTTTTATTATGTGCTAATGCAGAGAATGTAATAAAGAATGACATCAAACATACACAAAATTAAAAGTTGCAAATTAATAAGGACTTTTTGGAATATTGTGTGTAATTCTGGTCTCCTTCCTATCAGAAGGAAGTTGTGAAATTCGAAAGGGTTTGGAAAAGATTTACAAGGATGTTTCCAGGGTTGGAGGATTTGAGCTACAGGGAGAGGCTGAACAGGCTGGGGCTGTTTTCCCTGGAGCGTCGGAGGCTGATGGGTGACCTTACAGAGGTTTATAAAATCATGAGGGGCATGGATAGGATAAATAGACAAAGTCTTTTCCCTGGGGTGGACCATAGGTTTAGGGTGAGAGGAAAAAGATATAAAAGGGACCTAAGGGGCAACTGTTTCACGCAGAGGGTGGTACGTGTATGGAATGAGCTGCCAGATGAAGTGGTGGAGGCTGGTACAATTATGGCAATTAAAAGGCATCTGGATGGGTATATGAATAGGAAGGGTTTGGAGGGATATGGGCCGGGTGCTGGCAGGTGGGACTAGATTGGGTTGGGATATCTGGTCGGCATAGACTAGTTGGATGGAAGGGTCTGTTTCCATGCTGTACATCTCTATGATGCTATGACTCTAAGGACAACATGACAGGGCAGTTTAAAGGATTACACAGTTTATAATCCTTAGGTTCTCTTTGAGGGGTACCATTAGAAGCTGAGTGTAAGGTTGTTTAATTAGTATCCTTGAGTCATAGAATCATAGAGGTATACAGCACAGACATAAACCATTCAGTCCAACTCAACCATTCCGACCAGATATCCTGAATTAATCTACTCCCACTTGCTAGCATTTGGCCCATATCCCTCCAAACCCTCCCTATTCATATCCCCATCCAGATGCCTTTTATATGTCGCAATTGTACCAGCCTCCACCACTTCCTCTGGCAGCTCATTCCATACCCGTACCACCCTCTGTGTGAAAAAATTGCCCCTTAGGTCTCTTTTATATCTTTCCAATTGCAAATTTGAAGCAATATCTTTGGGAATCCAAAGATGACTAAAGAGTCCAGGAACACAGATCATTAAAATGTTGTTAACTTAAAGAGAGAGAGAGGAGGCTGGAGAAACTCAGTAGGTCCAGCAATGCCTGTGGTGAGAGGGACTGAGTTAATGCTCAAACTCTCCTTGATTCCTCTTCAGAATATAATAATTATGAATAATTTTCAAAAAGAATAACAGGGTGCGGGTTTTTATATCTGAAGGGCTTGACAGAAATCTCACTTCAGATATTTATAGAGAGTTAGTGAGTTTTGAGAAGATTTGTTGCTCAGGTTGAGGTTCTGGATGTAAGTTTTCTCGCTGAGCTGGAAGGTTTGATTTCAGATGTTTCGTCACCATACTAGGTAACATCTTCAGTGAGCCTTTGCTGATGATTCCTACTTTCTATTTATATGATTGGGTTTCTTTGGGTTGGTGATATCATTTCCTGCGGTGACATGATTTCCTATGATGATGTCATTTCCTGTACTTTTTCTCAGGGGGTGGTAAATCGGGTCTATGTCAATGTGTTTGTCGATAGAGTCCCAGTTGGAATGCCATGCTTCTAGGAATTCTCATGCGTGTCTCTGATTGGCTTGTCCTAGGATGGATGTGTTGTTCCAGTCAAAGTGGTGTCCTTCCTCATCTGTATGTAAGACCCCTTGGCATCATGGTAGCCCACAAACCCACTAAAACAGCAGCTAAAGAACTTGAAAGACCCTATACAGACAATGAGCAAAACTAATGTCATTTACAAAATACCGTGCAAGACTGTAACAAACACTACATTGGACAAACAGGCAGAAAACTAGCCACTAGGATACATGAACATCAACTAGCCTTAAACGACGTGACCCTCCATCACTAATATCCTTACATATGGATGAGGAAGGACACCACTTCGACTGGGACAACACATCCATTCCATAACAAGCCAAACAGAGACACACACGAGATTTCCTAGAAACATTGCATTCCAACCGGAAGTCTATCAACAAACACATTGACTTGGACCCGATTTACCACCCCTGAAAAAAAGAACAGGAAATGCCATTGTCATAGGAAATGATATCACTACAGGAAACGACATCACCAACCCAAAGAACCCCAAATGTATAAATCGAAAGCAGGAATCATCAGCAGTGCTTCGTCCAGAGGCTCACTGAAGATGTTACCTAGTATGGTGATGAAACATCTGAAAATGAACCTTCCAGCTCAGTGAGCAAACCCACATCCATTTATAGGAAGTATTCCATCATATTCCTGACTTATACCTTGTAGGTAAAGGTGAGTTACTTGCTGTAGGATTCCGAGCCTCTGACCTGCTCCTGTAGTCACTGTGTTTAAACGGTGAGTCCAGTTGAGTTTCTGCCCTTCAAAGGAAGACAGTACAGATTTCTCACAAAGATTTCAATGGCTAAATTACGCAGAGACCTGAGGTCAGTAGTGGTTTGAAGGATGTTTACCTGATAAATGTTGTTCGGGGGGAGGGTTGAAAAGTTATTGGAGAGTAGCTGGGACAGCCACAATCTTATTGAAAGGTATAAAAGCCTTGGGCCAAGTGGCTGTGTCCTGCTCATAATTTGTACACTCATATTTTCCAAATGAATAGGATTACTTCCATTGGGTGGATGGTATTTGAGAAACTATTCTGTGTAGATGTAAGTAAAGGAGCATTAGAGAACATCAGGAGTTTGAGCTTAACGTACAGACAAGGTGCACCCAAGTTCAAGGGGAGGCTGTGGACAGACATTCACTGCCCAGAAATCCCTCTGAATTATACCTCAATGTGCAGGGAGCTGTATTGGTTTAAAACTCAAGATAGAGCTTCAGATTTCCAGTCTTCTTTGTGTAAAAGGGATACTTTCTAATTTCACTCTTGAAATTAACCTCCCTCTTATTTCACACTTCTCCCCCACCTGCTGGATGATCTCCACAAGTGAACCTTTTTTTATTCATTCACAGGATGTGAGTATCACTAGCCAGGCCTGGCATTTATTGCCCATCTCTAGTTGCCCAGAGGGCAGTTAAGAGTCAACCCCATTGCTGTGGGTCTGGAGTCACATCTAGTCCAGACCAGGTAAGGATGGTAGTTTCCTTCTGTAAAGGACATTAGTGACCCAGATGGGTTTTTCCAACAGTCAATAACGGATTCATGGTCATCACTAGACTCTTAATTCCAGACTTTCAGTAAATTTGATTTCCACTGTCTGCCATGGTACAATTTGAACCTGGGGCCCTGAGTCTCTAGATTCGTAGTCCAGCAATAATACTCCAAGGCTCTCCCCTCCCCTTAGTCACGTGCTATCTCCCCAATCATATTCATTCCTCATTTTAAATAACTTGCACAGGTTTTGAAGCCAGTACTTTGTAACTCCGAGCTGCGTGTGTCTCACTGAGTCCCAGCCTCTCCTCAAAGAGAGGGGAGATGAACATTTCTCCTTCAACCACTTGGATCAGACCTGTGATCATAGAGTCCCTACAGTGCGGAAACAGGTTACTTGGCCCAACAAGTCCACACCAGAAGAGTATCCCACCCAGACTCATTTCCCCTACCCTATTGCTCTACATTTCCCCTGACTAATGCACCTAACCTACACATCCCTGTACCCTATAGGCAATTTCCCATGGCCAATTCACATAACCTGGATTGTGAGAGGAAACTGGAGCACCTGGAGGAAACCCACGCAGACACAGGGAGAATGTGCCAACTCCACACAGTCACCCGAGGGTGGAATCGAACTTGGGATCCTGGTGCTCTGAGGCAGCAGTGCTAACCACTGAGCCACCGTGCAGCCCAAGCATGCAATGGAGACCATCATCATGATGGACGCGATTTGACCACTATCATTAACACACTATTCAGTTGATTCCTGTTGATGCCGGTGGTCTTAACCAAGCAAGGTTAACCAGAGGACACAGCTTAAAAATACAGGGTAGACCATTTAGGACAGAGATGAGGAGAAACTTCTTCACCCAGAGAGTGGTGGCTGTGTGGAATGCTCTGCCCCAGAGGGCAGTGGAGGCCCAGTCTCTGGATTCATTTAAGAAAGAGTTGGATAGAGCTCTCAAGGATAGTGGAATCAAGGGTTATGGAGATAAGGCAGGAACAGGATACTGATTAAGGATGATCAGCCATGATCATAATGAATGGTGGTGCAGGCTCGAAGGGCAGAATGGCCTACTCCTGCACCTATTGTCTGTTGTCTATTGTCTATTTTAATATGCTGATTTGAAATGAGGTTCGAGTGTATTCACATGTGATTTTTATTTAAGTTAAGGGTGCTAGAATAATGTAGGTTGTTGTTATCACCCATGAGAAAATAATGGGAGGAAGGGCTGACAGAAAGAAGCATCTTCAGTCATCGGCACGGTAATAGACGGAACCTTCTGTATTTGTTTCTGACCTGACAAAACAGCAAAGCTAACTGAGCTGGTTGCCAGGAAGTCAGCTGTGTGCATTAATATTTCATTCCTTCTGCAATTAAATTTTTCTATTAAACATTTGAAAGGTAAATGAAAGAATACAGACACTGCACAAATCTATCAGTTTCCAGTTCAATTTTGGGTCACACATAAATGCAACAGTGATCGTAGATTGGGTTGGGATAGCTGGTCAGCATGGACAAGTTGGACCGAAGGGTCTTTTCCATGCTGTTCAGCTCTATGACTCTATGACTCTAAATCAATCCTCACAATGAGGGCCAATGAGAGGTTCTTACGCAGTGTGTGGGAATGTTACACAAAAAGCATCTCTCTGGAGGTAAACGGACATAGGTGAAGCAGCGAGACTCACGGTAATGTTCAGGTAGCATGGCCAGGCATCTACTGATTCAAGGTTCAAGCGAGACTCCATCGCCAAAGACCCTCAGCTTGGCTCAAAGACAGGAAGTGAGGGATGGGGTGGGGGGATGATAGGGAGGAAAAGATGGAGAGGAAAGGAGAGACAGGGAGAATGAAAAGTGGGAGAGAAAGGGATGGAGAGAGTGAGAAAGGGAGGAAGGGAGAGAAGATGGGAGGGAGGGAGGAAGGTTAGCCCATGAAGGTTAGTTCAGTTGGCTGGACAGCTGGTTTCCAACATTGAGTGATGCCAACAGTATGGATTCAATTCCTGATGTGGAGGTGCCGGTGTTGGTTTGGGGTGGACAAAGTCAGAAGTCACACGATGCTCCGAAAGCTTATGAATTTGAATAAACCTGTTGGACTATGACTTAGTGTCAGGTCACTTTGGACCTGGATACAATTTCTGCCCTGACTGAGATTACCGTGTGGGATTCTTCCCTTCACCTGAGACATGGTGACCCTCAGGTCTCTCCAGTTGTCTGTCTGTAACAAGTGAGCATTGCCATGCTCTGGTAAGACAATGGTGATTGTTGTATGACAGCCTTTGAAGTGTAATCCAGTTACAATGTAGGAAATGCAGCAGTGAATTTGTGTGCGTGGAGCTCTCAAGAACAGCAATGTACTCTTGGTCGGCTCATTTATTTTTAGGGATGTTTGTTGTGCATTCCCCAGGACACCTATTGTATAAGAAAGATGAAGAACGAGAGATCGCCAGATCTTTCCTTGGGGATTCTAAGGTCACCTCACATCTGTCTACTTCCACTGGAATCAGCCAATGAGAGACTGTCTGGAGAGATTTGGACATTTGGTTATTTCATTTCCTCATGCTCTCTCCTTAGGCCATATTTCAGAATTGTGTCTCTACAAACAAGGGGACAGAAGTTGAGAATACTTACAGTTTTGTATTTGTCTACAATCCACACCAGTTCAGAGGACTGGCTCTCCAAGGAGTTGCCTCAGTTGATGAGGTGGAATAGTATTCCCTCAGAATGGACCATAGAATCAGACATACAGAAAGCCCTTCAGCCCACCAAGTTTGGAATGCCAAATCTATATTCCCACCTACCATTTTCCTGCACTCAGCCCACAGCTTTGAATGTTATGACTTGACAGAGATAATTCCTGAGTTTACAGAGATAGAGAGAGAGAGAGAGAGAGAGAAAAACAGAGAGAAACAGAGGGAGAGAGAGAGACTCTAGTCTGATTCTATTCCAATATTTGTTCATCGTAAGATGAAAGATAAAGCTGCCTTCTTTCTTTAAGAGAAGGGTTGTTCAAGTGGCCTGTGTGTTTTTCACACGCTGGCACCTGTCCAAGCGATGCATGCTTCCTGCTGCTAATGCTCAAACAATAAGTGGCTCACATTGCAAATCAACCAAGGCCAATCTAACCTCAAACTCATTAAAACCTCGCATGACACTATTGGGAAGATGAGCCTCAGTAATGGCTGAAACAATCAGAGCACAGCGCAGTAGTTAAGGGGCGATTAGTGGTAACTCGAGACCTGGCAGGCTAGGACAAGCCAAAGCCTGAAGAATGTTTATTGATTTTTTTAAGGTGCAGAGAGGTGAGAGATGACAGGACGGGGAGCGAGACACATACGGGCTTGATTTTCGAGTGTCAGCTCTCTGCACAGAATCAGACCAAACCCGTTCCAATCATTCAACCAGAGTCCTGACTCTGGTGCCCCCAGGGCACAGCTGACAATCCAATGATATGGTTTGGGTAGTGCCCTGAACAGGGTTTCATAATGATTGCTATTTTTAATTCAATTGTGGGACATGGGTGTCGCTGGCTGGGGCAGCATTTATTGCCTGTCCCTAGTTGCCCCTTGAGAAGATGGGAGTGAGCTGCCTTCTTGAACCGCTGCAGTCCATGTGCTGTAGATAGACCCACAATGCCCTTAGGGAGGGAATTCCAGGAGTTTGACCCAGCGACGGTGAAGGAACAGTGATATATTTCCAAGTCAGGATGGTGAGTGGCTTGGAGGGGAGCTTCCATGTATCTGCTGCCCTTGTCCTTCTGGAAGGAAATGGTCGTGGGTTTGGAAGGTGCTGTTTGAGGATCTTTGGTGATTTTCTGCAGAGCATCCTGTAGATAGTACACACTGCTGTTACTGAATGTCAGTGGTGGAAGAAGTGGATGTGTGTAAATGTGGTGTCAATCAAGCAGCTGCTGTGTCCTGGATGGTGTCAAGCTTCTTGAGTGTTGTTGGAGCTGCACCCATCCAGGCAAGGGGGGAGTATTCTGTCACACTCCTGACTCATACCTTGTCGATAATGGAGAGGTTTTGGGGAGTCAGGAGGTGAGTTACTCGCCATAGTATTCCTAGCCTCTGACCTGCTGCTATAGCATCATCTTTATGTGGTGAGTCCAGTTGAATTTCTGGTCAATGATAACCCCCAGGATATTGATAGATTAGGAGATGCAAACACCATTGAATGTCAAACCTAGCAGTTGAATTGTCTTTTATTGGTGATGGTCATAGCTTGGCATTTGCGTGGTGTGAATGTTACTTGCCACTTGTCAGCCCAAGCCTGGATATTGTTCAGATCTTGTTGCATTTGAACATGGACTGTTCCAGTATCTGAGTCGTGAATGGAGCTGAACATTGTGCAATCATCAGTGAACATCCCCACTTCTGACCCTATTATGGAGGGAAGGTCCCTGAGGAACCCCTGCAGAGATGTCCTGGAGCTGAGATGACTGATCTTCAACAACCACAACCACCTTCAAATGTGCCAGATATGACTGTAACCACCAGAGAGTTTGCCCCCGATACCCACTGATTCCAGTTTAGCCAGGGCACCTTGATGTCACCCTCTGTCGAATGCAGCCTTGATGTTAAGGGCTGTCCCTCTCCCCTCCCCTCTGGAATTCAGCTCTTCTGTCCATGTTTGAACCAAGGGTGTAATGAGTTCAGGGGCTGAGTGACCCTGGGGGATCCCAAACTGGGCGTCACTGAGTAGGTTATTGCTGAGCGGGTGCTGCTTGATAGCGCTGTTATCACTCTACTGATGATAGAGAGTAGGCTGATGGGGTGGTAATTATCTGGGTTGGATGTGTCCTGCTTTTTATGTACAGGACATACCTGGGTAGCTTTCCACATTGTCGGGTAGATGCCAACGCTGTTACTGTACTGGAAGAGCTTGGCTAAGGAACATCAGGATGACCAGACCATTCTAAAAGTGGTTTCACAGAGAGACAAAAATCAGGGAAATAAATGGAGGCTGAGGTAGAGGGGGAGAGGGAGAGAAAGACACCAACTGAGAGAAAGAAAGGGACTGAGAGACGAGAGTGGGCCATGCTGGAATGAAGGGAGTGAATTGTATCAACTGAGGAATGTTTTTTTTTGGTTCATTCACTGGATGTAGTTGTCTCTGGCTAGGCTAACATTTATTGCCCCTCCCTAATTGCCCAGAGGGCAGTTAAGAGTCAACCACATTGCTGTGGGTCTGGAGTCACATGTAGGCCAGACCAAGTAAGGATGGAGTTTCCTGCCCTAAAGGACATTACTGAATCAGATGTGTTTTTCCAACAATCACATACAAATAAATCAATGAAGAGCCAGAGTAGGCCATTCTGTCCCTCGAACCTGCACTGCCTTTCTATAGGATCATAGCTGATCTGAGTGTGATCTACACTGCACCTTATTGTCCATTCCCAAAATCCTCAACTCCCTGATCTAGATATTTTCTAACTGAACCATTCAGAGAGGTTATGACACATCTCTGGAGCAGGTGGGACTTGAATCCAGGCCTCCTGGCTCACAGGTAGGGACAATATCACTGTAACAGAAGCTCCACACCAAGATTAAGAATCTATACCATGATCTTAAGAATATTCATTGGACCGTCCAGCATTACTCTCTGACGAAGAGAATTCCATTATTGTCTCTTTGAGAGTACAACATTTCTCTTCATCTCCATCTGAGGTAGAAGGCCTTTAATTTTTAAATTGTGTCTCCTAGTTCTAGTCTCTCCCACTGGGGGGGGGGAGAGGGGGAGAGCATCTTCTCAACATTCATCCTGTCAAGTCCACCTCAGAATCACAGTTAGGTAGTTCACCTTATTAATCTTCTGAGCTCCAACAGATACAGGCCCAATCACCCAACTGTTCCTCGTAAGACAACTAGTCAGCCCCAGTATCAGTTGAGGAACCCAGACAGAGAAAGAGATTGAGTGAGAGAGAGAGAGAGAGAAGCAGAAAGGAAGTAGATTTTGGGAATGGCCAAAAGGATGAGAGATTCTGTTCAACAATCAATAGAATCATAGAGTCATCCAGCACAGAATCAGACCCTTCGGTCCAACCAGTCCGTGCTGACCATAATCCCAAAATAAACTACCTGCCCCTGGCCCATATCCCTCCAAACGTTTCTAATCCAGGTATTTTTCTAAATGTCTTTTAAATGTTTAACTGTATCCGCATCGTTCACTTCCTCTGGCAGTTCATTCCATACGTGAACCATCCTCCATTTAAACAAATTGTCCCTCATGTCTTTTTTAAAACTTTCTCTCACCTTAAAAATTTGCGGAGAAAGTGAGGTCTTCAGATGCTGGAGATCAGAGCTGAAAATGTGCAGCAGGTCAGGCAGCATCCAGGGAACAGGAGAATCGACGTTTCGGGCATAAGCCCTTCTTCAGGAATGAGGAAAGTGTGTCCAGCAGGCTAAGATAAAAAGTAGGGAGGAGGGACTTGGGGGAGGGGCGTCGGAAATGCGATAGGTGGAAAGAGGTCAAGGTGAGGGTGATAGGTCAGACTGGGGTGGGGGCGGAGAGGTCGGGAAGAAGATTGCAGGTTAGGAAGGCGGTGCTGAATTTGATGGATTTGACTGAGACAGGCTGGGGAGAGGGGAAATGAGGAAACTGGTGAAACCCGAGTTCATCCCTTGTGGTTGGAGGATTCCTAGCCGGAAGATGAGGCGTTCTTCCTCCAACCATCGTTTCGCTGTGGTCTGACGATGGAAGAGTCCAAAGACCT
>NC_057735.1:3219484-3263014 GCF_004010195.1 Chiloscyllium plagiosum
ATAAGGCGTTGGGGTCCGGGGAAGCGAAAATCATGGAGCAGGTGGAGGGCGTGGGTGGTGTCCCGAACGTAGGTGGGGAGTTCTTGGACTAAGGGGGACAGGACGGTGTCAAGGTATGCGGAGATGAGTTCGGTGGGGCAGGAGCAGGCGGAGACAATGGGTCGGCCGGGGCAGTCAGGTTTGTGGATTTTGGGCAGGAGGTAGAAGCGGGAGGTGCGGGGTTGTGGGACTATGAAGTTGGAGGCGGTGGATGGGAGATCCCCCGAGGTGATGAGGTTATGGACGGTCTGGGAGATGATGGTTTGGTGGTGGGGGGTGGGGTCATGGTCAAGGGGGCAGTAGGAGGAGGTATCCCCTTTGTCTTGAAATTCCCCACTCGCGGGAAAAGACCCCTACCATTCACCTTACCTATACCTCTCATGATTTTATAAATCTCTGAAAGGTCACCCCTCAACCTCCTACGCTGTAGTGAAAAAAATCCCAGCCTATTTTTATAACTCAAAGTCCCCGCAAATCCTGGTAAATCTCTTCTGAACCTTCTCCTGCTTTATGATGTCTTTCCTGTAACAGAAATTATAGTTCCTGTAACTGACCAGAACAATAAACAGTGTTCCAGGAGAGGCCTCACCAATGTCTTGTACAACCTCAACATGACGTCCCAGCTCCTATACTCCCAGAGCTGAGCAATGAAGGCAAGCTTGCTCCCTTCCTCACCAGCCCGTCTACCTGTGACACAAACCTCAAAGAATTACCGAGGTGAACCCCTAGGTCTCTCAGTTCCACAATAATACCCAAATGCCTGACCCAAAATTCCGGCCTTTATCTTTGCTGTTTGGTGACATGAAAAATGGAGAGGCACAGGTTGGGAGCGTGCTGCAGGATAAAAAGCGAAAAATGGAAACATCGGGCGTCTGAACAAGAGACTGCGAAAAAACAAGAGACAGAACGAATCAGTGACAGAGAGAGAATGAAACACAGTCGAATTTGGAGAGAGTACTAATCATTTCAGAAGAGTGAAGAGGAAAGCTCAGGAAGTGAAAGAGGAACAGCTAGTGAGACCGTGAGAGAAAATCAGAGACAGCAAAAAGGAATGACAGCCAGTGTGAGAAACTGAGAATGAAAAGAATGACTGAAATCTGGGAGAGTTTGAGGGGGACAGTGTAAAGGGAGCTGTACTCTAAATCTAACCCTGTGCTGTCCCTGTCCTGTGAGTGTTTGATGGGTACAGTATAGAGGGAGCTTTGCTCTGTATCTCACCCCATGCTGTCCCTGTCCTGGGAGCATTTAATGGGGACAGTGTAGAGAGAGCTTTACTCTGTATCTAACCCCGTGCTGTCCCTGTCCTGGGAGTTTTTGATGGGAACAGTTTAGGGAGAGCTTTACTCTGTATCTACCCTTGTGCTGTCCCTGTCCTGGGAGTATTTGATGGGAGGACAGTGTAGAGGTAGCTTTACTCTGTGTCTAACCCCGTGCTGTCCCTGTCCTGGGAGTGTTTGATGGGAGGACAGTTCTGGGATTCCAGGTGGAAATAGCTGGATGAAATGATGTGTTGGGAACACATTTATTCCCAATAAGCAGGAACAAAGATTGTCTAACAGATTTGAATAATTCCCTGAACGGTACCTACACTTTCCACATACAAACAACAATAATGTCACCAGTCATTAATCCTCTCCATGACAAATATGTTTCAATCCTTTTGAAGTTTGCTAGAAACACAGGCAGTATCTGCTGTTGCCTCTTCAAGAATCACAGAAGCTGTTTGTTAGTGAGTCAGTGAAAATCACTCAAATCCATGAAGGGACTTGACAGAGTAGACTGGGTAAGGCTGTTTTCACTGGGACTGGATTACAAATTAGGGAACAGAATGAAATTATTTGGTAAGACCCAAAATGGTGACATAAGGAAAAGCATTTTCATGTCAGTGATTTGGGTCTGGAATGCATTGCCTTTATTATGAGGTTCAATTGACATTTTCCAAATGGAATTTGATGGTGATTTGAAAGAGAACAATGTGTGAGGATTACAGAAAGACAGAATAACTAGGAGCAAGTGGAAACCATTCAGCCCATCCAGCTTGCTGTCCCATTTAATACCATCATTGCTGATTCGTCTCAGCCTCAACTTCACTTTCCTGCCCACTCCCAATAAGCTTTTAACCCATTACATTAAAAAATCTAATAATCTAATTTAGATTATTTAATCTAAATTTTCCTAATTTAATCAATATCCCAGCATCCACCATATTCTTTTTGGAGTGAATTCTACAGTTTCATGACCTTTTGAGAGAAGTAATTTCTCCTTAACTCTGATTTCAATCTGCTGCTGCTTATCCTAAAACTGACCTCTTGTTCTCGATTGCCTCACATGAGGAAACATCCTCTCCATGTCTGCTTTATAACCTCTGCCCACCTCTTAGTATTGTATATTTCTCAAAAGGATCTCCTTTCACTTGTTTAAAATCTAGCAAATAAAGTTCTAAACTGGTCAATCTCTTCATAAGACAAGCCCCCATCTCTGGAATTAATCAAGTGAACCTTCTCTGAACTGTCCCCAATGCAATCCCATCCCTTACCAAAAGGACCAAAACTGTACGCAACACTCCAGGTATGGTCTCACGAATGCATTGTACTTCCTTAGTTTTATAGTCCATTCCTTTAGCAATATATGTACATGATGTACCTGAATACTAACTGTCTGCAATTCATAGGGAGAAGGCTGGAGAACGGCCCTCAGTGTGTGTTCAGTTGGACAGCCAGCTGAGACATGACGGGCCAAATGGCCTCCTTACGTGCCAGAAGAATTCTGTAACTCTGTGAGGTCTCATTGTCTGTGAGGTTAAAATCTGAGATTTAAGAAGACAAAATACCTTTCACAGTGAAAACAAAATAAATCAATTGAACTGAATGTTTGTCCATTGGTACATTCTTTAATTTGATAGATGAGACTGGACTAGGTTTTTTATGTGAGGTTATCTGGTTTGATAGCGAAAACAGGAAGGCTGATTACTATCTGAATGGCGATAGATTGGGAAAGGGGGAAGTGCTTTGATTTCCATTGGTACATTCTTTAATTTGATAGATGAGACTGGACTAGGTTTTTTATACCAGCCACCGATAGATGTGAGGTTACCTGCTTTGATAGCGAAAACAGGAAGGCTGATTACTATCTGAATGGCGATAGATTGGGAAAGGGGGAAATGCTTTGATTCTGGGGTGTCCTTGTCCACCAGTCACTGAGAGTAAGGGTGCAAGGACAGCAGGTTGTGAGGAAAGTAAATGGTGGGCTTGCCTTCATAGTGAGAGGACTTGAGTACAGGAGCAGAGACATCTTGCTGCAATTTCAGAGGGCCTTGGTGAGACCAGAATACTTGCAGTGTGCTGTGGGGTTTTGGTCTCCTTATCTGAGGAAGGATATTGTGGAGGGGTGTAATAAGGGCTTACCAGAGGGATGACAAGAATGGCATATGAAGAGAGATTGGATTGATCAGGATTACATTCACTGAGTTTAGAAAAATGAGGAGGAATCGCATAGAAACCTATAAAATTCTAACTGTCAGTCTTACATCGGAGGTGGGTAAATTATTGGAGAGGATTCTGAGAGACAGGATTTATGGTTAGTTGGAAAAGCATAGTTTGATTAGAGATAGTCAGCATGGCTTTGTGAGGGTAGGTCATACCTCACAAACCTTTTGAGTTCTTTGAGGATGTGACAATACACTGATGGAGGTAGAGCTGTGGATGTGGTGGAATTTAGCAAGGTGCTCGATAAGGTTCCCCATGGTAGGCTCATTCAGAAAGTAAGGAGCATGAGATGCAGGGAAATATGGCTGTCCAGATACAGAATTGGCTGGCCCATAGAAGACAGAGGGTGGTAGTTGATGGAAAGTATTCAGCCTGGAGCTTGGTGACCAGTGGTTTTCTGCAGGGATCTATTCTGGAACCTCTGCTCTTTGTGATTTTTTATAAATGATTTGGTTGAGGAAGTGGAAGGGTGGGTTAGTACGTTTGCGGATGACACAAAGGGTGGTGGGGTTGTGGATAGTGTGGAGGGCTGTTGTAGGTTGCAATGGGACATTGACAGGATGCAGAGCTGGGCTGAGAAATGGCAGGTGGAGTTGAACCTGGAAAAAATGTGAAGTATTTCACTTTGGAAGGTTGAACTTGAATGCAGATTACAGGGTTAAAGGCAGCATTCATGGCAATGTGGAGGAACAGAAGGATCTTGGGGTCCATGTCCATAGACCCCTTAAAGTTGCCAGCCAAGTTAATAGGGGTGTTAAGAAGGCATATGGTATATTGGCTTTCATTAGCAGGGGGATTGAGGTTAAGAGCTGTGAGGTTATGCTGCAGCTCCATAAAGCCCTGGTTAGGCCACACTTGGAATATTGTGTTCAGTTCTGGTCGTGTCATTATCAGAAAGATGTGGAAGCTTTAGAGAGGGTGCAGAGGAGATTTACCAGGATGCTGCCTGGACTGGGGGGAATGTCCTATGGAGAAAGGTTGAGGGAGCTAGGGTTTTCTTGTTGGAGTGAAGAAAAATGAGAGATGACTTGATAAAGGTGTACAAGGTTATGAGAGGCATAGATAGAATGGATAGCCAGAGACATTTTTCCCAGGGCAGAAATGGCTATCACGAGGGGTCATAATTTTAAGGTGATTGGCAGAAGGTTTAAAGGAGACGTCAGAGGGAGGTTCTTTACACAGAGAGTGGTGGGTGCGTGGAATGCACTGCCAACAATGGTGGTAGAGTCAGAGACATTAGGGACATTTAAGCAACTCTTCGATGATAGTAAAATGAAGGGTATGTAGGTTAGTTTGATCTTAGAATAGGATAAAAGGTCGGCACAACATTGAGGGCTAAAGGGCCTATACCAGGCTGTACTGTCCTACGTTCTATCTTCTAGGACTAGATAGGGTAAATGCAGGAATAACCAGGGGATTCGGAATCAGGGGTCACAGTTTAAGGATACGGGGTGGGTATCCTCAGGCCTTTCTGTCCACATTGTCTAAGCCCCTTATTATTCTGTGCTCCTTGATTAAAATACCCCCATTGTGACCACAAGGAGTCAGAAGTGAACATTTTTAATTTGTAATTCCAAGGCATGGTTTTTGAGAAAAGGGCTGCAAATGTAAAATGAGTGGGCATCTGGAGAGAGGGAGTGAGAGAGACATGCCTATGGAATGTCACATCAAAAGGTGAAAACAGAATTTAAACAACAGCCCTTTAAAGGAAGGAAGGATAAAGCACAGCACGTCAGGCAATGTCTGAGGAGCAGGAGAGTCGAGGTTTCGGGCAGGACCTTGCACCAGGACTTTATCGACTCTGACTCTCCAGCACCTGCAGTCCTCACTATTTCCCAAAGGAAGGAGGAGGCAAGTTGAAACAGACTGGACTGTGATCTCCTGTGACTGCAAAGATAACCAGGCCATGACAAACCCCTGCTCAGGTACAAAGTCACCTCTTGCAGATTATATATCAAACTGCAGCACATTTTGTTATTTTCCTTTTAAAGAATAGACAAGGGTTAAAAATCAGTTTCAGCTGCACTCGAGTGTAAAACGAAACTGAACATTCTTGTGTGATGAGTTGGGTTTGAGCATCAGTGTGTTGTGAAGGTCACAGTCAAAGAACTATGTCTTCATCAACGCTATATTGCAACCATTAGGAGCCTCTTTATTCCTGTTTTTTTTTTATTCATTCATGGGATGAGGACATCACTAGCTAGGCAGCATTATATACCAGTCCTTAATTACCCAGAGGGCAGTTAAGAGTCAATTACATTATTGTGGGTGTGGAGTCACATGTCTAATATTCACAGTCAAATCGTTGATATAAATGATGAAAAGCAGTAGCCCCAGCATTGATCCTTGTGGCACACTGCTGCTCACAGGCCTCCAGTCTGAAAAACAGCCCTCTACCACCACTTCCTATCTCCTACCTTCAAGATAAGGATGGCAGTTACCTTCCCGAAAGGATATTAGTGAACTAGATGGATTTTCCCTGTCAAGCAACAATGAATTCATCATTAGACTCTTGATTCCAGATTTTTACTGAATTCAAAAATTCCACCATCTTGCCCACAGCAGGATTCGAGCCCAGGTGCCCAGAACGTTACCTGGGTCTCTGGGTTAACAACCTAGCAATAACAAGACTAGGCTATCACTTCCCCCACTGGAGGTGAGTTAGACAGCAAGCCAGCCAACAGGTCCCCCGCCATGTATACTGGACCGCAGTCACAGTCGATAGGAATCAGAGCAATGGAATCTCAACCAAACTGCAAAACTAAGAATCTTGAGAATGAATGCTCAACTATCAATGTCTATCTGACAGTAACCCACACTGCAATGGCTGGAATACTGAAATATATACTAGGGGCAAAGAAATCAGAGACTCAGTTGTATATTTGTCTTTTTTAAAAAGTTTCATTATTTTGGACTCACCTGTCATTTCTCACCTATGCGTATTACTGACTCACCTCACAGTCAGTAATTAATGGAGAAAGCCTGGTTAAAGTGACTCACTTTTTAAACTTAAATTCATTTGAGTTGAGAAAGAGAAGGGATCCTTTTTAAATTAACCCTGTTGTGATCAGTAAGGGTTAAGGTGGATAATGCAGGAGAGCTAGGTCATTCCTCCTGACCTGATGTGGAGGTGCCGGTGTTGGACTGGGGTGGACAAGGTCAGAAGTCACATGACACCAGATTATAGTCCAATAAATTATTTTTAAATCACAAGCTTTCAGGATGTTGCTCCCTCATCAGGTGAAGTCAGGTCTTTGAATTGTACACAGTATTTTAAAAGTAGCCTAACCAATATCCTCTAGGAGAAAGTGAGGTCTGCAGATGCTGGAGATCAGAGCTGAAAATGTGTTGCTGGAAAAGCGCAGCAGGTCAGGCAGCATTAATATCCTGTAAAGATGACCTCCCAACTCCTAAACTCAATGCACTAACCAATAAAGGCAAGCATACCAAATACTCTCTTCACCACTGCAACTTCATTTTCAAGGAAATTTTCACCTGCATCCCTCGGTCCATTTGTTCGGCAACACTCCCCAGAACCTTACCATTAATTGTATAAGTTTTGCCTTGATTTGCCTTAACAAAATGCAGCACGTCACATTTGTCCAACTAAACGCCATCTGCCACTCTTTGTACTATCGGTCCATCTGATCAAGGTCCCATTGTACTCTGTGGTAACTTTCATTGTCCATCACACCACCTATTTTGGTATCATCTACAAGCTTACTAACCATAGCTCCTTTCTTCATATTCAAATTGTTTAAATAAATGATGAAAAGCAGTGAACCCAGCACTGATCCTTGCAGCACACCATTCCACAGACCTCCAGTCTGAAAAGCAACCCTCTACCACACCTTCTGTTTCCTACCCTCACATCAATTTTGTATCCTGTTGGCTAGCTCACACTGGATCCAACCATACAGAACCTTGTTGAATACCTTGCTGAAAGCCAATAGACAACGGCCATCACTCTACCTTCATTGATCTTCTTTGTCACCTCTTCAAAAAAACTCAAATCACGTTTGTGAAACATGATTTCCCACACAAAAAAGCCATGCTGACTATTCCTAATCAGTGGGAGAGGGACTCCCTGAGATTCTTGTAAAGAGAGGAGTCCTTGCCTTTCCAAATGCATGTAAATCCTGTCCCTTGGAAGCCTCTTCAACAATTGAAACCTACCACTGATGTCAGGCTCATCGGTCTTTTCCTTGCAGCTTTTCTTAAACAATGGCACAACATTAACCACTCTCCACACTTCCAGCACCTCACCTGTGACTATCGATGACACAAATATCCCAGCAAATGGCCTGGCAACCTCTTCCCAAGCTTCCCACAAAGTCCTGGGAAACATCTGATCAGGTCCTGGAGATTTATCTACCTTTATGCATTTTAAGCCCCCCAGAATCTCCTTTTCTGTAATATGGACGTTTTTCACAACATCACTATTTATTTCCCCAAGCTCCCCAGCTTTCATGTCCTTCACCACAGCAAATTCTGATGCAAAATATTTTCTTAGTATCTCCCTCATCTCCAGTGGTTCCACACATATACGGTCACATTGACCTTTCTGAGGCCCTACTCTCTCCCTAGTTACACTTTTGCCGTTAACCTACTTACAGAATCTCTTTGGATTCTCCTTCATCTTATTTTGCGACGACTCCAGGAAAACAGGCCTTGATTTCCAGGTTTGTTACTGCAGGGCAATGTAACACAATATCTAGGAGTGAACCTTCCCTCACTCGCTCTCTTATCCACTGACTAAACAATCTCTCCTGAATGCAATGCAAGAATTATGTACCCTCTGTAACTTTCACACTGTTTGTATCCCTGTTGAAATTCAGATAATTGAAGTCCCCAGCTATTACTACATTGTTGTTTCTGTACTCAGACATTTGCCCACAATCTTGCTCCTGTAACTCACTTGTAAGTCTGTAGGGCACACTTAGCAATGAGTCGACACCTATTTTGTTTCTGAACTCGATCCAATCTGCCTTATTTGATGCTTCATTTAATGGATCATTCCTCTCCCCCTTGTGATTGATTCTTTAACCAGTCGCACTTCAACAGTTTCTTACCTCCTGTCTCTATCCTGTCTGAAAACTCGATATCCAGCGATGTTGAGCTGCCATCGTTGAACCCTCTTTGCATCAAATTTCTGTTGTACCAATTACATCAGGCAGTTCTGTGTCTATCTGTGCCCTCAACCTGCACTCACATTTCGCCCTGTGTTTACCATTGTGACTTTTAATACTTGCAGGTGTACATTTTAAACTCTGCCTTTCACACTCACTTTTAAGTTTCTACTTCCTGGCCCCTGTTCTGAACTTACCCTCAGGTCCCCCTCCAAACTTCCCACCCCCACCCCCACCCCCTGGCTATCTGGTGGAAACCCTCCCCAAGTGCCCTAAGCAGTTCTACTGTAAGGATATGTCTCATGGTGTGAACTGTCCACCTTGTACAGGCCCCATCCTCCCCAGAGTCAGTCCCAACGCTGTCCAAGATGGCAGTGGGGTAGCAGGGCTGCATGTGGTCTCCCACCACACCCACCTGCTTCTTTTCCTTTCCTCTTTTCTTCTGTTCTTTCTCATTTGTTTTTCTTTTCTTTGGTGGGTTAGTTGGCAGCATTGGTGCAGCAGCGAGAGTGGGCCATGGGTGGAATGGCAGCAGCCACCCCACCCTACCGTGGTCAGAGGCAGCAGCGGACACAACAGATACATGGGAACACCTCCCACCCCAACCCCGGCAAGTTCCCCTCCAAGCCACTCCCCCTCCTGACTGGAATATATATATCACAATTCCTTCACTGCAGTTGGGCCGATATGCTGGAATTCTCTCCGTCAGGTGATTGGAAGCACAAATAAGCAGCAGGAAGGACATCCTCCCAGTGTTCCGGGCTGGCTGCCATGGCAACAGACTCTTCAAGATGGCGGCACTGGCAAGGAGGTATCTTGGAGGGGAGCAGTCGAAGCAGGACTCTTGGTGAGATGATAGCTTGGCCTGGCCTGATAACAGAGCCAGGGACTCATGGTTACAGTGGGTCCAGAGCGGTGATCCCTGGCATTGGTGAGGTGGTGGCTGCAGCAGTGGCAGTGTTTATTCCCCTTCCCTAGTTGCCCTCTTGAGAAAGTGGTGGCAAGCCGCCTTCTTGAACAATGCAGTCCACATGCTGGAGGTAGACCCACGATGTGCTGGAGATAGACCCACGATGTGCTGGAGATAGACCCACGATGTGCTGGAGATAGACCCACGACGTGCTGGAGATAGACCCACGATGTGCTGGAGATAGACCCACGATGTGCTGGGGATAGACCCACGATGTGCTGGGGATAGACCTACGATGTGCTGTAGATAGACCCACGATGTGCTGGAGATAGACCCACGATGTGCTGGGGATAGACCCATGATGACCTTAGGGAGGGAATTCCAGGATTTTGACCCAGCGACACTGCAGGAATGTGAGATATTTCTATGTCAGGATGGTGAGTGACTTGGAGGGGAACTTGCAGGGGATGGTGTTCCCATATATCTGCTGCCTTTGTTAGTTCCAATAGTATGACTTAGTGACTTTGCTCATCCTATATCCGTCAATTAACATCACATAAAAAGACAGATTATCTGGCTATTACGATCGCAGTCTTTGTGGGAGCTAGTTGGGTACACATTGGCTGCAGTTTTCCATTTCAAAACAATGAGAATACTCTAAAAGGGCACCAAGGGTTGGAATGCATTTCGGAAAGTCCCGAGCTCTTTCCTTTATTGGGATACACTTTTAGTGGGAGAATGATTTGGAGATTCTGGTTTTGGATTGGGATGTACAATGTTAAAAATCACACAACACCAGGTTATAGTCCAATGGGTTTAGTTGGAAATAATAGCTTTTGGAATGCCGCTTTTTCAACAGTTGGTTGAGTGCTGCGCTCTGAAAGCTAGGGCTTCCAACTAAACCTGTTGGACTATAACCTGGTGTTGTATGATTTTTAACTTAGTGGGAGAAAGTGAGGACTGAAGAAGGGCTTATGTCCGAAACGTTGATTCTCCTGCTCCTCAGATACTATCTGACCGACTGTGCTTTTCCAGCACCACAGTCTGACACTTTTAGTGGTTTGTTGTCAGTTACACAGAGTAAGATATTCAAGGCGTCCAGGTAATTCAAATTGTTCACTTTCGGGAACTTAACAAGGAAAATCTGAGAGAAATCAGCTGCAGTAAGATTATTCATTAACTCAGCGTCTAATTAAAAAAAGTTTGCTGCTCAGACTTTACAAATAACTGGTCATTGAATTAATTGGGCTGAAAATAATTTACTTGTGATGTTTGTCTGTTTTCCCAAGGAGCTGCTACAGCTGGAACATTAGATTATTCAGCCTGACAGATTAATATTTAATGCTTCTTACAGACGTCGAGCATTCATGTGAGAGGTGAAAAAAATAGGAACGGTGTGTTGAGTGGTGCAATTAATAGCAGCTTAGTCAGACGGCAGTGTACTGTTATAGGAAGATGATCCGGTGAGTGTCAGACAGGCAGAGAGTTGGAAATGACAAGTCTGTGATTATGTTCCATGCCTTGTCACTGACACACCAGCTGGTGGGCACTGGGGCTAGATCGATACCTGAAGTGAGATGGCTGGAGATGTGAGCAGAATGCACAGGCTGATAAACTATCAAATGGAACCAGAGACGCCTCACAGTGACCTTTCTTTTTTAAACAGATGGTCACTTGTGATATTCAAACTTCCAAGAAAGTCCTGGAAAATTTTAGATTAATCTCCAGGACCTTGCTACAAACAAAAGCCCCAGGTGAACAACCAGACAAGGAAAGAAAGATTTGCATTCATATAGCACCTTTCATAAGTATAAAGTGCTTTACAGCACTTCTTGAAGGTGCTGTCAATGTTGTATTTTTTATTAATTCATGCATGGGATATGGGGGGTCACTGGGTGGCATTTATTTAATGTGGAGAGTGTAATGTTGGAAAAGCACAGCAGGTCAGGCAACATCCAAGGAGCAGGAAAATGGATGTTTCAGGCAAAAGCCCTTCCTCAGGAACCTGGGTCTTTGGATTAATAATCTGGCAATAATACCACCACCCTACGGACCACAGGGTTCAAGAAGGTACCTCACCACCACCCCAAGGCCAATAACGGAGGAAACTCTTTCCTGATGAAGGGCTTTTGCCCGAAACGTCAATTCTCCTGCTCCTCGGATGCTGCCTGACCTGCTGCGCTTTTCCAAAACCACACTCTCGGCTCTAATCTCCAGCCTCACTTTGGCTGAGGGATTTCTTTAATATCTATTGTCCTCCCTAACCAGTCTTGGAGTGGTGGGGAGCTACCTTCTTAAATCCCTGTGGTTCATAGTGGAGAGGTGTGTGCTGAGTGGTATTATTGCCAGATTATTAATCCAGAGACCCAGGTGATATTCTGGAGACCTGGGTTAAAATCCTATCACAGTGGATGGTAAAATGGGAATTCAATAAAACATCTGGAATTAAGAATCTAACGATGACCGTGAATCCATTGCTAATTATTGGAAAAGCCTATCTGTGTCACTAATGCCCTTTAGGGAAGGGAAGTGCCATCCTTACCTGGTCTGTCCTACATGTGACTCCAGACCGAGAGCAATGTGGTTTACTCTTAACTGCCCTTTGGGTAATTAGGGATAGTTAGTAAATGCAGGTCTAGATAGTGACGCCTTCACTCCATGAATAAGTACAAAAAATTGGTGTTGGTTTACCCACAGTGCTGTTGGGGGTGTGTACGCTCTGACCAGGTAACTCGGTTTGGGAAACAAATACTTGGTCAGAGAGAATCCATTGTTCTCTAAGGTTTGAGAGGGCTTCAAATTAACATCTCCTCGGGAAGGTTGGCACCTCCATTAGTGCAGCGCTCCCAGCAAGTTCGGCTCTGGGGATGTCAGTTTTGACTTTAATGTATGAATCAGAACTTTCCAAGCCTGAGACCATTGGCAACTGAGTCACAGCTCATCCGGACATTAAAGAAAATCTCTTGTGTGATTTAGTGATTGGCTTGATCTATTATAATTCACCTACTGTCACAACAGCAGACATCATCTCCTTGGCCCCACACTCATCCCTAGAACATCTGGATAACAAGGACCCCTACGTCAGGCTCCTATTTATTGACTTTAGCTCCAAATTCAGCACCATGGGTCCAGCAAACCTCACCCCCAAACTCCGAGACCAGGACTCTGATCAACCCTCTGCCATGGATCCTCGACCACAATCAGTAAGGATCCTCCACAATGATCCTCAACACCGATGCCCAGCAAGTTTGTGTACTCAGCTCCTTACTCTACTCCTTATACACTGTGTGGTCAAATTCAGCTTTAACTCCATTTACCCGTTTGCTGATGACACCACTGTAACGGGTTAGATCACAAACAACGACAAGACAGCGTACAGGAAAGAGATAGACAGCTTAGTGCATCGTGTAAAGGCAACAATCTCTTCCGCAATGTCAGCAAATTGAAGGAAGTCATACAGTAATAGAGTTGTACAGCATGGAATAGACCCTTCAGTCCAACTTGTCCATGCTGACCAGATATCCTAAATTTATCTAGTCCCATTTGCCAGCACTTGGCCCATATCCTTCCAAACCCCTCCTATTCATATAGACTTCCAGATGCCTTTTAAATGTTGTCATTGTACCAGCCTATAATGCATGTTTCATTAAAGCAATATCAATGTAACACGATTGACGAATTGGGGACACTGTTTCTAAAGCACGAAGGTGTGTTGGCTGTAAGGCGATTACATCACTAAACTTTAAACACTGTTTCTAAAGCGTGATTTTTCTATAATACGGGGTTCCACAAGAACACAACATTCTTTTTATAGAAGAATTACCGATACCAACAGATTCAAGAACAGCTTCTTCCCAACCAATATCAACTTATGAACAGATGTCTCATATATTACAGTTGATCTTTCTCTGCACCTTCTCTGTAGCTGTAACACTTTATTCTGTTCTAATACCCTGATGTATTTATATAAGGTATGATTAGCCTGGATAGCACGCAGAACAATACTTTTCACTGTACCTCGGTACATGTGACAATAAAAAATGAAATATTGTTCAGTTTCTTTGAACATTTATTTGACATAAAATTTTGGGAGGTGAGTTTGAAATATTGCCAGTCAGGCACAGTCCAATCGAACAGCCAAAAGGCCGTTTTGCTCTCTGATTGTTTGTGAGAAGGCAGGACAACCAATGAGAGCACAGGGAAGGCAGGGTTAGAGGCCACATGATCAAAACTCCAGGAATACATTCAAGCCGAGTTGGCAATGCTGGTGGTCACCCTGAAGGTAGGGAGAAATAGTCAAAGAAATGGTGTCGGTGAAGGGCTAGGCTAAAATGTCAGGAACATGAGTAGGCCATTCAGCCCCTCGAGCCTGTTCCGCGCCATTCAATGAGATCATGGTTGATCTGTGTCTTACCTCCATCTCCCTGCCTTTGGCCCATATCCCTTAATACCTCTGTTTAACAGAAATGTGTCTATCTCAGATTTAAAACTAACAACCAGTACACTGCTGTCTAAGGGGGCAGGGAGAGGGTGAAGGTAAGGTCGAGAAATGAGCTGATTATCCCCCAGTGGAACCTTCCATGACAAGACTCACAATGAGAGGCTGTTAGTGGGCAACGCGAACCTCTGATCAGGTTTGTAAGTGATTTTAAAGACCAGTTTAATAAATATCACCTCATTCCGAAATGTTGCAACTGTTCCACAGTTTTACACAAAATGACTAGGTGACATCCAATGATACAAGGATCAGTTGAATCAGCTTCCACTCTGTCTGCCCCGGGTTGGCACAGGTGGCTCAGTGTCTCAGTTGCTGCCTCACGGCGCCAGGGACCTGGGTTTGATTCCAGCCTTGGGTGACTGACTGTGTGGAGTTTGCACATTCTCCCCGTGTCTGCGTGGGTTTCCTCCGGGTGCTCTGGTTTGCTCCCACAGCCCAAAGATGTACAAGTCAGGTGAATTGGCCATGCTAAATTGCCCGTAGTGTTCAGGGGTGAGCAGGCTGGCTATGGGAATGCAACATGATGGGGTAGGGGGGCTGGGTCTGCGTGGGATGCTCTCAGAGGGTCGGTGTGGACTTGATAGGCCAAATGGCCTTTTCCCACACAGTAGGGATTCTATAATGATTCACGTGTTGAGCTGTTTTGAGATGGGATTAAGGTACAGATCAGGCATGGTCTACATGGAAATGGAACAGGCTTGAAGGAACGTTCCTATTTGACAGCCTACAACTGATGTAAGGTCAAAATACTGCGGGTGCTGAAAACCTGAAATAAAAGCAAAAAATATTAAAGGTGACCATTTGAAACTTGGCACATCTTAAGTTTGTCCTAATGAGAACAAGGTGAACAGCTTCAGAAATGTGATTTGAAGATGCCGGTGTTGGACTGGGGTGTACAAAGTTAAAAATCACACAACACCAGGTTACAGTCCAACAGGTTTAATTGGAAGCACACTAGCTTTCGGAGCGACACTCCTTCAGGTGTTGAAGCAGCATCGCTCCGAAAGCTAGTGCTTCCAATTAAACCTGTTGGACTGTAACCTGGTGTTGTGTGATTTTTAACTAGCTTCAGAAACATATCTCTCCATTTTGCAAGATTCAAGTGGTTGTTAGTGTGTTCTGTGTGATATGAGTGAGTGGACATTGGTAGACTGACCAGTAAGCTACAAGGACATTGTAAATAGTTGTTCTCATGTGTAGGGTCAGACTTCAATTGCCTGCTCCTCTGAAACTGTTGGCTATCTCTGGCCGTGTTGTTCAAGTTGGAATGAATATCAGTGTGTGTTTACCCTTCACCCAATCTTCATGATAAAAGAAGGAGATTTGTATGGAATAACCTGTTTGTCAAGGAGTTGAATGCATTTCATTATCAGGTTCAGTACCACCACGTTTAATTATCACTGATTTCCTGAAGGATCATTAACAGTAGCAGCACGCACACTACCCTGTACTATGTCACTGAACGTTTGGTTCCAACAGTGGAAACAATTTTGAGTACTCTTCAATAAATTCGTAACCTCTTAACTGCCAACAAATGAACATTTTGTCCCTGAACATTTTATTTTGGTGAAGAAATAAAGAGCTTTGCATTGACTTAGCACCTGTTACATCCTTTGGGTCAGAAGAAGAATCACAATGGGACTTGAAATATAAACGCCCCACACATGCTGCATTCCTCCAGCTCGTTCTGTTTTATCACAAAGTGCTTTACAACCAACAATGATACTTTTCAAACTATAGCCACCTATAGTAATGTATAACAACAGCCCACAGAGACATCATGAGCAAGTAAGGTTTTTGTTTCGGAATCACAGAATCCCCACAGCGTGGGAGCAGGCCATTTGACCCATTGAGTCCATACTGGACCCTCCGAGGGGCATTATCACCCAGACCCACCCTATCCCTCTAACATTGCATTTTCAATAGCCAACCCACCCTAACCCGCACTTCGGGAGGAAGCCCACGCAGGCATGGGGAGAATGTGCAAATGCCACACAGTCGCTCGAGGCTGGAATTGAACCCAAGTCCCTGGTGCTGTGAGGCAGCAGTGCTAACCACTGAGCCACCGTGATGCCTACAGTTTTGCAGTTGTTTGAGGGATAGATGTTAGTGCAGGATACCAGACAGAATTGCAGTGTTATAGTTAGGATATTATATCGAGATAGCATTTTTTAAAGTGGGATCAGTTAGATAGACGGCTGGGTTACGATGTAGTGATGCCAAAAGTATGGATTCAATTCCCACACCACGGATAGTATTTCCAAGGAAAGCAAGATCCCACAAAAAGAATATGAGATTGATCAGTATTGCACAGTAAGATCCCACAACGAGAATGCGAGAATGATCAATATTGATTAGATTAGATTACATTACATTACATTACAGTGTGGAAACAGGCCCTTCGGCCCAACAAGTCCACACCGACCCGCCGAAGCGAACCCACCCATACCCCTACATTTTACCCCTTACCTAACACTATGGGCAATTTAGTATGGCCAATTGACCTGACCCTGCACATCTTTGGACTGTGGGAGGAAACCGGAGCACCCGGAGGAAACCCACGCAGACACGGGGAGAACGTGCAAACTCCACACAGTCAGTCGCCTGAGGCGGGAATTGAACCCGGGTCTCTGGCGCTGCGAGGCAACAGTGCTAACCACTGTGCCACCGTGCCGCCCACATTGATCAGGACAATGGGGAGAATGAGATTACCATAAAGGACTCTCCTCAATCTCTCCCCTCCCCTGAGGCATGGTGACCCTCAGGTTAAACCACCTCCAGTCACCTTCCCCTTTAATGAAGACTATGATGACTTGACCTTTTACTTTATTTTATGGAATCTGAAAGACCATTTCTTCACCTTTACATTTCAAAGATAATGGCTCTCCTGCACCCAAGAGTCAGGAGTGGGCCATAGACCTAAAAAGTTGCCTGATTCAGAGGCCACATGGCTACCCACTGTGTCTCATGAATCATTGGAGATTGTACCCTGAGAAGAGTCAGGCTATTGAACGAAAGGGAGTTGACAAAGTGTGTCTATGTGTATCTACTCCAGGCTATGACTTCCTGCCTTGTCGCTTATATAATGTTCGATCTCTCGGGTTGTTCGACAAGGGAACATTGCCATGGTGTTAATCTGAGCCAATGTGTGCGACATGTGTGCATTCATAAAACCACAGGAGATTTGGGATCCATTTCCTGGGTTATTTGTGTCTCTCCGCAAACACATGTACGACACAGAATCGCAGCGGTCTGCTCCCAGGAGAGAGCTCACTTTCATTGTTTCAGAGATGACATTAAATGCTCCGTTTGCTTAAGGGGAACCAAAGAGTGAAAGGAAGAGGCAGGAAGAAGGAAAAAAACCACTTGCTTTTCAATTGATCAAGCTGGGATGTAAAGGTGTATTTACATCCCAGCTTTATCAATTGAATACCCCTTACCTCGGAGAAAGTGAGGACTGCAGATGCTGGAGATCAGAACGAGAGTATGGTGCTGGAAAAGCACAGCAGGCCAGGCAGCATCCGAGGAGCAGGAGAATCGACGTTTCGGGCAAAAGCCCTTCAATAGGACACCTTTACCCCTTACATAAAAGGCATTATTTTAAACAGTGTGGTACTCCCTCTGCACTGCACTAGGAGCGAGAGACAGTGCAGTCACAAACTGAAGTGGAAATGGAGTGAGGGATACATGCCACAATGCCAGCAGCAAGTTTCCCCTGCCTTTCACAAGAAGCACAAGGTTTTGCTTTTAAAGTTATTTCATGGGATGTGACGTGACCGGCAAGGCCAGCATCTGTTGCTCACCGCTGAATGTTCTTGAGCTGAGTGTGTTCCTCACCCACGCTGCTGTAGTCTGGAATTCTGCGTAGGCCCGACCTGGTAAGGACGGCAGATATCCCTTCAGAGTGTCACTAAACCAGATGCAGCAATTGATGACAATTTCTCCAGACACTTGGTAAGAATAGCTTCATTTCCGAGGTGTATGATCTGATTGCTCTACGGATTTGAATCTATGTCCTGGGCCTCTGGCTTACTAGCCCATTGAATTACTGTGTCACCATCATCTCCCCAACAATGCCCCAAATATCTCAACTGTGGAACATGGTGAGCCAACTTCCCCTGCTGCTATTTATGAATCAAACAGCAGCGTGACAAGAGCATTAGTCTTCCTTGTTTAAGGTCTGTTGCAGCCACATTTTTAATGAGTGATGGAATCAAGGGTTGTGAGATAAGGCAGGAAAATGGAATGGAGGGTTATCATTTATTTACTCATGGTGGAGCAGGCTGGATGGACTGAATGGCCCCATTTTTCTAATGGTATGATAGAAAGTTCATCATAATGTAACCTTCGACTCTTTGTGTCTCTGCGGGGGAACATTGGGGATTAAATGACACTTCTCCTGATGGTCTCGTTTCAGGTGGTTTAAATTACCTTAAGGATTTGCAAGAGTGGTCTCGGCTATTCTACCCCATATGTTGCTCTTAACTAATACCTCCCATGAAATCTTCCACCATCTTTAACTAACACCACTAACCTTAATCCGATCCCCTCACACCTGGCGCTGAGCTTGTAGTGGCTACAATGAGGTCAGCCAGAGGAACCTCATAGAATGTGAGTTCCCTGATTGGGGCTGTTAACCTGGTCCAATCAAGGAGCCCTGGCTGACAGAAATGTCAGGGGTTCTGTTCACTCTGAGGGCTGGCTCTGAGGGAGCTGGAGCAGTGTCAATGACTCTCCACAAGTATATAAAGGGGCACTTGGTGATGGGATACCAGTCTCTGTAGAGTTGTTTCATAGCTCTTTTCTCCTCATATACCCTTATTGACTCTCGTGTCTATCTTTTTCCTCTTGCTCCCCTGTCCCAACACTTCTGGGGTCTATCTCCTCATTCCCCTCACCTTTGATATTTAACCCTGCCATTAGTCTGAAAGGTGTTGCCTTCCTGCACTTTGCCAGCCCTTTTCACTGATAATTAATTCAGGAGCCAAGACACAGAGTACAGGATGCAGAGGCACAGTGAGTACTTGTTAATGTGACTGAGCCCCTATGTGCAACACATTTAATAAAGCTGACATACCAGAATAGTCATTAAAGATAGTGTAACAAGATACAGTGACGCATGTACAATGTCAGTACAATGCAACAAAGCATATGTTCCTGTTCCAGTTTTATCTGAAGCAGTAGTACCTCTTGTTAACTTTAATCAATTAGGAATTAGGATTCTTTCTTTCGATGTTGAACGGTGAACATTAAGACATCACTCAATGTGCTGAAATTAGCCACAAGCAGATATTAAAGATCATTATCTTGGGGAAACAGCCAAAAACAGGGTGAGTAATGGATTGCGTGGGGATCTGTCAGCTACCTCTTTTGTATGCCCAAGTAGTGCCCACAACGGGCATCATGTTGCATAATGGACCCTTACCATCGCCTATCGTGTTGTATAAGGCAGTTGGACTCCTGATCACCATGAAGTCAGTTTTCTGCCACCATCTTCCTTTCAGGTCAGAATCTGGGGTAACATGGTGGCTCAATGGTTAGCACTGCTGCTTCACAGCTCCAGGGACCCGGGTTCGAATCCACTCTCGGGGGACCATCTGTGTGGAGTTTGCATGTTCTCCCAGTGTCTGCGTGGGTTTCCTCCGGTTGCTCGGGTTTCTTCCACCAGTCAAAAGATGTGCAGGTCAGGGTGATTTGGCCATTGGACATGTGAGAATATGAGGATGGAGTGGGTGTGGGTGGGATTCTCTTTCGAGGGTCGATGTGGACTTGATGGGCAAAATAGCCTGGTTCTGCACTGTAGGGGATTGGATTATGAACCTACAGGGCCTGCTTTGTAGAGTGTGGCAGAGGGAGAAAACCTGTCAAATAGCCCAACAAGATGGTGTTTATGGCGTTGGTGTGATAAACATGGCCTCAATGGTAGAGTCTGTCCCCTTCGATATCCAGAGTTGTTCTCGCACCTGAGTCCTTATGACATCATCACATCGGGTGGAGCTTCATGTAGTCATTAGCATGAACCTTTCAGAACCTAACATCTTATATAAGATCTATAACTCACTGGGTGGAGATAAGGAACAATTTCAGAGAATATTTTCACAGGAAAATCAATTGTTCCAAATGTTCGAGCACTAGGCAGTTCAAGTAACTTGCAGCACATGGAGCAATGGTAAGACTGTACATCAAGGGTGAGCTTTACTCTGCAGTGCTCTCTGCTCTGAGTCTAACACACGGTGTCAAGTATGACCTCGGCTACTTAGTCAAGGGGAGGAAGGTTTTTTCATGAACTCAGCCAATGTTCCCCACTCCAGCTGCCCCTGTCGTCAGGTAACCTGAACTTACAGAGTGCCAAACATGCACTGAAACACCTCTGGATGTGTCAGAAGGAAATGGATGCTAAAGAGATTAGGATCTTGCGGTCAGAGAGATGAGTTTTGTGGAGATTGCTGAAGGTGCAGAGAGACATTGTAAAGCAAAAAGGTTGAACAGAGATTGAGTGAGAGCAAAGTAGTTGTGGGCAGAGATGGTGAGGAAAATGGGTGGGAGGAAGGATTAAGGAGAATCGGACAGTGTTGGCTGGAAGTTACAGAACTGAAGGAGCTGGAGGAACTTTTCCTCACAGCCTGAGATAAGGGAACTGTTGATAGTGTCGTCCTTTGACTTTATCAATAGCTTCTGGTTGATTCAGCAATGACTCTAGATGACACCTTTTTACTGATTTCAATATTCACCCAAGATCCTTAGACAGCACCTTGCAGACTCATAACCACTTCCAGCTAGAAGGACAAGGGCAGGAGGTACTTGGGAAAACCACCCCCTCCAAGCCACTCACCATCCTGACTTGGAAATATAAAGTCGTTCCTTCACAGTTGTTGGGTCAAAATCCTGGAATTCCCTCCCTAAGGGCATGGTGGGTCAACCCACAGCACATGGACTGCAGCGATTCAAGAAGGCAGCTCACCCCCACCTTCTCAAGGGGCAACTAGGGATGGGCTATCAATGCTGGCCAGTCAGCGACACCCAAGTCCCACAAATAAATTTTAAAATCAATAGTCACTCTCTGGATTCTGTTCAGATTCAATTACTTTTAATATCAAAGTTTTATTGATGAGAGACAATTGAGAAATATATGGCTCAAATATATATTTGCGGTGGCACAGTTGTTAGCACTGCTGCCTCACAGCGCCAGAGACCCGGGTTCAATTCCCGCCTCAGGCGACTGACTGTGTGGAGTTTGCACATTCTCCCCGTGTCTGCGTGAGTTTCCTCCGGGTGCTCCGGTTTCCTCCCACAGTCCAAAAATGTGCAGGTTAGGTGAATTGGCCATGCTAAATTGCCCGTAGTGTTATGTGAAGGGGTAAATATAGGGGAATGGGTGGGTTGCGCTTCAGCGGGTCGGTGTGGACTTGTTGGGCCGAAGGGTATCCTGTTTCCACACTGTAAGTAATCTAATCTAATCTAAAATGTTGTGAGTGTAACTTGCCTGTAATCTGGAGGGTGACTAACTGTGTCATCAAGGAGATTCGATTATTCACCCAACCAGCTGACTCTTTCCTGTATTGATCAATGCATTCATTATCCTGTTTAATCTGTGGATATCTCTGCTACACAAACACTCCTGACACACTCTCAACTCATCACTATGTCACTGGGCATCGACATTTCCAGCCTAATGAACCCATCACCACTCTCCTGCCACAACTGCACTGTTAGCTTACAATCCCAATCGATAGCTACATCTCTAATGAGATATTATAAGGAACATCTGTATCAGTGAGCAAACAGTCTGACAATCCTAGAGGGGGGTGCGTTTTTGGTTCCTCGTGTTAGGTGGTGAGAGACTTGCATTTATAAAGCACCTTTTCATGGTTACGGGACATCCCAAAGTGTGTTACAGCCAATGGAATACTTTTAATCTGATGTGGGAAATGTGGCTTTAGTTTGTGATTTAAACCAACTGGTAATAGCCAACATGGCTCTGATATTCTGAACTGCAACACAGTCTTTATTCCTGATTTTATCTCTTTTCTAAATTGATTTTCTTTAACTCTTTACCCAGAGAATTACCCTCATGTGATCCAGTGGCAACTGTGACAACGTCAAGTCCGGGGTAGAAGGAGCCCCAGGGGAAGAGGGAGTTAGCCCCTGGGGGGAAAGGGTGTCAGTGTGGAGAGAGGGGGCCAGGCCCGGGTACAGGAAGCCAATCCTGGGGGAGGGGGAGCTAGCCCCGGGGAGAGGGAGCCAGCCCCTGGGGGGAGAGGATGTCGGTCTGGGGAGATGGAGCCCATTGCAGTAGTAGAGTTCCACGCGGAGGGGATTACGAGGCTGGCTGAGCAGCTAGGAAGGACTGTAATTTGAATTTGTAACTTTATTTATTTCCCTCAGGAGGTTTGGACTCAGGGACCTTTGTACCTCAGATGGTGCTGTGGATGGTGACATTATAAACTTTTTACTATACCCCTGGACCCCTGTACTTGAATATGTGTGACAATAAAACCAAATTCTAATTCTAACTTGCTTTTATTAACTGTACTTTACTCCATTGAGTAAAACATTCAGACAAATGTTAGCTGTCAGTGAAATGTCTTAACTGTGTCTCTCAGCTGAGTTGTTGGGTGGAAGCAAAATCTTTTTCTCCTTCCCTGAAGGTGTCGATGCTACTTAGGGAGTCCGGTGATTTCTTTTCGCAGTCCTTGATTCAGATTTCTCCCATTATGTGCTTCTGTACTTTGACTATTGTCATTGCTTTCTTGAAGTCTTGCTTCCTCTACTACAGGCGATGCGAGTTTTCTGGGGCTTTCTCTGGGGGGGGCGGGGTTTCTGTTCAGAGACGTTTGCTTCACAGCAGCTGTTCAGCTCAGTGCACTTTCAGACTGAAGCTGGCATTAAAGGTTGTTTTTCTAGGAATGATGTTTTAAGTTCTTGGTTCTGCTTTGTGATGACGATTGCCTGCATTTCTGGATTATTAATTTAGTGATAATGTTATTCCTAGGTTACTAACTCAGCAACATGGTCACTGCATCACCATCTACTAACTGAGTTCCTGCAGACACTGTGATGTTTCCACAGGATTCATGGAGCTTTCTTCCTTCCAGGCTTTTGCAGTCATGTGAGCTTGCTGGATGATTGAGAATCAATAGACTCTTAAAATCCCCCAAAATTAACATTCATTAGTTTATTTTTGATAGCAAACTGGAGCTGTGAGGCATCATCAATCCTGTTTGACACCCACCACATTCATCTGCTCACAGCCAAATGAATGTGCTCCCCTGCCTCACTGCTTCCCAGATCCAGCACTAAGCAACAACAATAACTTGCATTTATTTAGCACCTTTACAGGAACGATTGTAAGACAAAAAAATTGTGACTGCAAGGCAGCAAAGTGATTAATTTGGTCAAACAGTTAGGTTTTAAGGGAAATCTGAACAGAGCGGTGCAAAGACAGAAAAGGTTTTGGGGAGGGAATTCCAGAGTTGCAGCTCAGATAGCCGAAGGCAGAGCCACTAATGGCGGAGCTAGGGAAGGGGCTGGAATTAGAGGATCTTAGAGGTTTCCAACAGCAGAGGTCACTCAGAGAGAGAAAATGATTGAACAGACCATTCACAAATCAGTTTGTTTGCAATTCAGAATACAACACAGGACAATGGAATGCAGCCTTTCATAAATACACAAAATGGCCCTATTAACTCTTTAAACTTTAAAACCATGTGTGGGATCAAGGTAGTAAGCACAACCATTGGTAAAAGCCAGACAATCATAAATAGGAACTAACCTGTGTTGTATTATAGACAATAAATAGTAATTACTGTGAACATTCAGTGGTTAAAAACTCTACTTTAATAAATACAAAGATGGAGTCACCTCACCTGATGAAGGAGCAGCACTCCAAAGCCTTGTGGTTTCAAATGAACCTGTTGGACTATAACCTGGTGTCCTTTGACTTCTGACTTTGTTAACCCCCAGTCCAACATCGGCTCCTCCTCATCATAATGTGAGAAAAGAGAGCAGTCTGGACAAGAGACATTTATGAGTCTTCCCATGCAAGAATACTTAAGAAAAGGGGTTAAAATCCACTTTAACTCTGGTCTGTATCTGCTAGTGGGCAAAAGTGCATGTTTGTGTGGGCCACAACTGAAAAAAGCACCAAACCATCCCTGCACTGCAGGTAAAAAACAAAGTAAGTCTCTCAATCTTTGATGGAAACCAGAAAGCAAGTGAAATCACAGTCAAGAGGAAACGAGATAAAGGGATCTCAGCTGACCTTCAAAGTGAAACATTCTGAAATGAACTGTTCACCTCCAACTTCATTCTTTCCAGGACCACCCAATGTAACCGTTTTTTTGTCTCTGTTTAAGGTTGATTTCTGATTACCAATGGCACACAAGTTATGGGGGTGGAGTGGGCAACAGGTATTGTGATGTTTATTCAGTCATATCCATAGGCAAAGCAGGCTCAATGGGCTGAATGGCCTCCTACTCCTGGTCTCATGTTCCGATGTAATGGCCGCAATTTTCCACTGTTTATTCTTCATCGAACTCAGAGACTGAACTGTGAATCTCTTTTTAACTTTTATATATTTTGGACTCACCTCTGATTTCGAATTCATGTTGATGTGTGCAGCACCAAGATTTTTGTTTTGGAGTTAATTTATCAATAAACTAAAATTTCTTCATTCACCCAGAGAGGAAATGGTTAGATTGGCTCCTCTTGAAACCTGATACCATTCGCTCTTGGAGAAAGGTATCTTCAAGAGAATTAACCTTTTTTTTGACCAATCGAGGGAGGTGGATGAATAAGAAAGAGGATCCACTTCATGCCTCCCACCCAGGACAATCCGGGCTCTCCCACCTGGTACAGTCATTAATTGGGGAACTCCCCCAGCAATTATCATAGCATCAAGTGGTCACACCATGTGACAAATGAGGGAATGTGCTGACAGGATAGTTGGAGACATGAAGCCATGTGCTAAATCCACTTGGAATAGTTCCAACTGCTCTGTTGGTACTCTCAAAGATTACAGCTAGCTCCTCATCCAGGAGGTGGTCTATCGTGTAGACCTTATGTCATTGCGTTTGAGCAGTTGGTATTGGTTCCAAAACTGGGGGGAGCATGTGTACACAGGAAGAAATCCAACTGAAAATATTCTGTAGCAAGAGAGCGTTGGGCAAATATTGGAAATATCTCATGTGAAATGGTTTTGAAGAATTGCATGAACACACTTAATGGAAAGCTAGATAAGAAATATAAAGGTTTTGTTTATTCATTCAAGGGAAGAGGACGTTGCTGGCTGGGCCAACATTTGTTGCCCATCCCTAATTTTCCAGACTTCATTTAAGTGTCAATCACATTGCTGTGGGTCTGGAGTCACATCTAGGTCAGACCAGGTAAGGTTGGCAGATTTCCTTCCCTAAAGGACATTATTGAACCAGATGGGTTTTTACAACAATCAACATTGCTTGTATTGTCACCATGAGACTGGCTTTTTATTCCAGCTGTTTCCAGATACCCAGATGTGGTGATTGGATGAAGCAGGTTGGGAGGAGGTTTGTGAGGAGTATAAACGATAACATTTCCATGCTCGGCCGATTGGCTTATTTCTGTCCCGTATCCAACACCATTCCCACATCCCGTTTGGAAATTTTGCATGCAATTCTGGTCTCCTTCCTATCGGAAGGGTGTTGTGAAACTTGAAAGGGTGCAGAAAAGTTTACAAGGATGTTGCCAGGGTTGGAGGGTTTGAGCTACAGGGAGAGGCTGAATCGGCTGGGGCTGTTTTCCCTGGAGTGTCAGAGGCTGAGGGATGACCTTATAGAGGTTTATAAAATCATGAGGGCCATGGATGGGCAAGGTCTTTTCCCTGGGTGGGGGAGCTCAGAACTGGAGGGCATATGTTTAAGGGGATACGGGAAAGATTTAAAAGGGTCCTAAAGGGCAACTTTTTCACACAGAGGGTGGTGCGTGTATGGAATGAGTTGCCAGAGGAAATGTGGAGGCTGGTACAAATACAGCATTTAAAAGGTATTTGGATGGGCATGTAAATAGGAAGGCTTTAGAGGGATATGGCCCAATTGCAGCCAAGTGGGACAAGATTAATTAAGGATATCTGGCTGGCATGGACGAGTTGGACTGAAGGGTCTGTTTCCGTGCTGTACATCTCTATGACTCTACGACTCTGTACCATGACACTGTGTATCAGCTGCTCGCCATCCTGAGCAGTGGGATAAGCTGGGCTGGGTATCACAGCCCAGACCTTTAACAACAGGACTTTCAAGGGTTTACAGACAGCCTTTGATGTGATCTCTGCACCATATGAGGAGTGAATTAACAACCACAATGCTCTTCCCTTGCTGGAGAAAGAATCCGTGAATAATATGAGTGTGATACAGTAACCATCAGGGAATGGAAACACTCCAGTGAGGTACTGATTAACTTGTCTTGTGCCACCCGATCCACGGGTGCTTTGTTCAACAAGAGAGTGTTAGTAAAAATAAAAGATCAGGAAATTGGCAATAATTTATTGACTCTGAGTAGGGAATCGGTTAGGACGGTAATCCTGCCTGATGAATGCTGCCCTGTCGACGGTTCTGTAGAGTACTATTCACTCTATTTATCGATGGCTTTGCTGAAGGAATAGAGAGCCTCATGTTCATGTGTGTTGACAACACAAAGTTGAATGGCAGAGTCTGTGTGTGGTGAAGAGAGAGGAGGTTACAATGGGACATTGATCGATGAAGCAAGTTGACAAAACGGTGGCAGATGGAGTTCAGTGTGGGGGAGGATCAGGTCAGCTACTTTGAAGCTAAGAAAACACACGATATTCTCTCGATGCTGAGGATCTAGGTACTGCAACAGTACAGAGTGTGTTAATGTCCAAAGGGCTCAGGCTAATGCTGTACATGAGAGTTCAGAACCCACAACAGCAGCTGGTGGAATTTAAATCCCATTAACAAAGTCTGGGATTGAAAGCTCAACTCCAATCCTGAAACTATCATTGATCATCATAAAAACCCATCCAGCTCACTAAGGAGACCCAGAAACAAAAATTGCTGGAAAAGCTCAGTAGGTCTGGCAGCATCTGTGGAGAGAAATCAGAGTTAACATTTCAGATCCAGTGACCCTTCCTCAGCACCCACTCCGCTTTCTCTCCACGAATGCCGCCAGACCTCTGAGCTTTCCCAGCAATCCCTGGTTTTGTTTCTGATTTCCAGCATCTGCAGTTCTTTCAGTTTTTATTCATGAAGGAGACTGTTATCCTTACCTTGATTGGCCGTTGTGTGACTCCACACCCATAGCAATGTGGTCAACTCCTACCCGCCCTCTGAAGTGCTCCAGCTAGACATTCAGTTCGAGTAAATAAACGACAGACTGTGGAAATCTGAAACAAAAACAGATAGCGCTGGAGAAACTCAGCAGGTCTGGCAGCATCTGTAGAGAGAGAAAGCAGATCTAAGGTTTTGAGTCCAATGACCCATTCTTTAGAACTTCAGAACCAATGGTTACTAGACCTGAAACATTAACTCTGTTTCTCTCTCCATTGATGCTGCCAGACCTACTGAGCTTCTCCAGCAACATCTGTTTTCCACTCAGTCCAAGGGCAATTAGATCTGGTCTCTCCAAGGACCCCACAAACCATAAAAGAAGTTTTAAAAATATGAATCAAATAGTTTGAGGGGGAGGCAGGGAACTGGAATACCTAGAGGTGACCGTCCTGTTACAGTTTCATAAAGCTCCAGTTGGAATCTGTGACTGTGTTCTGTGTTCAGTTCTGAGCACTCCTCCTCAGGAACATTACATGGTCAATGGAAGTGGGTGCAATGTAGATTCACTAGAAACACACAGGGCCTAAGTGGATGAAATTATGAGGATAAGGTGCACAGACTGCACTTGATTCCCTCGAGAGTAAAAGACTGAGGGGGTGCTGTATTTGAGGGATTTAAGCTGACTAACAGGGTGGATAAACCTGTTAGGAGAGTCCAACCAACTTTAAAACTAAACCTCACCCTGGGGTGATGTCAAGAAGCACTTCATCACAGAGTCAGAATCCTGAAGGAGGCCATTCAGCCCACATGAGCAAGTCACATGGTGCCATTCTCTCAGCTTCCCCATGTCACTCCGCACAGTGTTCCTCTCCAGGTACAAGAATAATTCTCTTCTGAAGGTTCCACTTGTACCTACCTCCACCGCAGGGACAGGCAGTGCATTCCAGACCTAACCACTCACTGGGTGAAAAATGTTTTTGTATAATTTTTGCTTCTTTTGTCAATGTTGAATCTTCTCATTCCTTTGAAGTATGAGAACATTTTTCCCCCTATCTCCTCTATGCAGATATTTCATGATTTTGAGCACCCTATCAAATCAGCTCTCAGGCTTTTCTCCAGGATAAACAGTCCTGAATGTTTGAGTTGGCTCCACCTGCTCAGATTGGACTCAGAGCAGAACACAAGGTGTTTTCTCAGTGTTTATGAAGAATAAAGACATAATGGTTTAGCTGCAGGGATCTCCACCTGGAGCTGCTCTGGTTCCAATCTCCTCGCAGAGTCTCTATCACGTGATTGCTGAAGTCACCCTTTACATCACAGCATACCTCATTTAGATCTTCATTAAACCTTTATTGACTTCATTCTCAACCTGTCCTACCACCTTCTATGACACTTATGCCCACTGCTCCTTTTCAAATTGTGCAATGTCCCTCCACTTTCTTCCAGCCAAAGTGAATCAGTTCTTCCTCTTAAATGTCAACCTGCCATTCTTCACACAGACTCGTGGAGATCTAAAGCTTTCTCAACAATAATGACTACTTGCATTTATATAGCCTCTTAGTAGCATTATCCAACAAAATTTGATAATAAGTCCCAAATGGGAGGTATTCAGACAGATTGGTCAAAGACGTTCTGAGGAGCAACTTAGGGAGAGAGAGAGAGAGAGACAGAGAGAAAGACAGACAGAGAGACAGAGAGAGAGAGCATGTGTGTGTGTGAGAGAGAGAGACAGAGAGAGAGCATGTGTGTGTGTGTGAGAGAGAGAGAGAGACAGAGAAAGAGAGCATGTGTGTGTGTGAGAGAGAGAGAGAGATTGGTTAGGAGGATACTCCAGAGCTGATGACCCAGGTCATTAAATGTACAGTCACTAACGCTAAGGCTCTGAAGAGTTGCTTCAATTGAAACTTCAAAACAACGATAGGTACATCTTTAATAAAACAAAGATGAAACAAAGCACTGTGGATGCTGGAAAGCTGAAACATAAACAGAAATTACTGGAGAAACTTAGCAGGTCTGGCAATTTCAAAGGAAAGTTTCAAAACTCGGAAGGTTAGCTCTGTTTTTCTCTCTCTACAGATGTTGCCAGACCTGCTGAGTTTCTCCAGCACTTGCTGTTTCAGGATGGATCTTTGCTTAGGGAAAGGGTGTTAAGAGATATGGAGCAAAGGTCAATAGCTGGTCTTAGAATTTAGACCAGTCATGATTGAATGGAATGGTTGAACAGGCTAAATAATGTGGAGATGCAAAGGTCAAAGGAGTAAACCACTCCAGAACTCAACTGTTCATCCTGAAGTGGAGATTCTTCAGTCACTAGAGTCTGCTGACTGTTACAGAGCCAGCGTGAATATCTCAGAGCTGAGTCCTTAAGGTGCCACTGAATAGAATTGTTAGATCAGGATGAAGGGAAGGTGAGATCACCATGGGCCCATTCTCATTAGGGAGAAGGTGACTGGTGGGGAGTTTAACCTGAAGGTCACCACAGTTCAGGCAAGGTCTGTGGTTAAGAGGGTGGTACTACCATGGTGACCTCAGCCAATACAGGAACAAAACTATTGCTGTTGGCATCAACCGGGCTCATAAACCAGCCATCCAGCCAACTGAGCTATCCGACTGCCCAGTCTA
Organism: Chiloscyllium plagiosum; assembly: GCF_004010195.1. Classification (NCBI taxonomy): domain Eukaryota; kingdom Metazoa; phylum Chordata; class Chondrichthyes; order Orectolobiformes; family Hemiscylliidae; genus Chiloscyllium; species Chiloscyllium plagiosum. The sequence continues at coordinate 3,249,427 of NC_057735.1, forward strand.
GGACTGAGGATAGACTGGAAGAAGATATGGGGGAGTACTGAGTGCAGCTTGGCTCTCAGCCCCCTAGTGTCATTGACCCAAATATTCTCCATCAACTCAGATTTTGCTTTCCTGCTTGCACACGAAGTGGCCAGGAGTTTGATTTCACGTCTGAAAGCTTATGGCTCTGGCAGACAATGAGTTTTTGGGAACTCACAGCCCAGCATCGAACTGTGCTGAGAGGCTAGGAGGAAGGATAGGGGTTTGCTGGAGATTGGGGGCCAGTCCAAGGTATTAGGGCTGGATTCTGAAGAGAGGTACACATGTCCCTGTCACCTTTCGGCTCTGGGGTTTAAAGCCTAAAGAGATACCAGTGGACTTTATACCTGGCACCAGTCCAGTACTGGTGGAGAGCTTCATCTTTACAAATGCGACCTTTCAGATGAAGCATTAAGCTGAGCTCAACTTTACCTTTTCGAATGTAGATCCCATAGCTACAGTTTGAGGAAGAACGAGCGAATTTCACTTTGTGACCTGGTCAACATTTATTCCTCAGCCAATCACTGAAAGAACAAGATGATCCGATCATTATTGTGTCGCTGGTCGTGGGATCTTGCTGTGTCTAAACTGGATGCTGCATTCTGAAAATACAGCGGTGATTATATTTCAATGAGTGTTGAACTGTCTGCAAACTGCTTTGGGATTCCCTGAATGGTGCTATAGAAATGTACAGTCCAGCTTTTGTTTTATTCAGTGATCACTGATGAATGGAGAGTTGTAAAGGGTGGTGCATTTAAATTAAACCAGGAGCACCCTGGTTATTATGATGTCTGGCTATCATATAGCTAGTCATTGGCTGCAAGTCCCTCTGATGAATCCTGTCCCAGCTACTAGAATGCAGGCCCCAGACCCCCTTATGGTTTCTCTGGCTCTTAAGCTTCAGAATCTGGTCGCATTACCAAAGCAAGAGAAAGACAAAGCAGCAATGATTTTCATTTCTGTAGTGCCATTTACAACCTCAGAACATTCGCAAAGTGCCTTATAGACAAAAGTTGCTGCTGTAGGAAATGTGCCAGTCAGTTTGCGTGTGACGTAATTAAACAGTGACATGATAATAACCCAAGTGGTTGTTTTCTTTGTGAGATTGGAGTGATGAATATTAGCTTGGACCTGACTGAGGCTTACTTAGCTCTCCTGCGAAACCTGTTCACGGGATCTTCCACCTTCTCCTGAGAAAGCAGGCGCGGCTTCAGCTTAAAGTCCCATCCAAGAGACAGTGGCTCCTGCCTGCAGGGACATCTAAAGTATGGAAATTATGGAGAACACAACAGGGTCATCTTGAATAGAAATCAAAATAACTGCAGATGCTGGAAATCAGAAACCAAAACAGAAATAGCTGGAAAAGATCAGCAGGTCAGGCAGCATGTGAGGAGAGAAATCAGAGTTAACGTTTCGGGTCCAGTGACCCTTCCTCAGACTGGCCATCTGAACAGGCTCGAAGGGCTGAATGGACTAGTCTTTCTTTGGAGGGAAACCTGGACCTTCCAAGCTGCAGCCCGATGTACCAACTGATTTTGTCAGGGTGTGTGGGTTTTCCTTCTCATCGTTCCTAACCCCAGAGCCGAGAGGTGACAGGGACACATGTACCTCTCTTCAGAATCCAGCCCTGATACCTTGGACTGGTCCCCAATCTCCACCAAACCCCCATCCTTCCTTCTGGCCTCTTAGCACATTCCGATGCTGGGCTGTGAGTTCCCAAAAACTCATTGTCTGCCAGAACCATAAGATTTCAAACATGAATTCAAATTCTCCTTGAAAGGAGAAATAGCTGGGGTCTGGGTTTGATTGCTCCAACAGCTGACTGTCAGGGAGTGAGAGTGAAGTTGCTCTGGGACAGTGATGGGTCGGTAATGCTTGAGAACATTCCTCAGAGGCAATGAATTAAATCATGACAACATCCTTCCTCACATTAATCATTTTAACCTGATCCTACAGGATAGATGCAGCAAATTAAATTCCATTTGCAATTTCATGCAAGCTGCACAGAAACCCAGTCGCGTCTGAGCCAGCACTTTCTCAGAACGATAGGCACGTAAGCTTCAATTATGCTGACTTATTTGTTTCATATTCACCACAATCTGCCTCTTCATAAATCCAGAAATTTAAATAATACGAGCACTTAGACCCACTTCACTGTGACAACCCAGATTAAACTCAATAAAAACCCAAACCATTCACTGGGATTACATTGCTTGAAAGAGGATGCCAGATACCCACAGCGGTTCCTGTTGTTTGACTATGTACAGATTCCAGCTGCTTTCTAATGTTCTATTTAATCTCCACCGACCACCCCTATACATTCTCTTCTATGCTGGACTGTACACAGTCACTTAATCTCCTGGCAAAGGTGGTTAATTCAATCCCCATTCTAGGCTGCGTGAATGTACCTTGGTCGGTGTCTCACCATCCTGAGATCCCTGTGGCTATCAGTCACAAAAAAACAGCCAAGGTTATTGGGGAACTGTCTACTGTTGCATCCAAGTGTAATCAGATCTGTAAGAGTTAACCCTGAGGAGTGCCATAAATACAACTCCCTACGATGGTGTCAGGTGGCCGGTGGGCAGAATAGAAACATAAAAAGAACAGCAGCAGGGTAGGCCATTCAGCCCTTCAAGCCGACTCTGCCTTTCAATATGATCATAGTTGATCATCCAACTCAGCTTTCTGTTCCCACTTTCTCCATGTCCCTTTGATCTCTTTTACCCTAAGAACGATATCTAATTTCTGGAAATGTTTCAATGTTTTGGTCTCAACCGCTTTCTGTGGCAGGGACTCCACAGGCTCCCCACTCTCTGGGTGAAGACATTTCTCCTCAGCTCAGTCCGAGATGGACTGCCCCATATTCTGTTACTGTGAACCCTGGTTCGGAACTCCCCGATCACTCTTCCTGCGTTTATCCTGTCTAATTCTGTTAGAATTTTATAGGTTTTTATGAGATTTTACCTCACTCGTCTAAACTCCAGTGAGTATAGTCCTGAATTATCCAGTCCCTCTTCATACATCAGTCCTGCCATCCCAGTAATCAGTCTGGGAAACCTTCACTGCACTCCCTCCATCGCTAGAACATCCTTCCTCAGATAAGGAGACCCAAACTGCACACAATATTCCTGGTGTGGTCTTACCAAAGCCCTACACAATTGCAGGAAGACATCCCTGCATCTGTACTTAAATCCTCTCACGATGAAGGCTGATATACCATTTATTGTCCTCACTGCCTGCTATACCTGCCTGTTTACTCTCAGTGACTGGTATACAGGGCCACCTGGGTCTCACCACACCGCCTCCTCTCCCAGTCTGTCACCCTTCACAGTCATCCACATTAAATTGCATCTGCCATGAATTTGCCCACTCACCGAACATCTCTGCATCCTCCTCACAGCTCACCCTCTCACCCAGCTTTGTGTCATCTGGAAATTGGAGATATTACATTTAGTTCCCTCATTAAAACATTAATTTGTTATGAACATGTGGGACCCAAATCCCAATCTCCATTGGTGACTACTTGTCACTGGGAGAAGCCTAGAATGGGGATTGAATTTACTACATTCTGTGTTTGCCAGGAAATTATGTGACTGTGTACAGTCCAGCATAGAAGACAATGTATATGGGCAGTTGTTGGAGATTAAATAGTACATTATTCCTGCACATTGTCTCCTGCCTTCCACCAGTTCTCTATCTGTGTCAGTACACTGCCCCCCATCCCATGCACTTTAATTTTACACACTAATCTCTTAACTGGGATCTAATCAAAAGTTCTCTGAAGTCCAATTAAACCACATCCACTGGCTCCTCCTCATCAACTCTACTAGTTACATCCTCAAAAATTACAGTAGATTTGGCAGAGATGTTTCTTCTTTCGTAAATCCACGTTGACTTGTCTGACCCTCTCACTGTTTTCCCAGTGCTCTGTTTATAATGTAATTCCTTGTTTTCTCTCTACCTTGTCTTTTAAGTTGTGGGCATCTATTAGCTATCTTCTAAAACCATAGGAACTGTTTCAGATTCCTTAGAATCTTGAAAGATGATCAGCAATGCATCCATTATTTCTAGGACCACTTCCTTTTGGGATGTAGATTATCAAGACCTGGGGACTCAACAACCTTTAATCCCATCAATTTCCCCAACACCATTTCTCTACAAATGCTGATTTCCTTCAGTTCCTCCCACACATCAGATGTTGTGTTCCCCAACATTTCTGGATCCTCTTTTGCAAAGACAGAATCAAAGTATTTATTTCATCTCCTGTCTCTTTTTTCCTCATTGTAATTGCCCTAGGATCTCAAAGGAGTGATACCCAACATTGAGTTCTCCTCAAAGTCTCTGGAATAATGTTTACCATATCAATGTAATCTATAATAAGCTGTTAACACGCAATAGCCTAGAACTTATTAATGATAATAGACCCTTCTCGTTAGACTAGGACGTGGTTTCCTTCAATCACAGTGGACCAATGAGACTGTGTCATTTCTTTTACTTAAAGAGAATGGTGGCATAAATCTTCATCATGAGTGCAGTGAGCTGGCCCTATCCAAACAAAATTCGGTATCTCATGCTGATAAATACACACTTGCAAAGATTGGACAAACACCTACTGTGGCTCAATAATTATGCTGTGTGGTCAAAAGGCCAGTGAGGTTCCCAACCCTGGCTCTAGTGAAGAATGTTTTGGCTTGAATCAATGCCTTCGGAAACATTCACACCACGCAACTATCAGGCCATGACCATCTCCAGCAACCCCTTCCCCTTTACGTAAAAATATACCTCTGCACTTTGCTGAAATATCAAAGTGCTGGAGGATCCACCAACCAGAAGTTGAACTGATGAACCAAATTGACTCAGTGGTTACAAGAGCCAGTCAGAGACTAAGAATTCTGTGGCGAGTAACTCCCCAAAGCCAGTCCACCATCAACAAGGTACAAGTCAGGAGGGTGATGGAATACTTCCCAACTGCCTGGATGGGTGCAGCTCCAACAACACTCAAGATGCTTGACATCATCCAGGACAAAGCAGTCTTCTTGACTGGCACCACGTCCACAAGCATCCACTCCCTCCCCCACCGACGCTCAGCAGCAGCCATGTGTGCTTTCTACAAGATGCGCTGCAGAAATTCGCCAAAGATCCTCAGACAGCACCTTCCAAACCCACAACCACTTCCATTTAGAAGAACAAGGGCAGCAGTTACAATGGGAACACCACCTTGTGTAAGTTCCCCTCCAAGCCATTCACTATCCTGACTTGGAAATATGTCATCGTTCCTTCAGTAATACTGGGTCTGAATCCCAGAACTCTCTCCTAATAGTAACATGGCTTTACTGACTGCTCATGAACTTGAACAGCTCACCATCACCTTCTCAATGAGGGATGGACAATAAATGATGATCCAGCCTTAAACATCCACAACTTTAGAATGAATAAGTACTTTATTAAAAGAAGTTACAATGGGGCATTATATTAGCTCCTGCATTTTGGAGACATCAAGAGAACCATTCAGTGGATTGCTAATGTCGGCAACACTTTATAGAATGACATTAATCTTGGGAATGCTCAATCAAAGAACCAGGGCATGAATAATGGGCTGAGTGGCCTTTTTCTCTGCTAGAAGCTGCTCCAAGTAATACTCTAACATGGACACTAGCAATGAATTTGAGGCCTTAGAAGCAAGGTTATAATGAGTTTTATCACAGAATTTAACCATATCTTTAAAATGTTTAATAAAACTGATTGCACTCACCGAAGTGAGTCCATTAACTTTGCACATTAATAGGTGCAAGCACATTCTCCTGGTATTATTGCACAGTCCTTGATATTCACTAATGGGACTCAGTACATTGGCCTGTCACACATTTGGCTTTAAATCCATATTCTCTATTCTAGTGAGCAAGACATTCCTAGCACAGATGGAAATGGGAATCAGAGTGTATTAATTATTGCTCATTTTAATTGCCCAGAAATTTATTAAAATGAACTTGAAGGTCTCTCAAAAATCCAGCGAATTCATGAAGCAAAGGTGGGGGCTCACTCTCAGATTCACCACAGGATTTGATGACAGTGAAGCCTCCCTTTGCTCTGTTATAGACTGCAGTGTATCCAGTTTTATACATATTCCACAGATACACATCAGACATTCGCCGGCTCGGTTTAGCTGCTCCACATTCGGTAGCCCGCTAGCCGCTGACATAGGAGGTGGTGGGATCAGTGTCCTAACCTGGAGAATTAAACAGAAAGACCTATTCCAGTGCAGTGAGGGAGTGCTGCACTGTCAGGTGTCTTTCAGATGAGACATTAAACTGAGAACCTTTATGCTCTCTCAGGTAGGCTCAAAGATTTCCACACCACTGTTTTCAATGAGAATAGGCATGTTAGACAATGAGAATATAAGATGTAGGAAACCAGAGTCTTGAATATATTTAAGACCCAGCCTCACGAGCACTCTATAGTGAAGAATTCCACTGATTCACTCTGATCTGAGAGAAGGAATTCTTCCTCATCTCTACCTTAAAAGGGGTAACCCTTTCTTCTGAGGTCATGCTCTGTGATCTTAGACTCTCGTTGTAAGAGAAACACAATGCAATGTTAAAACCACAAGAGCATAGTCAACACATTGATATACTGAGGCACCACCAGTAAAACAGATATCCTTTGGTGCTGCGTAATAACTGATTAGACTGCCCTGGGTCCATGATGAGCAATACTTTACATTTATCTAAATTAAACTCCATATGCCACTCCTTCATCCATACTCAGAAGTCATCATTTAATTCTGTCACATTACACAATACCCAGTCTGTCCCTGGTCAAAACCAGAAATCGCTGGCAAAACTCAGCAGGTCTGGCAGCATCTTTGGGAGGAAAGCAGAGTCAATGCTGCAAGTCGGTGCCTCTTTATCAAGACCCTGCTTTGGTAAAGGGTCACCCAACTTGAAATGTTGACTCTTCTTCCCCTTCACAGACGCTGCCAGACCTGCTGAGTTTCTCCAGCAATCTCTGGTTTTGTTTCAGATCTCCAGCGTTCGCAGTTCTTTGTGTCAATTTACTGCTCAATGGTCAGTTGATGCTCTAAGAAATTATCACAAAAGCATTCTATGAACTCCTCATCCAGGCTGTTACTACCAATCTGATTTATCCAGTTGATTTGTGGATTAAAATCACTCATAGTTATTGCCTTCCATTTAACACCAACACCCAACATTTCTCCTTATTCCTTTGTCCCATATTGTGGTCATTGTTAGGACTCTGTAGACCACTCCAACCAGTGATTTTGTGAGCCCACTATTCCTCATCTCCACTCAGATGGATTCTGCAACCTGATTTCCTGAACTGAGATCATCTTCAATTATTACACAAATTCCATCCTTCATTAACCGTGCTACCCCTCCACCTTTACTTAGCTTCCTATGCTTCTTGAATACCATATATTCTTCAGTAGTCAGGACACAGTATTTGTTATGCTGAAATCGTGTCTCTGTAATATCTATCAGATTCTATTTGTTCACTTCAATGTGAGCTATTAATCTACTTAATTTGTTGTAAATGCTGCTTACATTCAGATAAAGAGCCTTTAGTAATTTTCTGTCCTCTCCGTAACATCAAGAATTGACTGCTGGTAAATTCTGAGGCTATTTTTCTCTGTCATTCTCTGACCATCATTTTACACATTGGTGTTTTGCTCACTTGCCCTTGAGTTAAAGGGGACATGAGATAGCTTTGGCAAATAGAGTTAAGGAGAATCCAAAGCGTTTTTACAAATACATTAAAGACAAAAGGGCAACTAGGGAGAGAATAGGGCCCCTCATAGATCAGTAAGGTGGCCTTTGTGTGGAGCTGCAGGAGACGGGGAGATACTAAATGAGCATTTTGCATCAGTGTTTACTGTAGAAAAGGACATGGGAGATATAGAATATAGGGAAACAGATGGTGACATCTTGAAAACTGTCCATATTATAGAGGAGGAAGTGCAGAATGTCTTCAAATGCATAAAAGTGGATAAATCCCCAGGATCTGATCAGGTGTACCCTAGAACACTGTGGGAAGCTAAGGAAGTGATTGCTGGGCCTCTTGCTGAGATATTTGTATTATCGATAATCACAGGTGAGGTGCCGAAAGACCGGAGGTTGGCTAACATGGTGCCACTGTTTAAGAAGGGTGGTAAAGACAAGCCAGGGAACTATAGACCAGTGAGCCTGACCTCAGTGGTGGGCAAGTTGTTGAAGGGAATCCTGAGGGACAGGATGTACATGTATTTGGAAAGTCAAGGAATGATTAGGGATAGCCAACATGGTTTTGTGCGTGGGAAATCATGTCTCACAAACTTGATTGAGTTTTTTGAAGAAGTAACAAAGAAGATTGATGAGGGCAGAGCAGTAGATGTGATCTATATGGACTTCAGTAAGGCGTTCAACAAGGTTCCCCATGGGAGACTGGTTAGCAAGGTTAGATCTCATGGAATACAGGGAGAACTAGCCATTTGGATACAGAACTGGCTCAAAGGTAGAAGACAGAGGGTGGTGGTAGTGGAGGGTTGTTTTTCAGACTGGAGGCCTGTGACCAGTGGAGTGCCACAAGGATCGGTGCTGGGTCCACTACTGTTCGTTATTTATATAAATGATTTGGATGCGAGCATAAGAGGTACAGTTAGTAAGTCTGCAGATGACACCAAAATTGGAGGTGTAGTGGACAGCGAAGGTTACCTCGGATTACAATGGGATCATAATCAGATGAGCCGATGGGCTGAGGAGTGGCAGATAGAGTTTAATTTAGATAAATGTTAGGTGCTATATTTTGGAAAAGCAAATCTTAGCGGGACTTATACAATTATTGATAAGGCCCTTGGGAGTGTTGCTGAACAAAGAGACCTTGGAGTGCAGGTTCATAGCTCCTTGAAAGTGGAGTTGCAGGTAGATAGGATAGTGAAGAAGGCGTTTGGTCTGCTTTCCTTTATTGGTCAGAGTATTGAGTACAGGAGTTGGGAGGTCATGTTGCGGCTGTACAGGACATTGGTTAGGCCACTTTTGAATATTGCATGCAATTCTGTTCTCCTTCTTATTGGAAGGATATTGTGAAAGCGTTCAGAAAAGATTTACAAGGATGCTGCCAGGGTTGGAGGATTTGAGCTATAGGGAGAGGCTGAACAGGCTGGGGCTGTTTTCCCTGGAGTGTCGGAGGTTGAGGGGTGACCTTATAGAGGTTTACAAAATTATAAGGGGCATGGATAGGGGAAATAAACAAGATCTTTTCCCTAGGGTGGGGGAGTCCAGAACTAGAGGGCATAGGTATAGGGTAAGAGGCAACTTTTCATGCAGAGAGTGGTACGTGTATGGAATGAGCTGCCAGAGGAAGTGGTGGAGACAGGTACAATTGCAACACTTAGAAGGCATCTGGATCGATATAAGAATAGGAAGGGTTTAGAGGGATATGGGCCAGGTGCTGGTCGGTGGGACTAGATTGAGTTAGGGTATCTGGTCGGCATGAGTTGGACTGAAGGGTTGGTTTCTGTGCTGTACATCTCTATGATTCAATGACTCTCTGGTACATTTTCCTGATATTGATTGCTCACCCCTCTTATTTATTTTAAATCCACGTAACTAAACTGCCTTTATATCCAGTCTAGTAAAGAGGTTGGAGGCAACACTCTCTCCCAAAGACACAAGCTGCCAGCATTTGATTTAGGCAACATACTCCAACTAGTCATGGAGTTTAATTCAGCATTCACTCAGATACACCGCAAATATTCACCAAAGACCTTCAGACAGCACTTTCCAAACCCACGGCCATTTCCTTCCAGAAGGACAAGGGCAGCAGATACATGGAATCACCACGCCCTGCAAGCTCCCCTCCAAGTCACTCACCGTCCTGACTTGGAAATATATCACCGTTCCTTCACTGTCACTGGTCACAATACTGGAACTCCCTCTCAATGGCATGAGTGAATAGAAAATTCTCAAAACCAATACATGCAAATCATAGGACAACAATGTCTCACATTTATGTTGTACTTTAAGGTCATAAAGTGTATCAAAGCTCTTCATTGGAATGTTTAACTCCAAATTTTACACCAAATTACAGATCGAAAGTTAGGTCAGGTGACGAAAAACTTGATCAAAGAGGTTAATTTTAAGGAGTGCTTTAAAGCAAGAACGAGGTGCCTAAAGGGGAGATATTTAGAGAGCACAAGAGGTTTGGGGAGAAGGAGAGGTTTAGGGAGAAGGAGAAATTTAGGGAGGGAATTCCAGAGCTCTGCAGCCAGGACAGCTGAAAACAAAAGTTGTAATGATGCAGTGAGTTTTTAAGTGAGCAGAACTGGAGAAATGCAGAGATTTCGAAGGATTATATGGCTGGTGGAGGTGACAGGGATAGGGATGGATTTGAAAACATGGGTGAGAGTGTTGAAGAATTGGTGTACTATTTGAAGGACAAGATGAATCTGCAACATGTAGATAAATGCAAACTGTTGAGAACAACATTTTGGGAGGAGCATTCACAAATCAAAATTACACCGTCCAGTTCCAGTAAGGAGTTGACAAGGGCATTACGTTACAGTGTTTGAAGTTCGATTCCCCCCCGATAGCATTCTGTAACTCACTAAATTCTCGAGTCTCGCTGCCTGAGGCGAGCAGGATAAAGAGACTGGTCCTGCTTGGCTAGGCTACACCACATGAATTAAAATATATATATCACACCAGGAACGGCAGTCATTATTCTACTCTGCTACATCACAAAGCTCTGAATATTAAGGACATTAATTTAACACAGACACAACGTGTACTAAAGACTGCGCTTATTTACAGCTATGCAAAAATGTGATGGGAGCAATAAATGTAAAGGACAGAATTGGCTGAATCTTTCGTGTCAGACCCTGATAAGAATACTACAGTTCCGAATTGCTGACAACATTTCGATAGTACTTTTAACATGTGAAAGCATCCTCAGGTGCTTCATGCATTTGGACAGGATTCCACACCAAGCCATGTGAAGAGATCAGGACAGATGACCAAAGTAATGTTAAAACACTAGGATCACCCAGAGGAGGAGAGCGGTGGAAAGACTGATGGGTTCAGGGTGGAAACCCAAAATTAACATTAAGGATGTGCAAAAGGACAGAATGACCACAGCATGGAGATCTTGAAGAATTGCACAGCCCAAGGCAGTGACGGAGGTAGGGAAAGATGAGACAATTCAGATATCTGGAGGAGAGGGGCGGGGAATCTGGAGAGATTCCAAACCTTAGTCCACACAGGCAAGTTTCCCAAAGCGTACTGGAATTCCAACTGCATTGATATCCATCAGATTTCTTGCTTCCCTGGGGAACAGAGTGTGAAGTGTCCTTACAGCTGCCAACTTACCCTAGTATGGGGCTGGGAGTCAGGAATAAAGGCACCTCAGCATAGAAACGACAAAGAGCACAATAACATTAAAAAGACAATTGGAACACTGCTGTTTATTGCAAAGTGAGTTAAGTATAAGGTTTTTGTTACAATTTTACAGGACCTTGGTGAGACCACATCTGGAGTACAATTTTGTTCCCCTTACGTAAGAGAGAAGGTAATTGCTTTGGGAATGGTTCAGAGAAGATTTCCCATTAATTCTGGGGATGAGGGGCCTGTCTGATGAGGAGAGGTTTGACGGTTTGGGTCTGTGTCCACCAGAGTTTAGATGATTGAGAGGAAAAAAGCAAACGATGCTGAGGAGATTTGACAGGGTGGATGAAAGTGATCCTTCTCGTGAGAAACTTTACAATCAGGGACATCATTTCAAAATAATTGCCGAGATAAGACAGATGTAGGGAGATTTTTATTCTCTTTTGGGGACATTTTCGTCTTTGGAATTATTTTTGCCAGAAGGCAGTGGAGGCTAGGTTACTGAAAGTTTTTAAGGCTGAGATAAAGAGAGTTAAAGGTTATAGAGGGTAGAAAGTACAGTCAAAGGAGGGCAGAATCAGGCCAAATGGCAGAACAGGCTAGAAGGGCTGAATGGCCTACTCCTGCTTTTGGTTTGTTTGTTTCTTAATCCAAAGGCAGTGGAATAACTGTGTTGCCTCATGCTAATCACTATGGAACACTCGTATAAGAATGTGCATTCAGATAGCACCTGTCATGTTCTCAAAATATCCCAATAGCCTAACCATCATGAACATTTCTGTTCTCTGTATTAGAAAAGAGACCTGTACACGCTGACAAAGATGCAGTAAGGGTTTATCAGAATTATATCTGAGGAAAGATTGGAAGGAATTTGTTTCTCTTTGCCATTTGATCAACACTATGTTGACCACCTTAATCATTCCCTCTTTCCGTCAAAGATGCACAGTCTTAACTTGCCACGGCTCCTCCAACCCGCACCATCCAAACCCATAACCACTTCCATCTGGAAGGTCAAGAGCAGCAGATTAATGGGAACATCACCCCGTGCAAGTTCCCCTCTACTTCACTCACCATCCTGACTTGGAAATATATTATCATCGCTTCACTGTCACTGGGTGAAAATCCTGGAATTCCCTCCCTAAGGGCATTGTGGGTCAGCCCACACTAGGTGGATTGCAGCTGTTCAAGAAGCCAGCTCATCCTTAAGGTATATGTAATAGATCCTGAACTTGCTATTGATGATCAAATCCTATGAAATATTAAGAAAGAAACATGGAGACTTAACAAAACCTCCACTCATTGACTGGGTTTCAGATCTGCAGTGGGAAGTAACTCTGCTCAGTTTTAGTTACATGGATCAATAAGATCAATTTTCCCTAATCAGTAATCGATTCATTTACACAAACCCAATATTTCTATCAACTTAGGTAAATATTTGTCAGAATGGTTTAATTCTGACACTGTCTATATAAATTCAGAACTCCTAAAACCAGCTCGCTGTCTCAATGGGACATTCACATTGAATGCAATGGGACCTTCTTGCCCAAGTAAGTACAGCTGTCGCGTATTATTTTTAAGCAATCTCCCTTTACATAATCACTTCAATAATCTGATCCGATATTGCTGTCTTGTCTGCCTATTGTTTATTGGACAAAATGTCACTGAGCTAACAGTTGGGTCAGCTGTGTCTCAGCTGTTTATGAGTGAGGAAGTTGTGGGTTCCAGCCCATTCCTGACCAGAGAATCTCGGTTGATAGCAGCAGGAGGAGCGCCGCTCTGTCAGAGACACTGACCATTACATTTCCTCTCCCATAGGGTAGTAAATCTCTGAAATTCTCTCCCCCCAGAGTGCTGTGGAGGCTCGGTCACTGAAATTATTGAAACAGGAGGTAGTTAGAAGTTTGAAATATCAAAGAGTTGAAGGCCACGAGGAGGGTGTGTGTGTGTATGTGCGCGAGAGTGCATGTGTGTCTGTGTGTGTGTATCTGCATATGTGTGTCTGTGTGTGGGTACATGTGTGTTCGTGTGTGAGAGAGTGTGTGTGTCTGTTAGTGTGTGAGTGTGTGTGTGTGTGTCTGTGTCTGTGTATGTGTGTGTACGTGTGTGTTTGTGTGAGAGAGAGTGTGTGTCTGTGTGTGTGAGAGAGGGTGTGTGTGTCTGTGTGTGTATATGTGTGTGTCTGTAAGTGTATGTGG
>NC_057735.1:3263067-3273434 GCF_004010195.1 Chiloscyllium plagiosum
GTCTGTGTCTGTGTGTGTGTCTGTGTGTGTGTCTGTGTGTGTGAGTGTGTGTGTGTCTGGGTCTGTCTGTGTGTGTGTGTGCCTGTGTCTGTGTCTGTGTGTGTGAGTGTGTGTGTGTCTGTGTCTGGGTGTGTGTGTGTGTCAGTATGAGTGTGTCACCTTTCTCTCTGTAACTGGGACAAAGTGTGGGTGTTTTAAACAGCCCTCCTCAACAAGGAGGTGACAGCTCCTGTAGCCCCCTCCCTTCTGGGACAACTGGCCCAAACCTTCTCATGACAGGGTACTCGAGCTGAAATGTGAACTCCATTTTTCTCTTTGTGCTGACCCTGCCAGACATGATGAGCAGTTCCGGTTTTCTGTTATCATTTCACGTTTCCAGTACCCACCACCATTTGCTTTTGTTTCCTTGCTGCTAAACAGCATCTTATTGCATTTCCAACAGTCGGTACCTAATAGGTTCTTGCTCCTGAAGAGAAAGAGCTTGCAATCACACTATCTACGCCCCATAGAGTAGACACGCAGGAGGCTGGAAGAGCACAGCAAGCCAGGCAGCATCAGGGCAAAGCAACATGTTTTGCAATACACCGTTTGGATTTAGAATGCCATGTTGTTCTTTAATTCAGGGTGATCACTGTCTGTAACACCTTGTACTCCTGGCATTCCAAGGTATTAAACATCATTGCAAAATGACACACCTGTGGAGGTTTGTTTGAACCAAAACTATTCCTCCAACCCCAACAGTAAACCAATGTAATCACGTCAGATATTGTGTTTGACATTCCATTGATTGGAAGCTGGCTCCCCCACTGGGGGTGTCGTTGAGGACAGGTTACAGAATCACCTTCATCATGCTCTTGGCATTATCATCATTGCTCCTTGTTCTCATGACTCCTTGTTGTCATGGGATCATGTTGTCATGACTCCCTGACATCATGTTATTGTGGCACCCCTCCTTGTTGTCATAGCTCCTTGTTACTATGTTGATCACCCAATGCTTGATTGACTTTGGACCATAAGACATAGGAGCAGAAATTATGCCATTCAGCCCATTGAGTCAGCTCCATGATTCAATCATGGCTGAGAAGTTTCTCATCCCCATTCTCCCCCTTTCTTCCTGAACCCTTGATCACATTGATGCTCAAGAATGTATCTTCTTCAATCATAAATATACTCAATGACCTGGCCTCCACAGCCTTATGTGGTAATGATTCCCCGCTCTCCGGTTGAAGAGGTTTCTCCTTATTTCCATTCTAAAAGGTCTTCCCTTTACTCTAAGGCTGTGACCTTGTGTCCCAGTCTCTCCTACCAACAGAAACATCTTCCTAACATCCATTGTGTCCATGCCATTCAATATTCTGCAAGTTTCAATTAGATTAGATTAGATTAGATTCCCTACAGTGTGGAAGCAGGCCCTTCGGCCCAACAAGTCCACACCGAAGAGTAACCCACCCAGAAAGATTCCCCTCTGACTTATGCACCTAACACTACGGGCAATTTAGCATGGCCGATTCACCTGACCTGCACATCTTTGGACTGTGGGAGGAAACCGGAGCACCCGGAGGAAACCCACACAGACACAGGGAGATGTGCAAACTCCACACAGACAGTCACCCGAGGCTGGAATTGATCCTGGGACCCTGGTGCTGTGAGGCAGCAGTGCTAACCACTGAGCCACCATGCCACCCCTTCTATCGAATATAGACCCAGAGTCCTCAAACATATGTTAAGCTTTTCATTCCTGGGACCATTCTCATGAACGCACTCCAGGGCCAGTATATCCTTCCTGAGATATGGGCCCCAGAACCGTGTACAATGTGGTCAACTTTGTCAAGCTGATTGGCTGCAGCTCCAGCCAACACACTTTACGCAAAGCTGTGTAGGTCAGCACTAACACAGAGCCTCTCGAAATCTGTTGAAATGCTGGGAACAACTGAACTCTTAGTATCATACCGTCTTGTAGCAGAGTCAGAGTGTCCCTACCTTGGAGTGTGGGAGATCCAGGTTCACAGCCCCACCTCCTACAGCGGTGTGTAACAGCAGCTCTGATTTGGTTGTTTAGAAAACAGCTCTAATACCATGAGAGTAAATGTCAGGGTGTTAATCATTGAGAGAATCCCCAGTCCCAAGGATACATTGCTGACAGCTAGTTTCATCAACCTCACATAATCTGGCTGTATATAATGAGATGCTATTGGGTTATCATGCTTGGTTTTAACAAGTTTAATCTTTAGGGTGAAGATCAATTCAATGGGAAAAGATGTGAATTGTTTCTTCCCTTTCTGACAGGCTGTTGTTTTAATTGGCTCATGTGCTGAATTGTTGTCTTTTAACTGTTGATGGAACTCTCGCTTGAAGGATGTTGTTCTCCTGAGAAGCAGGAATTAATGACAGACCTCTCCCTTTCACTCTTGAAGAAGCACTATAACAGCTCAATAATTTGTCTTGCTCGATGCTTGGCCAAGAGCATCAGAATAGTGATCCAATTGTCCCCTGACCAAATTTTAATTCTCTGACAAGTTAAATTGCCTGTTGGAATGCCTCTGAAATGTCAACCTATGTTTTTTCAGTTGAAGGATCCTGATGCCTGGGACGATTTACCATCTGACCTGATAAAGCAACAATCCAGCTCTTATTGGAAGATAAAATGGTGCCTGTCTACCATGGCAGAGGCCCCCCGTTTACATGATCTACAACGTTAATGGTCCCTTTGTGTGAAATGCATGTGGAGGGATGATTGAGCAGAGGAAGCCCCATTTGCAGCAAAGCCTTTCCCATACATGTGGGCATTTATCATCGATGAGTTAGGACATTGTAAGCAAGACGGAGGAAGAGCTGGTGTTTGGATATCTGGGCTAGTAACCTTCACACAGTCCACAGGACATCTGCCTGTGAGCTAATGTTCACAGTGTGCATGTCTAGAGATCGGCAAATCAATCTTTTAGCTCTTATTTAGACACCATAGCTGGCTTTCAGATCTAATCTGTATTCACATGGGAAATTAACGAATGTCACAGCACTATTATTTTTGATCTAGAATTACGATATAAAAACCAAATTGCCCAAAACAAAGTATCCTACTCATTTCTTATCTATTTTCAACCTGAGCCTGAATTAACAAGAATGATAGAAAATATTCCCAAGCTGTCATTTATTTGATTTTGGGCTTTTTATTCGACTCTTTTCCTATCTTGTAAAATACATATTTTGACCTCAATGTTTTCAGGTTCTTTACCTATCTGAGCTCTCTGCAGTTTCATAAATATCATCACCTGCCCTGATATCCAGGGGAGATGTGAACAGAATGAGCAAGATCACAGGCAACAAACCACAAGAAACAAAACCAGTTCGAGCACAGGCTGATGTCTTTTGACCCATCACAGCCTTGCTAGAATAATCCCAGGCCTGTGCCTCTGTGTCATTTACTCTACAGCTTCGTGAACTGAGTTGAGTTATCCTTTAACGTTTCGTTAACAGAAGCAGAGTCTCTGCCTCAGCCATTGCTTGAAGGAAAGAATTCCATTTTCTTGCCTTCTTCAAAGAGCAGTGCGCCCTAACAAAGCAGGGTTTGTTACAGAATCAGCAAAAACACCGACTGACAGAAAAAAAGCATCATATCAGGATAATGCAGAAATGGATAATGCATAAAGTATCTTGGGTATCATATTAACCAATAAAAACAATATATTCTTACAACTGTAGAGCTATATGCCATAGCAAGACACCTTTTGGCCCATCATCTTTCTGTCAGTTCTTTGAAAGAATGTTTCAATTTTTAAAAACAATTATTCATAAGATGTGGGTGCCACTGGCTGGGCTGTCACTTATTGCCCATGACACGTTGCCCCTTCAGAAGGTGGGGCTGAGCTGCCTTCTTGAACCACTGCAAACTTTGTGCTGTAGGTTAACCCAAAAATCCAGCTGGGGAGGGAATTCCAGGATTTTGGCCCACTGACACTGAAGGAACAATAATATATTTCCAAGTCTTATGCCCCTAACACCATGAGTTCTTGTCTTATTTAGCAGTTTCCTGTGTGACACCTTATCAAAGGCCTTATGGAAATTCAAATCGATCATGCCCACTGACTGTCCTTTGTCTCACTTGATTGTTACCTCCTCTAAGAATTCTAACAGATTTGTCAGGCATGACCTCCCTTAACGAAGCC
Organism: Chiloscyllium plagiosum; assembly: GCF_004010195.1. Classification (NCBI taxonomy): domain Eukaryota; kingdom Metazoa; phylum Chordata; class Chondrichthyes; order Orectolobiformes; family Hemiscylliidae; genus Chiloscyllium; species Chiloscyllium plagiosum. The sequence continues at coordinate 3,267,231 of NC_057735.1, forward strand.
ATGTTCACTCAGCCCTATTTTACTGGGCATTTGCAAGTACTCCGCAATCTTAATCTTAATTATGGATTTTAAAATTTTACAATGACAAAGATCACACTAACCAGCCTATAGTTTCCTGTCTTCTGTTTCCCTCCTGTCTTAAACAGGGCTGTTACATGAGCCATTTTCCTGTCTGCTTGCCCCCTCCCTGACTCCAGTGAGTCCTGAAAGGTCACCACCCCTGTCTCTACAGTCTCCTCAGCTATCTCCTTCAGAACCCTGGGGTGTAGTCCATCCAGCCGAGGTGATTTATCCACCTTCAGACCTTTTAGTCAGGATGGTGAGTGGCTGGGATGGGGAACGTGCAGGGGGGGGTGTTCCCATATATCTCCTGCCCTTGTCCTTCTAGATGGAAGTGGTCATGGGTTTGGAAGATGCTGTCTGAGGATCTTTAGTGAATTTCTGCAGAGCATCCTGTAGATTGTATACACTGCTGTTACTGGGCATCGATGGTGGAGGCAGGTGCCAATCAAAAATGAGCTGCTGCGTCCTGGAGGGTGTTGGGCTTCTTGAGTGTTGTTGGAGCTGCCCCCATTCAGGCAAGTGGGGAGTATTCTATCACACTCCCAATTATGCCTTAGATAGTGGACAGGCTTTGGTAAGTCAGGTGGTGAGTTACTTGCTGCAGGCTTCCTGATGTCTGACCCACACTTGTGGCCACAACACTTATATGACGAGTCCAGCTCAGTTTCTGGTCAATGATAACCTCCAAGATGCTGCTTAGTGGAGGGAGCTCAGTGAAGGATATGCATTTGAACATGAAGGAGAGATGGTTAGATACATTTGTGTCATTGTAATACGTTTATGTGGTGTGAATGTTGCTTACCACTTATCAGCACAAGCCTGTATATTGTCCAGGACTTGCTTCATTATAGTGTGGACACTCACTCCTGCTCTTCCCTCACATCCCTGCAATTATTTCCTCTTCAAGCATTGATCGAATTTCTCTTTTATAGTTACTGGCCAATTTATTTTCACTGCCCTTTCAGTATACTCATGTGCACACGGCCAAGATTTTACATATGAAATACATTAATCTTTCATGTAGAGTGAGGATTTGGCTTAATCTCAACTGATTAAGATTTTTTCCTCACTTTTAACTTAAAAGTAGTCTATAATCTTGTAACCAGAAACAATAAAACAGTCAAATTTGTCCTTTGGTCAGAACTACTCAGCATATGGGTCACGTTAGTAAGAAAACATTGTGTCTGCCTTGGTCTATTATGAACAAGGAATGATGACTAACGGGTTCAGGGTTCTTTCAGATAAGAGGATAGTTTATATTGCAAATGGAAAAGTCAATGATCAATTGATTAGGATAAAAAAAAGCAATGTACAAAAACAACTTGCGTTTCTGTGATTTATTATGAACATAGGAAACCTTGCAACCTCTGCCAAGGGAGAAACAGAGACATTGTGCTGGAGGCTGAAACTAAAGTTAGAAAATCTTCCCAATCAGCAGGATACTGCAGGCATAATTCTGTTCAGGGGAAGTAGGAGCATCATCAAATCAGACACCCAGCTCCAAAGATAGTTCAGGAACAAGCATGGAGGTGAGTGACTGCAAGGTGGGCTACTTAAAAGGCCAGCCTACACTCATGGTTAGCGCTGCTGCCTCATAAAGCCAGGGACCTGGGTTCAATTTCAGCCTTGGATGACTGCCTGTCTGTGTGGAGTTTGCACGTTCACCCTGCGTCTGTGTGAGATTCCCCCCACAGTCCAAAGATGCACAGGTTAGGTGGATTGGCTGTGCTAAATTGCCCAGGGATGTGCGGGCTGGGTGGGTTCGTCTTGAATAATGCAGGATTAAAGGGGTAGAGTGGAGATTGAGTCTAGATCGGATGGTTTTTGGAGGGTCAGTACAGACTTGATGGACCTAATAGCCTTAGTCTGTATTGTAGGGATTGTATGTTTCTCTGAGAGTTCAGCCTAGTCTTCACAAAGTCTTTATCCAGCCTTGACCCCCCTCACCATCCCCTCACTCAAACTCGTCTAACCAGCTTTTTACTGCCAAACCACTGGGTCATCTCAAACCTCCATATTTCCTTCATTTTGTACTCCCCATGTTTCCTCATTAAGCGTCCACAGTGGGTAAAGCTCAATGGATACGGGCAGATCAAAACTAACTAACAAGACAGCGCTCACTCAAAATCAATAATGCCAGCAAAATTAACTAAGTGATGAAACCCATCAGATCAGACATCCCCTGAAGTAACCAATCTATTATCAAAAAAACTCCTCGATTACCACATCAAAGACAAATAATCCATGATTAGCCTTTTAAAACTCATTCAGCATATGTTTGTAATTTTACTCTTCTGACAACCATCACTTGGTTTTCATGTTTAAATGACTGGATATTTAAATAACTTCAGAACATGGCATTTATTTGCCATACAAGTGTATTTTTGTCTCTCTCTATATAATGGTGATATCCACAGTTTTCATCAAGGATCCTGAAACAGTGAAAATGAAAGCTGTTCATGCTGAGCACTTGGTTTAAATGGACCCTGAGAAGTTGAGATTCCAACCTGGGAAATTCATGCTTTTGTCACCACCACCTTCCCCGTAAACTACTTTCAGGAAAAATGGGATCTGCTGGAAATTAGGGTGGGACTGTCCCTCATTTCACTTTGAAAAGCCTCTGGAGAAAGCCCAAGTCCCTGATGTTGTAACGTCTATAATCTTTTGTCTGAATTTGGAACATTTTTCTTAGTTTTGATGAATAACCTGAAATGTTAACTCTGTTTCTCTCTCCATTAATGCTGCCAAACCTCCTGGGTTTCTCCAGCATTTTCTGTTTTTATTTCATATTTCTAGCAGCTGCAGTATGTTGCTTCTGCATTTATATAGCGCTTTTAAGAGATTCTGATATCCCAAGACTTGTTAACAAATAAAATTTAAAACCAATCCTCATAGGATTTGTTTTCACTTGCTTATGATATCTGGATGTTGCTGGCAAGGCCATGCCCTCCTTAATTGCCTGGGGGCAGTTAAGAGTGAACCACATTGCTGTGGGTCTGGAGTCACATGTAGGCCAGACCAGGTAAGGATGGCAGTTTCCTTCCCTAAAGGACATTAGTGACCCAGATGGGTTTTTAAACACAATCAGCAACAGTTACACAATCACCATGAGCTAGCATTTAATTCCAGTTTTTCATTGAATTCAAACTCCCAGTTACATTACCACTGCACCAGAGTATTTGTCTTGTATCAGGGCAAAGAGCACCAATTTTGCAGAATTATGGCAATCAAGGGAAATGCAAGAGGACAAAATGGGATAGAGGTAGAGATTCTGAAGGGTTATGGAGTGGAAGGTGATTACAGAAGGGCAGGGGATATTGTTGTCTCAATCCTCTGTATGAATCTTTAAACTGAGGCATTCCTGGACTGGGAGCAAATGTAAGACAATGAGGACAATGAGGCTGAATGAATAATGATGTGATTTGGGATGCAGACAGCAAAGCTTTGAATGATTTTAAGTTCATGCAGATAGAAGCTGAGCACATAACTAGTCGTAAAATAAAGTAGAAATTGAAAATCAATTCTGGCTCAGTGTTTAGCACTACTGCCTCACAGCGCCAGGTACTCAGGTTCAATTCCACCCTCGGGCAACTGTCTGGGTGGAGTTTGCACGTTCTCCCAGTGTCTGCATTGGTTTCCTCCCAGAGTCCAAAGATTTGCAGGTTGGGTGGACTGGCCATGATGAGGGTAAGGAGGTGGGTCTAGGTAAGATGCTCTTTGGATACTATGGGCCCCACGCTGCAGGTTATTCTATGATTCTAATGTAGCAACAAGGTTACAATGTTGGGCTTAAGTGACAAGACCCCTTTAAACATTCTCTGCCTTCCTTCATTATTGAGAGAGAGAAGAACAAAAGAATTGATCATTCTACCCAGAGCAAAGCAGATTATGTGGTTTGTTACTCTATATGATCATAGTGCCTAGTTTCAGTTAAATCAAATAAAAATGATTTGTAAGCCAAATAACTGATGTCAAATCTGCGAATCTTACAGAATAGAATTTACGGCAAAGAAATAGGCCATTTGGTCCAACTAGTGAATGCATGTACATGCTCCACACAATCTTAACCCTATTTGCAGAAGGCTGTGTGTGTTACCAATGCCCCCACTAGCTGGAGCACTACACGTGTACGCACGTACAGTGTAAAAGCGAAATACTGTAGAAACTGGAAATCTGAAACTAAGACAGGGAACGCTGGAGAAACTCAGCAGGTCCGGCAACATCTGTCGAGAGAGAAAACAGAGTTAATGCTTTGAGTCTGATCTGACCGTATTATAACCAGCTTCATTAAAGAATAGGCAGAAGAGCCTTTTCCGGTGGCATGCTACGGCATGATTCTAAATACGGAAATATTCACCACTACACAATAAAAAACACCAGAAGCAGCTAATAATGGGTGAGGCAAAGAAAATGCAAAATATTGACCACAATGGCTGCCTCTGAATCCTTTGTGATAAGGAGTTGGTATGGATCAGGTTGGCATGTATCAGGTTGGCATGTATCAGGTTGGTATGTGGCACATTGGTGTGTATCAGGTTGGTGTGTATCAGGTTGGCGTGTGTCAGGTTGGTGTGTATCAGGTTGGTATGTATCAGGTTGGTATGTAACAGGTTGGTATGTTTCAGGTTGGTGTGTATCAGGTTGGTATATATCAGGTTGGCGTGTGTCAGGTTGGTGTGTATCAGTTTGGTGTGTATCAGGTTGGTATATATCAGGTTGGCGTGTGTCAGGTTGGTGTGTATCAGTTTGGTGTGTATCAGGCTGGTGTGTATCAGGTTGGTATGTATCAGGTTGGTGTGTATCAGGTTGGTATGTATCAGGTTGGTATGAATCAGGTTGGCATCTGTCAGGTTGGTATGTATCAGGTTGGCGTTGGTCAGGTTGGTATGTATCAGTGTGGTATGTGTCAGGTTGGTGTGTATCAGTTTGGTGTGTATCAGGTTGGTGTGTACCAGGTTGGCGTGTATCAGGTGGGTGTGTGTCAGGTTGGTATGTGTCAGGTTGGTATATGTCAGGTTGGTGTGTATCAGTTTGGTGTATGTCAGGTGTGTGTGTATCAGGTTGGCATGTGTCAGGTTGGTGTGTATCTGGTTGGTGTGCATCAGTTTGGTGTGTATCAGTTGGCGTGTATCAGTTTGGTATGTATCATGTTGGCGCGTGTCAGGTTGGTGTGTATCAGGTTGGCGTGTATCAGGTTGGTATGTATCAGGTTGGTATGTATCTGTTTGGTGTGTATCAGGTTGGTGTATATCAGTTTGGTGTATATCAGGTTGGTATGTATCAGGCTGGTGTGTATCAGGTTGGTGTATATCAGTTTGGTGTATATCAGGTTGGTATGTATCAGGTTGGTGTGTATCAGGTTGGTGTGTATCAGGTTGGTATGTATCAGGTTGGCGTGTGTCAGGTTGGCGTGTATCAGGTTGGTATGTATCAGGTTGCTGTGTATCTGGTTGGTGTGTATCAGGTTGGCGTGTGTCAGGTTGGTGTGTATCAGGTTGGTATGTATCAGGTTGCTATGTGTTAGGTTGGTGTGTATCAGGTTGGTGTGTATCAGGTTGCTATGTATCAGGTTGGTGTGTAACAGGTTGGCCTGTGTCAGGTTGGTGTGTTTCAGGAGGTGTGTGTCAGGTTGGCGTGTATCAGGTTGGTGTGTATCAGGTTAGTATGTATCAGGTTGGTATGTATCAGGTTGGCGTGTGTCAGATTGCTATGTATCAGGTTAGTATGTATCAGGTTGGTATGTATCAGGTTGGCGTGTCTCAGGTTGGTGTTTATCAGGTTGGCATGTGTCAGGTTGGTGTGTATCAGGTTGGTATGTATCAGGTTGGCGTATGTCAGGTTGGTGTGTATCAGGTTGGTGTGTATCAGGTTGATGTGTAACAGGTTGGCGTGTATCATGTTGATATGTATCAGGTTGGTATGTATTAGTGTGGTGTGTATGAGGTTGGTATGTTTCAGGGTGTTATGTGCCAGGTTGGTGTGTGTCAGGTTGGTATGTATCAGTTTGGTATTATTAGGTTGGTGTGTATAAGGTTGGTGTATATCAGGTTGGTATGTATCAGGTTGGCGTGTCTCAGGTTGGTGTTTATCAGGTTGGCATGTGTCAGGTTGGTGTGTATCAGGTTGGTGTGTATCAGGTTG
>NC_057735.1:3273741-3303910 GCF_004010195.1 Chiloscyllium plagiosum
TATCAGGTTGGTATGTATCAGGTTGGCATGTGTCAGGATGGCATGTACCTGGTTGGTGTGTGTCAGGTTGGTATGTATCAGGTTGGTGTGTCTGAGGTTGGCATGTATCAGGTTGGTGTGTGTTAGCTTGGTATGTGTCAGGTTGGTATGTATCAGGTTGGCGTGTATCAGGTTGGCATGTATCTGGTTGGTGTTTATTATGTTGGTGTATATCAGGTTGGCATGTATCAGGTTGGTGTTTGTCAGGTTGGTATATTTCAGGTTGTTATGTATCAGGTTGGTGTGTATCAGGTTTGTGTGTCAGGGTGGCCTGTATCAGGTAAGCATGTGTCAGGTTGGTGTGTATCAAGGTGGCGTGTATCAGGTTGGTATATATCAGGTTGGCGTGTGTCAGGTTGGTTTTTATCAGGTTGGCGTCTATCAGGTTGGTGTGTATCAGGTTGGCGTGTGTCAGATTGGTGTTTATCAGGTTGGTGTGTATCAGGGTGGTGTGTATCAGGTTGACGTGTATCAGGTTGGTATGTATCAGGTTGGCCTGTATCAGATTGGCATGTATCAGGTTAACGTGTATCAGGTTCGCGTGTATCTGATTGATGTGCATCCGGTTGGCGTGTATCAGGTTGGTGTGTATCAGGTAAATGGAATTGATTTGGCCCTGCAGTACAGACAGAAACCCAGTCACTGAGAAACTGACCTGAAATTTCCTCCCCCCTGTTTTCACCGATCTCCCCTGCATCAACTGATGCAGGACCCTCAAGACCTGGCACCCAGAAACTTTGATGTACCTTATCCTTATTGCCTCTGGTTGTCCCTTCTCTGGTACAGCAAGGGTTAATGACACTGAGATGTACCTGGAGAGCACTTGACAACAGCTGATAGAGTCAACAGTTCTAATCATATTCTGATCAGGTTCCTTGCAGGAGTTCAAAGTAGTCTTTAAATGAATTTGTAATGAGCTGGAGCACTAATCAGGTTTTACTGTAATGTGCCTCAGAAATCCCATGAGGGACAAACTTCACAACATTATTCAAAATAGCTTTGTGATTCCAGGCACAACACCATTTTTGCAAAAAGGCGGTAACCTCTCAATCTCATGAAGCAATTTAAAAATTTTTATCTAGATATCTATGTTTGTATAAAATAAAAATTCCCACAAGGATCTGTGTGAAGGATGTCCTATTCGCCATACCTTTAATAGACCAATCTGGATAATGAAGAATTTTCTGCCCGATAAATTCTCTGATTGGTGTACAGCTTTAGTTTGCAAGAAGTAATTACAGAATCTCTGCCCTGGAAAAGAGACGGTTCTTGCACCAGCACCACCCAAATAAAAAAGCACTCCACCCACCTTTCCCAATCCAGCCCATCCTCAGGTGACTCTCCTGAAGATCAGGCTTTATCCTCTGTCCAGCTCTGTTGGCAACCTTTACATCTGTTTGAGCTCAACGGGGAACATTGATGTTGCACTTGCAGAGACCAGCCATTCTGCCCAATTATTCCAAGCCAATTTCTTTTTAATTCAGTATGGGATGTGGGCGTCACTGGCTGGGTCAGCATATACTGCCATCCCTAGTTGCCCTTGAGAAGTAGGGTGTGGTGGTGAGCTGCCTTCTTGAACCGCTGCAGTCTAGACCCACAATGTCTTTAGAGAGGGAATCCCAGGATTGGGACCCAGCAACAGTGAAGGAACGGCAATATATTTCCAAGTCAGGACGGCGAGTGGATCAGAGGGGAACTTGGAGGTGGCAGTATTCCCAAGTATCTGCTGCCCTTGTTCTCCTAGATGGAAGTGGGTTTGGAATGTGCTGTCTGAGGATCTTTGGTGAATTTCTGCGGTGCATCTTGTAGATAGTACACACTGCTGCAAAGGACCATCATTGGTGAAGGGAGTGGATGTTTGTGGATGTGGTGCCAGTCAAGTGGGCTGCTTTGCCCTGGATGGTGTCAAGTTTCTTGAGTGTTATTGGAGCTACCCCCATCCAGGCAAGTGTGGAGTATTCCATCACACTCCTCATTTGTGCCTTGTCGATGGTGGAAAGGCTTTCGGGAGTCAGGTGATGAGTTGCATGCTGCAGTATTGCTAGACTCTGACCTGATCTTGAAGTCACTGTGTTTATGTGGCAAGTCCAGTTGAGTTTCTGAGAAAATGGCCCTTCAGCCCATCATGTCTGTGGTGGGCAAAAGCAACCCCCTAACAATTTAATCCCATTTTCCAGCACTTAGCCCATAGCCTTGGCCTATAGCATTCCAGAGCTGAAAATGTGTTGCTGGAAAAGCGCAGCAGGTCAAGCAGCATCCAAGGAGCAGGAGAATCGACGTTTCGGGCATAAGCCCTTCTTCAGGCTTATGCCCGAAACGTCAATTCTCCTGCTCCTTGGATGCTGCCTGACCTGCTGCGCTTTTCCAGCAACACATTTTCAGCTCTGATCTCCAGCATCTGCAGACCTCACTTTCTCCCTATAGCATTCCAGCTGTACATCTGAATATGTCTTAAATGTTATGAGGTTTTCTGTCTCTTCCACTTTTATAGGCCTTGCATTCCAGACTGCCATTACCCTCCGGATGAAAAAATAAATCCTCACATCCTCTCGAAACCTTCTGCCCCTTATCTTAAATCTATGCCTTTTCTATTCTATTAATTTCTATTTTCTTAATTCTATGAAAGGTCACTCAATCTGAAACGTTAACTCTGAGTTCTCTCCACAGATGCTGCCAGTTTTTCCAGCAATTTCTGTTTTTGTTTTTAATTCTATGCCCTCCTTTCAGAGTCAACATTAGAGTGGTTCTGGAAAAGCACAGCAGGTCAGGCAGCATCCGAGGAGTAGGAAAAATCAATGTGTCGGGCAAAAGCCCTTCATCAAGGATTTTCATGCTCCTCGAATGCTGTCTGACCTGCTGTGCTTTTCCAGCACCACTCTAATCTTGACTCTGATCTCTAGCATCTGCAGTCCTCACTTTCGCCCAGCCCTCCTTTCCCAGGTGAGGAGGAGGAGGTATTAAAGAATGCTGCACCTGAAGTTGGTCAAGATCCAGGACGAGATGGAATGCATCCTCAGGTGCTAAGAGGGAAGGAATTTTCCACTTCTCCTCAGATACAGCACATAGTCAGAGCACTCATATTACATCCTCATTCAGAAAAGGAAAGAAAGAAATGCCCAGTAACTACAAGAGAGAGACCATTGGACAAAATTAACAGTCATCTGGGGAAATGTGGATTAATTAAAGAAAATCAATGTAGAGTTAATAAAAGCAAACGTGCTGAACTTTTTAAAATCCTTCCATTCCTGGGATGTTGGTGTCATTGGCTGGGCTCAGCATTTATTACCCATCCCTAGTTGCCCCTTGAGAAGGCGGGGGTGAGCTGCCTTCTTGAACTGCTGTAGTCTATGTGGTTTAGGTACACCCAAGTGGTTTAGGAAATGGAGATCTGGGAGTTTGATCCAGTGACACTGAAGAAACAGCTGATATTGTTCCAAATTAGGAAGATAGGAGGGGCCTCGGAGGGAATCGTACTTGATTAGGTTTTCTGATGAGGACACAGGAAAAGTTTTCTCAGGCCTCAAGTTAATTGTAAATTGAAAATGGGAGATTGGTCGGGAATGCATGGGAAGAATCAAGTCAAAAAGGTAAAAAATGACAGATGAGATTTTCAGAAACATTTGAGCTGAGACAGGAATGATTAGGAGGTGAAGTTTTAGACGTGGAAGTAGGTGATGTGAATATGTGTTGGAAGCTGATCTCATGGTCAGGTCGGCTAACAAGCTGGTAAAGAGCTTCATCTAATTGCAAGGAAAATTGATGGTACCTAAATGCTGGATCTTGGAATGGAACTGGGAACAATTCCCAAAATTTCATGGGAGGAAATTTCTGTTTATTCAGTACTGGATTTGGATAAGGAGTTGATCATTCAGAGAGAATGGTAGAGTTGAGATAACACTGTGATGAGATAGAGTTGGGTATCATCAGTTTGATTGTGGATAGTCATTTGCTGTGTTGATGTTGCCAAAAGGTAACTAACAGATAAAAATTCGAAACCAAGGGAAGATCCTCGATGGGACTCCACAGAGAATGGAGCAGAAAAGAAAAAGCAGCAACTACTGGACCTTAAAGTTAGCAGCTGAGGAACCGAGTCTAAGATCGAGTCATTTTATGTGAGGAGTCATTCATAACCAGCTACTTACCAGGGCAGGGCCTGCTAACATCTGTGGGGTATTCTAAATGGAGGATAAAGGTCAGCCAACACACTACAGGCTAGTATCACTCTTCAGCGACACTGGTAAATTACTGAAGCAAGTTGTTTTTTCCCTTATCATGAGAAGCTATGAAGCTCACAACATCCTGGCAGATAGTCAGGCTTTTATTCAGAAAAATCTCCTGACACACAACTTTCGCAAACTGTCAATTGCCCAGCTTCACCCCATCAAAAGGGGTGACATGTTTCACACGGCACCAAACTAGGGAGGAAGAGTCCATACAGGATATATAAAAAGAGAGATGGGAACACGGATAGGAAAGGTTTAGAGGGATATGGGCCAAACACAGGGACCAGATCAGTTTCGGATACATGGCTAGCAGGGACAGGTTGGGAGGAAGGATCTGTTTCTGTGATGTATGAGCACATGACTAAATTAGAGAGTGGGAAACAGAGCAGGAGAATGTGGGAGACAGAGAGAGAGAGTAGGACTGTAGACATGATGGGCTGAACAACCTTCTTCTGTGCTTAAGAATTCTGTGGATACTGGATTTCTCAAACTCTTTCTGATAGAAACCTTTTGGTCAAACTTCATGACTATGCAATCAGTGAAGGTAGAGATGGGCTTTATTTGATTGAGCACTCACCAACCAACTGGGAAAGCAGTATGTGATGGGGGAGCCTCATCACTGGTGCCACTGGTGTTCGGTTCTTTTCCTGAGGTTTCACACACGCAATGAAATTCGCACACACCAACCTCTACAAACAGTTAAAGTTTATTAAAGCCTATATAAGCCGGGTGACTCCCTTTGACTCTCGAACCAGGTGTGCAAGGTCGAGTCAAAGTGGCCCTGAACAAAGGAAACACATCCACTTTATCCAGGTCAGTTGGTAATGCTCACAGGTACTCCAGTCACTCCAGCGCCTCCCCCCTTGTTACCCTAGGTACAATGGCAGGATGAGGTCATCCTCGGAGATAGTGTCAATGTAAATGCCCTAATCCTGAGGAATCGTTATGCAAATGATTTCCTGACTCAGTGATTCCCTAAGACAACGTAGGTGTGATGTGTCCTAGCTTTGGGGCGGCCCTGCAAATGAGTTCTGGCTGCACTACTTCCCCAGACCATGTAGGTGTGATATACTCAGTATCGGGGGATGATCACGCAAACAAATTTGATTCGCTGGGGATGGCTCTGAAAGCATTTCTGAATGGAAGGGACTGAAGGAGAGTTTAATTTGATAATAGCAGTAGCATAGCAATAAATGGCTGCGCAGGTGAAGTGTGGATTACAATGGACAGTCATCCACATTCCTGCATGCTGTCTGGGAGACAGAATGTTGCCCCACCCACTTCCAGAATGTGCAGCTTCTTGGAGAAAAACAGTACAGTTTAACCCTTTAATATTACATTAACGTCCAGAAAGATAGCCCAATTTAAACTTTTAACATTACACTCCCTCCTTTTATCATTTCATGATGATCACCTAGATGGCATTACCAGCTTTCATAAGACTCTGACACACAACATGCAATGATTAGAAAAACAAAAATTACTAGTCCAAGTAATTTCCCCCATGGTAGGCTACTGCAGAAAATACGGAGATATGGCATTGAGCGTGAGTTGGAGGTTTGGATTAGGAATTGGCTGGATGGAAGAAGACAGAGGGTAGTAGTTGATGGCAAAGTTTCTTCATGGAGTGCCGTCACTAGCGGTGTTCCGCAAGGATCTGTTTTGGGACCATTGCTGTTTGTCATTTTTATAAATGACCTGGAAGAGGGGTTAGAAGGTTGGGTGAGCAAGTTTGCGGATGATACGAAAGTCAGAGGAGTTGTTGACAGTGAGGAAGGATGTGGCAGGTTACAGCAGGATATAGAGAAGCTGCAGAGCTGGGCAGAAAGGTGGCAAATGGAATACAATGTAGCTAAGTGTGAGGTGATTCACTTTGGGAAGAATAACAAAAAGATGGGGTACTGGGCTAATGATCGGATACTTGGTAGTGTGGATGAGCAGAGGGATCTTGGTGTCCATGTACACAGACCTCTGAAAGTTGCCACCCAGGTAAATAGTGCGGTGAGGAAGGCATATGGCGTACTGGCTTTTATTGGTAGAGGAATTGAGTTCCGGAGTACTGAGGTCATGATGCAGTTGTATAAAACTCTGGTGCGGCCGCATCTGGAATATTGTGTGCAGTTTTGGTCGCCATACTATAGGAAGGATGTGGAGGCACTGGAACGGGTGCAGAGGAGGTTTACCAGGATGTTGCCTGGTATGAAAGGAAAATCGTATGAGGAAAGACTGAGGCACTTGGGGCTGTTTTCACTAGAGAAAAGAAGGTTTAGGGGTGACTTGACTGAGGTGTACAAGATGATTAGGGGGCTAGATAGGGGCGACAGTATGAACCTTTTCCCGCGTATGTAGTCGGGTATTACAAGGAGGCATAGCTTTAAATTAAGGGGGGGTAGATATAGGACTGAAGTTAGGGGTAGGTTCTTCACTCAGCGAGTCGTAAGTTCATGGAATGCCCTGCCAGTAGCAGTGGTGGACTCTCCCTCTTTATGGGCATTTAAGCGGGCATTGGATAGGTATATGGAGGATAGTGGGTTAGTATAGGTTAGGTGGGCTTGGATCGGCGCAACATTGAGGGCCAAAGGGCCTGTACTGCGCTGTATTGTTCTATGTTCTATGTTCTAAGTAGATAGAATCTGCAGGATCCTCCCAAATGGAAAAAAAAAGTGTTCACCAGTAAAGTTATTAAACCACAGTCCTTAGTGACCACTCCATCCCCTCCAAGTTGAATGAAAACAAGCCAGTTCTCCAAAGTCTCCTTTAGCAAAGTTCAACCTGAAAACAAAATTCAGTCTGTCCTTGCACATCACTCCATGCAGAAATCTGAATTCTTGGATAAGGGCAGTTAAATGCTTCACAAAACTGATGAGACTTCCAAGATGGTTATCAGTATGAAGACAGTAACACATTTAACTACACTACATTGTGCCTGCCTATTTCAACATTCTTTGAATTCTTGAAGTCTGTTACTCTGTTCACTATTTATGACATTATCGAGTTTTATACAGTCCATAAACTTCTAAGTTGTACTGCCTAAACAATTCAGTCATTTATAAACAACAATCAATGGTCCTAAAATCAAACTCTCAGGGGACTCCATTCAGGTTATTCAAAAATTATTTTCCTTTGACAAATTCTTGTGAAAGCCGTCAGGAAAAGTATTTCAAAAGTCTTGAACAGCAAGCAAACAACAAAATGTTTCCTGTGCTTTAGCAATTGAAGAGGCAGTTTCAGTTCCAATTTAAATCTCAAATATTTCCAATGCCCCTCCCCCAAGTCCCTCCTCCCTACCTTTTATCTTAGCCTGCTTGGCACACCTTCCTCATTCCTGAAGAAGGGCTCATGCCCGAAATGTCGATTCTCCTGCTCCTTGGATGCTGCCTGACCTGCTGCGCTTTTCCAGCAACACATTTTCAGAACACAACACCTTACACTTGTCATTAAAATAAGAAAACATTAGGGTCTAGGCTATCTTCTTAATATATTTTGAGAGGGTCTGGTCTAGTCCATAACATTATCAAACAAAACTAATTCAACAAATGGGGGTGAGGAGCGTATCAGTCCTGATCGAATGGTGGAACAGACTCAATGGACTGAATAACTTAATTCTGCTCCTATATTTTATGAACATGAACAACGATACAATAATTGGTTAAAATGTATAGTCATCAATATAGAAGCACAACCGCTCTTCCCTCTAAATATCCCCAAAACACTGTATTTTCGGAAAAAGAAAACAAAAGATACGTTTCTGAGAAAAAAAATCGCTTTGGTCAATGATTATTCTTGAAGGCAAAAGGATAAAGTGTATGATGTTCTGGTTATAGTCCAACAGGTTTAATTGGTGATGAAGGAGCAGCTCTCTGAAAGCTAGTGCTTCCAATTAAACCTGTTGGATTATAACCTGGTGTGTGATTTTTAACTTTGGACACCCCAGTCCAACACCGGCATCTCCAAATTATTATTGTTCTGGAATTTGTTGCACTGATATTCAGGCATTTGTGGTCATTAATAATCTTGCATGATTGCCTCTGAAGTCTTGCAGACACTGTTTGTTCAAGGGATACATTCTTGAAACATTTTTCCAGTCACTTCTTCAAAAGATCAACCAGATTTCACCCAGAACCGAGGTACAGGGTGTCCTGAAGAAGGGCTCATGCCCGAAACGTTGATTCTCCAGCTCCTCGGATGCTGCCTGACCTGCTGCGCTTTTCCAGCAACACATTTTCAGCTCTGATCTCCAGCATCTGCAGCCCTCACTTTCCCCCCTACAGGGTTTTATTGTCAGAAATGGGGGAAATCAGCTGGGCAGCTTGTTCATAGTGAGCTCTCTACCAGGTCAGCTTGTTCTTAGCAGACCTTTCTCCAGCTGAACTAGATCTAACATAAACTTATAACCAGTCACTGTTCAAAATACCCCAGCAAGGTCTGCCATAAAGTAAGTAGTTACCAGTCATGAGATTTCTAGGAAACCTTTTTTTAAAAAAAACATAGTCCACAGTGAACTTACACTAATGTCATTTAAAGAAACCACTTCAAGTATGTCCACAAGACTGGATTTTGATGAAATTATGAAATATAAATTTTCCTCATAACAAAGTTACGGCAGATCCACTAGCCCCTATCTGTGGGATCATTATATGACAAGAGGTGTAAATAATAACAATTCAATTAATTTTGAACCAGTCAGTCTGTGAAATACACCAGGGTCACATTCTGATCAAAGATTTGGACTCTTAACCATCCTCTGCAATAGGCAATAAATGCTGACCATAAGACCCTAAGACAGAGGAGCAGAAATTAGGCCATTCAGCCCATCGAGTCTGCTCTGCCATTCAATCATGGCTGATAGGTTTCTCAACCCCATTTTCCCACTTTGTCCCCATAATTTTTAATCCTCATGACAATCAAAAATCTTTCTATCTCTGCCTTAAATATATTCACAGCCTCCACAGCCTTCTGCGGTAATGAATTCCACAGATTCACCACTCTCTGGCTGAAGAAGTTTCTTCTCATCTCTGTACTGAAGGATCTTCCTTTTACTATGAGGCTGTGCCCTCGGGTCCTAGTTTCCTATCAATAGAAACATCTTCCCAAAATCCACTCTGTACAGGCCGTTCAGTATTCTGTAAGTTTCAATCAGATCTCCCCTCACCCTTCTCAACTCCATCGAGTATAGTTCCAGACTTCTCAAACATTCCTCATATGTTAAGCGTTTCATTCCTGGGATCGTTCTCCCGAATTTCCTCTGGACCCGCTCCAGGTCCAGTACATTCTTCCTGAGATATGGGGTCCAAAATCACCCACAATACTATAAATGTGGTCTGATCAGAGCATTATAAAACATCAAAAGTACATCCCTGCTTTTATATTTAAGCCCTCTCGAGATGAATGACAACATTGTATTTGTCTCCCTAATTACCAAGTCAGTGTGCAAGCTTACCTTAAGAGAATCCTGGACTAGAACTCCCAAGTCCCTTTGCACTTCATACTTCTGAATTTTCTCCTCATTTAGAAAGTATTCCATGCCTCTATTCTTCCTACCAAGGTGCATGACCTCACACTTTCCCACATTTTACTGCATCTGCCACTTTTTTGCCCACTCTCCTAACCTGTCCAAAACTGTTCTACATCCTCCCCACCTATTCAATGCCACCTGTCCCTCCACCTATCTTTGTATTATCCGCAAACTTAGCCAACATGCCCTCAGCTCCTTCATCTGGATTATTAATGTATAACGTGAAATGTTGTGAGCCTTGTGAAACACCACTTGTCACCAGCTGCCATCCTCAGAAGGACCCTTTTATCCCCACTCTCTGCTTCCTGCCAGACAGCCAAGCTTCTATCCAGGCTAGCACCTTGCCTCTAACACCATGGGCCCTTATCTTACTCAGTAGTCTTCCATGCAGTACCTTATCAAAGGCCTTCTGAAAATCCAGGTAGACAACATCCATTGGTTCTCCTTTGTCTAACCTGCTGTTTACCATCTCAAAGAATTCCAGCAGATTTGTCAGGCATGACCTCCCCTTGCTGACTTTATTCTATTTTACATTCATTTTCAAATATTCAGAAATCTCATCCTTTACAACAAACTCCAAAATCTAACCAATGACTGAGGTCGGGCTAATCAGTCTATAAATTCCAGTCTTTTGCCTCGCTCTCTTCTTAAATGGGGGGGACCCTCCCTGACTCCAATCATACTTGAATGATCACTATCAAAGCCTCCACTATCACTCAGCTGTCTCCTTCAGAACCCTAGGGTGCAGCCCATCTAGTCCAGGTGATTTATCCACGTTCAGATGTTTCAGTTTTCTAGCACCTACTCCTTGGTGATGGCCACCATGCTCATCTCTGCCCCCTGACTGTCCTGTATCTTTGGGACATTACTTGTGTCTTCCACTGTGAAGACTTATTCAGTTCCTAAGCCATTGCTTTGTTCCCCATTGCTGCTTCTCTAGCATCATTCAGCACTGACCCAATATTCATTTCTGCCTGTCTTTTGCCCTTTATATATTTAAAGAAACTCTTGCAACCTTTCCTAATTTTACTGGCTAGCTTACCCTCATATTGAATCTTCTCCCTCCTTATTTCTTTCTTTATTGTCCTCTGTTGGTCTTGGTAAGCTTCCCAATCCTTTGGTTTCCCCCTGCCCTTCACCACATTACAGCTTTCTCTCTTTTGATTTTCTGCTATCCCTGATTTCCCTTGCTGGCCATGGTTGCGTCACTCTCCCTGTACAATGCTTCTTTGTCCTCGGGATGAATCTCTGCTGTGACTCCTGAATTATTCCCAGAAACTCCTGCCATTGCTGTTTCACTGTCTTTCCTGCTGGGCTCCTCTCCCAGTTAATTCTAACCAGCTTCTCCCTCACACTTCTGCAGTTATTTTATTCAGCTGTAATAACGTTAACTCTGATTCTATCTTCTCCCTCTCAAATTGCAGGATAAATTTAATTATTACGATCACTGCCTCCGAAGGGTCCCTTCACCTTAGGCTCCTTTATCAAGTCTGCCTCGTTGCACAACAGTAAATCCAGTGTTGCCTGTTCCCTAGGGGACCCCACCACAAGCTGCTCCAAAAAGCCATCTCACAGACATTCCACAAATTCTTTTTCTTGCAATCCATTACCAACCTGATTTATCCCAGTCCACCTGCATATCAAAATTCCCTACGATCACTGTAACCATGTATTTCTTTTCTATCACTTGGTGTCCCAAATCCTGACTGCTGTTTGGAGGCTGTAGATAACTCCCAATATGTTTTTTTTTTACCTTTGTGGTTCCTCAACTCTACCTCCACAGATTCTATTGATTTAATTTTATTTTTTACGAACAAGGCAACCTCAATCCCTCTGTGCATCTGGCTGTCTTTTCGATTGGATGGATATCCTTGGATATTTAGCTCCCAGTCCTGACCCCTTTGCAGCCACGTCTCTGTGATGCCCACCACATCACACCTGCCAATTTCAATCTGTACCAGCAGCTCATCTACTTTATTTTGTATACTGCGTGCAGCCAGATATAACACCTTCAGTCCTGTATTGACCATCCCCCTTCTCATTGTTATTCATTTATCCAGTGTCCTGGATGTAAGTTTGCTCACTGCGATGGAAGGTTCATTTTCAAATGTTTCATCACCATACTCAGTAACATCTTCAGTGAGCCTCTGGACGAAGCACTACTGATGTTTCCTGCTTTCTATTTATATGTTTGGGTTTCTTTGGGTTGGTTGTGTCATTTCCTGTGGTGATGTCATTTCCTGTGATGATGTCATTTCCTGTTCTTTTTCTCAGGGCGTGGTAAATGTATTTGCTGATAGAGTTCCGGTTGGAATTTCTAGGAATTTTCATGCACGTCTCTTTTGGCTTTTTCTAGGATGGATGTGTTGTCCCAGGAGAAAGTGGTGTCCTTCCTCATCTGTATGTGAGGATACTAGTGAGAGAGGGTCATGTCTTTTTGTGTCTAGTTGGTGTTCATTCAGAGGCCCATTCAGATGATGTTACCTAGTAAGGTGGTGAAACGTCTGAAAATGAACCTTCCAGCTCAGCAAGAAAACCTACATCCAGAACCTCAACCTGAGCTACAAATCTTCTCAAAACTCGCTAATTTATACAGTGTGTTTGAAGTTTGATTCTTAACCCTTTCCAAATATTCTGTCCTATTTTGTGTGCTGGAGACTTTAATAACCTCTCCTGGGTTCTCCTGCCTTTTCATATTTTTCCATCCAGTTGAATCCACCCCCACAAATGCTAACCTACTGCGTTGCTTCCCATTGGTCATTATACTTCTTGGTGTTATACCCTCCCCTATCTCCCCACTTCCTAGTTTAAAGTCCTGTTGACCACCCCATTTCCACGTTTCACTAGAACACTGGTCCCAGCTGGGTTCAGGTGGAGATCATCCCAACAGTACCAATCCCTCCTGTTCCAATACTGATGCCAGTGCCCCATGAAAAGGAACCCCTGTTTTCCATACCACTCTTTTAGCCACGTGTTTATTTCCCTTATTCTCGCGTCCCTGTGCCAATTTGCATGTAGCTCAGACAATAATCTGGAGATTATTACCTTTGAGGACCTGTTCTCTAACTTAATCCCTAGTTCCGGATAATCCCTGAACAGGTCCTCTTTCCTAGCCTTGCCTGTGTTGTTTGTTCCAATCTATGGATCCTCCCCTTCCCTCTCCAATCACCTTTCAAGCCAGTCAGAGATATTCCACACCTGGCACTAGGCAAACAACACAGCATGCCGGACTTTCGATCCTGTTTTGCAAAGGATACTGGCTAATCCAGTGACTCCCTCAGCCCACGAATAAATAAAAAGTATGATTCACTGCAGCAAAGGAGAGAGAAAAATAGACTCAGCATGTTTTTAAAATACAGGATGGAATGGTGGGAATTGGCAGAAACTGCTTCCTGGTGCCCTCTGCAAAGCCAAGTCACAAGGCAATTTTCACACAGCTACCAAGAGCATTTGTTTTGAAGACAGTACATCAATCACTCTTTCCAATGACAATCCCACTGTGGTACAATCTGCCAGACAAACTAACCACTGCCTCAATGCCTAAAATCTTCCAGCAATCCAGAATCCCCATCAAATAATCCAGGGACACAGGTTCGAACTATGTTATGGCAGATGTTGCAACACAATTTCAGCAAAATGCAGGATAAAGAGCTGGTCTAATATCACTGCGGTCAAGTGTTGGAAAGAATGTATCTGGTTCACTAATATCCTTTGGGGAAGGAAATTGCTGTTCTTACCTGGTCTGGCCTACATGTGACTCCAGACCCACATTACTGGGGTTGACTCTAAACTGCCCTCTTGACAATTAGGAATTGGCAATAAATGCTGACCACACCTGTGACACCCACATCCCACAAACAAACAAAGCGAAAACCTATCTTTAGATAGTTTCCATTTTTAAGTTTCTCACTATTCGGATGATCACCTGAGCAGCTCATGACTGTCTGGAGTTAGGGCTACTGACATGGAAGCTGCTGAAATCTGACCACGGGCCTGTGATCCTGACAGAATCAGAACACACGGTGGGTGGGGGCGGGGCGGGGGAGGGCGCGGGGTGAGTAATTCTGTCTTCGATGAGCTGGATAAGAATGGAACGAGATGAGAGCAGCCAGAAGCAGCTGGGTGTCCATGGGGTGGTGTTGGAGGAAGACAAAGATGCTGGGGTCACCAACATTAAAGACTGCGAGCGAGGAGTTAGGAGGGAGGGTTTGTCACTGTTACAGTCACCTGGGATGTCATTTCCAACTTACGTAAAAATCCATTTGGTATTGTAGTGGAGATGAAAACCAAAGTTTTTGAAAGTTTCTTCATGGAACTATTGCCCGTCCCTAATTGCCCTTTGAGAAGGTGGTAGTGAGCTGCCATCTTGAACTGCTGCTGTCCATGTACTTCTGATGAACCACACGTAAGTTGTTCAATGAAATCTCTACCAACTGGTTTGGCTGATGCTAATCCAAGATAACCAGACTGTTCCGGTATTCCAAACAGGATTCTTTTCTTTCTTTTCTTCTATCAACATCCACAAATAGTTTGACAGCTCTTTTACGAATATGTGTGCTGTTTGTGGGATCTTGCTGTGCAGATGGTGGTATTGCCTACCCAGCTGACAGTAACTAGCTCCCAAAGGAACATGCGCCTGAGGAATGCTTTGGGACACACAAAAGGAGACTTAACAATTCTATAGGAATAGAGTGTTCTGGAAGTTCTGACCTTTGCTAGCACTGTCAATAGTCCCTGCTATACCCATGTCTTTTGCCCACTGTGAAGGTGGTCTCTGATTGGCTGGAAGTTCTCCAGAGTTGGGACAGACTCCTTGATCCTGGGGTATAAGTTCCAACACTGGACACTGGAATGTCACACAATGCAGTGGGTCTGGCCAAAAGGAGGTGGCAGAGGGTGGGGTGGGCAACTGGGCTGGTTCTCCAGCTACTGGGAAGACCCCCTCACCTGAATTAATTACACCCCCTGGGGTGAGATCCACTTGCTGTTGGAGGGCAGATGTCACAGAGTGGTTGTAGTTGAGCAGGTATGTGGAAGGATGGTGTGTGACAAAGGAGTGTGGTAAAATGACACCAGCAAGAACTCCAAATGGCAGTGTTACAGGCTAATATGAGTAATCCTAGTACAAGGCCAAAGGCTGATGTTTGCCCCTGCCCAATATTACCCATTGGCTTCAATGTAGAGGGAAACCAGAGAGTGAGGATAGGACCTCAATCCCATGAGCTTTCCAAAGGCCAGGATGGGTTAAGATTGATCCAATCGGCCGGATTTCCACATGATCTGATGTGTTTCCTACCCATTCCTGGTGATTAAAACTCTCCCCCCCCCACCTTTGCTTTACATTCCGACTGTGAGAATGACTGGGAATCATTAATTGATTCAGGCTTTAAGGCCTTAAGACACAGGAACAGCAGTAGGCCATTCAGCCCATCGAGTCTGCTCCACCAATCAATGACGTGGAGGTGTTGGTGTTGGACAAAGTTAAAAGTCACACAACACCGGGTTATAGTCCAACAGGTTTATTTGGAAGCACTAGCTTTCAAAACACTGCTCCTTCATCAGGCGGTGCCTTTTCATTACCTGATGAAAGCTTGCGATTCCAATGAAACCTGTTAGACTATAACCTGGTGTTGTGTGACTTTTAACTTTGATAACCAATTGATGAAATCCCGGCTGATCTGATCATCCTCAACTCCACTTTCCTGCCTTTTCCCCACACCCCTTGATTCGCTTCCTGATTAAAAACCTCCCCATCTTTCTGCTATACGATGTGATATGTGTTAAGCTCCTGGTCTTTGCAAACATCGCTGAGATCAGTTAAACTGTGACAAACATGGGTGGTACAGCTCAACAACCCCCACAGCTCCCGGACTGAGTAAACGATCAGATAGCTGACAGCTTTCGATAAGAGTGAAACTGGGAACAACATCAGCATAAACAACCTTGCCTCAGATTCCCGAGACTGTGGGCCATCCATCTGCACACGCCCCTGTCTGCCTCCAACATGCAACTTTAAAACCCACATTAAACCATTCAAGGAAGAATAAAAGATGCAGTGGCCCAAGTTTGAAGAAGGAGTGAGCATTATGTTGGTGTGCAGTCACCGCAATGTTTAACTTAACCTTGTTCTTTCTTTCTACCCTGTTCTTAAGATTCTGTACCTAGGTGCTTGTATATAAGATGATGCCTTGTGTGTGGCGACATTGTACACTGCACTCCTATACATGAGCGCACATAACATTAAAAATCAAATCTGTCCTTCAGCACAACTCAGAATTCAGGGCTTGGTTTTAAACTGCTACAGTGGTTAGCACTGCTGCCTCACAGTGCCAGAAACTTGGGTTCAATTCCCACCTCAGGCACCTGACTGTATGGAGTTTGCACATTCTCCCCGTGTCTGCGTGGGTTTCCTCCGGGTGCTCCGGTTTCCTCCCACAGCCCAAAAATGTGCAGGTCAGGTGAATTGGCCATGCTAAATTGCCCGTAGCGTTAGGTGAAAGGGTAAATGTAGGGGAATGGGTCTGGGTGGGTTGCTCTTCAGAGGGTCGGTGTGGACTTGTTGGGCCAAAGGGCCTGTTTCCACACACTAAGTAATCTAAACAAGGGCATTTTCCTGGGTGAGTGTTTATCTCTCTGTCAATGTCACCACGAAACAGGAAGACAGATTCTTCAAGAACAATCACCTTCGATTTGAAATGTTCACTCCGATTCTGTCTCTCCACAGGTGCTGTCAGGCCTGCAGACTACTCTAGCACTTGCTGTTTGCATTACTCCCTGAAACGCTAGAGTAGCCCGTCATTGCTGTTTGTGGGAGCTTGCTGTGCACAAGATGGATGATGCATTTGTTGCGTTCACGAGAGTGACAAGATTTCTGAAGTGAGTGTAGTCTTGGGTGCTGTAAGGCTGTAAAAAGGGCAATATAAAAGCACGCTGTTTCTTTTTCACCAGAAGAGATGTTACAGTAATTAATTGGTACAACGTGTGCTTGTCCATCCTGCTCCTCTGGCCTGCATAAAGGCTGACTTTGCAAAGGAGTCAAGCGGAATCTTCATCCTATCAAATGCATTCGTTGTTTTTTTGACATATATTCTGTTGCTTCCTTGGTATTGAGCAGCCTGCAGCAGAGTGGTATCTCATGCACCATTACAAAGCAAATTTATTCCAGAACACAAACCCTACTATTAACCCCAATGACTTGACTGCAAAGCTCCCAGGCAGTTTAGCTTCAACTAACGAGAGCCCCCCATCAGAATGAGCAATAGGTAGATCATTAGCGCACTCTCACACTCACAGGTCGACACGTCCTACCTTTGAACAGCTCTCAGGGCCAATTTAAACATGGCTCAGGTCTCAGGAGAATGTCGTGTTTTGATCAGACCACATCCTGAATATGAAAGTTATTTCACCACCTCAGGACAAGCCAGGCCACTTCAGAGATAATGGTGAACATGTGAAGTTCAGCTACTGTCCTGATGTAGGAAACGTGGCAGCCAACACATGCACAGCATGATCCCAGCTACAACAATCGAATAAACGAGCACCTGATGTGCTTCAGCCATGTTGGTCTAAGAACTCATTTCAGTGGGACATCAGAGACCTCTCCCCTTCTGCCAAACTGTTTTAATTCGTCCGCAGGATACATCGGCCTGCTCCTCTGGCTGGTTCATAAAGGCTGACTCTGCCCCATTTACAGCCTGAGGGCACCCAACAAAGCACTCACTTCAGAAATGTAGTCACTCTCATAAACGCAAGAAATGCATAATCCATCTTGTGCACAGCAAGCTCCCACAAACAACAATGACGGGCTACTCTGGTGTTCCAGGGAATAATGCAAACAGCCTTTATTATCCAACCTGAAATCTCCTGAACATTTGAGATAGGAGCAAGGTGATGCCTCTCAGACCCTCAAGTCCGTTCCAACGTTAAAAAGATCCATGGTTGATCTGACAGCTCCATATTCCCAGCTACCTTAGATATTTTTTCCACTTACCACTCTCTCCTTATCAAGGATCCATCAAAATTTACCTTAAAATATTCAAAGACTCTGCTTTCACCATCTTGATGTGGAGGTGCTGAGGTGGACAAAGTCAGAAGTCACACGACACCAGGTTATAGTCCAACAAGTTTATTTGAAATCACAAGCTTTCAGAGCACTGCCCCTTGGTCATGTGAAGTGGAGGGAAGCAAACACAGACACAGACACAGACTTCTGACTTTGTCCACCATCTTGGGTGATGAAGCTGGTGAGTGACTTGGAGGGGAACTTACAGGGGGTGGTGTTCCCATGTATCTGCTGCCCCTGTCCTTCTAGATGCAAGTGGTCATGGGTTTGGAAGGTATTGTCGCAGGAGCCTTGATGAGTTTACTCATCTTACATTACAGATGGTACACACTGCTGTTACTGCACACTGGTGTTGGATGTAATGAATGTTGAAGGTGTTGGATGCTGTGTAGATCAAGCGGGCTGCTTTGTCCTGAATAATGTCAAGCTTCTTGAGTGTTAATGGAACTGGCCTCATCCCAATGCAACTGCTTCCAGGGGAACAAGTATCACATTTCTGGTGCATGGCCTGTAGATGATGGACAGACTTCTGGGAGTCAGGAAGTGAGTTCCTCACAGCAAAGTCCCGACCTCTTGAATGCACTGGGTTAGACCAGTTCAGTGTCTGATCAATGGTAACATTCTGGATGTTGACAGTGGAGATGTCAGTGATGGTGGTGCCAAGGGGAGATATTTAGATTCACTTTAAGTCATTGCCCAATGCTTTTCCTTTAGTGATTAATCAGATATGGGCCAGCATTATTGCTCAGCTCTCGTCTGTCTCAATTCTCCCAAAAGCCTGTCCACCATCGACAAGGTACAAGTCAGGAATGTGGTGGAATATTCCCCACTTGCCTGGATGAGGGCAGTTCCAAAACACACAAGAAACTTGACACCATCCAGGACAAAGCAGCCCCCACTTGATTGGTAGCACATCTACAAACACCCATTCCCTCTACCACCAACATTCAGTTGCAGCGGTTTGTACTAGGTACACTGCAGAAATTCACCACAATTCCTCAGACAGCACCTTCCAAACCCATGACCACTTCCATCTAGAAGGACAAGGGCAGCAGACACATGGGAACAACAAGGCCTTGCGTCTGGGACAAGAGCGGTTCTGTTAAAGCACGACTAACAACTGACCGATAGCACCTCACTGACTGATTCTAAATGGGGGGAGCAGAAAACTCCAGCCTCCATGTTCTGACCACAGAGGTCAAATTTCTTTATTCCTTAGCACATCGAAATGATGTGATCTTGTAATTTATTTCTTCTCTACGGTTATTAACTGTTTGATTGATGGAAGTGACAATCACAATTTATAAATGAAATTTTGTCAGATAAAGACAACCATGAGATCTTACTGTAGTTATTTAGTCACGTCAATAATGAAAGATAGTAATCAGCTTTGTTTATAATCTGCTCAGATCCTGGCAACAGATCCGTGATGGTGATAGACATTAAAGGAGAATTCAATCACAGAGGAGAGAGGTATTTGGTCACTTTTCACTTTGCAGTTTAGTATCCATACCCTGGTGTCTGAGTCAGTGAGTACTTGCCTCTGACAACGCCTGACACAATCTCCCTGGCTTTCAGCTCAGACCACGAGCCTGTGAACTGTCAGAAAACATATTCAACAACTTGATGTTTTGCTCAAACTCTTTTCCTGACACAATTTTTTGATCTGAAAGTGTAACAGATCCTGAGTAAAATTGCTTGCTTGCTGCTTTACTGAAAGGCTCCTATAATGAGCCCTTTGACTCTGTTTATGCAGCTCATTGACAACTGGATTATAACAAGCATCTCATTCAGTGCAAATTGATGGCAAAATATTCTGTTTGGTTTCTTCAGTTTTGACCGTCCCATACAGAAACAGTTTCTAAAATGCAATTACCGAAATGTTGGAATATAGTCCCTCTGACAAAGTGTTTGGTTAATGAGGCCATTCAGCCCCTTCCAGTTCATTCAATCCGGAAGAATGTTCTATTTCCTCAACCAATATAATTTAATGGTCTCCACCCATGTCTCCCTGAGCTAAAAGCATATATTTAAATTATTTAACGGAATATGACTGCCATTTATTGTCCACGCCCAATTCCTTTTTGAGAAGATGACACTGGGCTGCATTCTTTAACAATGTTTACAGATACACCATTGAAAGCCTCCTATCCAGATGCATCACGGCCTGGTATGGCAACTGCTCTGCCTAGAACTGTAAGAAACTACAGAGCATTGTGAACACAGCCCAGTCCATCAGGAAAACTAGCCTTCCACCCACTGACTCTGTCCACACTTCCCGCTGCCTCGGGAGAGCAGCCAACATCATCAAAGACCCCTCCCACCCCGGTTAGACTCTCCTCCACCCTCTTCCATTGGGCAGAAGATAGAAAAGTTTCAAAACTGGTACCAGCAGATTCAAGAACAGCTTCTTCCCCACTGTTATCAGATTTATAAACAGATCTTTCATATATTAGAGTTGATCTTTCTCTGCACCTTCTCTGTAGCTGTAACACTCTATTCAGTTCTGATGTACTTATGCAGAACAATACTTTCCACTGTATTTTGGTACATGTGACAATAACAAATCAAACAAATCAGATTGGTGTCAGGGAATGCCACATTGCCATTGGGAGCTCAGCAATAGGGAGGGAGTATTGACACAGCTCCAAGAATAGACCATGTGTGACTTGGAGGGGCTGGTATCCCTGCTGCTCATGTACAAAGGGATAAATCCTTGTCCTGTTGAAATCACTGCACAATCCAGAAGGAGTCAACACCAAGGCAAGAAACTGGCAAAAAAAAAATCTAAAAATGATTATTGAAGAATTTTCCCCTGGAGCATTAGCTAACCTCAGTTTGAATTTAGACTAGACCTGTGCTTAATCTCTTTATAATTTCTGTATATTTTATTCAGAGCCTCTTACTGTCTGTAATGCAGGAAATTAACATCCTTTAATTTTCTTTATTAAATCTCAGCCCTTCACTCTTTGAGTTAATTAAGTAGTTCAGGCCCTGCCACAGTTATCCAGGCAGCTTGTGTAATGGAATACAATTGGAAACTATTAACCCTTTCACCCCAAAATAACATCCCATCGAAAACAGAATGAATTCAGCAATCTCATCATGATGCAAATTCAGACAAAGCTGGCAATCACAGTGACAGAGGCAGTGATTTCCACGTGGACTGGTCCTTTCAAAAGAAAGAATAGTCAAAATTGGCTCAGCTCTTTCCCCGCTGAGCTTTCACCACTTCTTTTCAGGATAAATTGTGCAGAAATAAGGAAATAACAATTTCTCTACTACCCGCAGAGCTCCCAGATTGATGGGAATTCTTGGTTTGACAGAGATATGTATCTATTATTCCACTGAGGCCACTGTGGGAAAGTGTGCCCCAAAGCTGTGCTGGTTATAAGATTGAGTTTAAAAATCACATAATACCAGGTTATAGTCCAACAGGTTTATTCAGAAGCACTAGCTTTTGGAGCGCTGTTCCTTCATCAGGTGGTTGTCATGGTTGTAAGATGATTCACCATCACATTTGAGTTGACCTAAACAGTTTTGATCTTCCAGGAATATCACAAAAGAGGAGATCAGCAGTCCTTTCCCCAGGGGACAGGAGTTCAAAACTGGAGGGCACAGGTTTAAGTTGAGAAGGGAAAGATCTAAAAGGGACCTAAGAGGCATTTTTTTTCACACAGACGGTGGTACGTGTATGGAATGAGCTGCCAGAGGAACTGGTGGAGGCTGGTACAATGACAGCATTTAAAAGGCATCTGGATGGGTATATGAAAAGGAAGGGTTTAGATTCCCTACAGTGTGGAAACAGGCCCTTCAGCTCAACAAGTCCACACCGACCTTCCGAAGAGTAACCCACCCAGACTGAGGGATATGGGCCAAATGCTGTTAAATGGGACTAGATTAAGGTGGGATATCTGGTCAGCATGGATGAGTTGGACAGAGAGGTCTGTTTCTGTGCTATACATCTCTATGACTCTATGATCAGCAGAAAGCCTATGGCTCAGTGAAAGGAGTTCTTGCCTTTGCATTAGGGCTATGGGTTTGAATCCCACTCTGTAAGGTCCGAGCACCAAAACAAGACCAAAGCTGATATCTCAGTACAGTACTGGGAGACGGTCACACTGTCAGACATGCTGCTGTGGTTTAGACTAAGTGTCCAAGCTACACTCGCAGTAAGGAGCAAAAGAATTCATGGCAGCTATTTGATAAAGACCAGAGGCCTTTTTCCTAAATAGTAAACAAAGAACTGCAGATGCTGGAAATCTGAAACTAAAGAAGAAATTGCTGGAGAAACTCAGTAGGTCTGGCAGCATCTGCGGAGGGAAAATGAGATTAACATTTCAAAGTGAGTGACCTATCCTCAGAACAGCTTTGAGCCAGGAAAAGATGATACATTTACCAAAGACTGGGTAACAAGTCACACGACACCAACAGGTTATAGTCCAACAGGTTCATTTGAAATCACAAGCTTTATCAGGTGCAGCGACTTCACTTGATGGAGGAGTAGTGCTCCAAAAGCTCATGATTTCAAATAAACCTGTTGGACTGTAACCTGGTGTCGTGTGACTTCTGGCTTTGTCCACCCGAGTCCAACACCGGCCCCTCCACATGCTGAAGACTAGGGATGGGAAGCTGGAAAGAAAGGAACATTAGGTGGCGATGGAGTCCTGGGAGAGACAAAGGGATGCATAATGGTGAGCCAAAGAGATGAAAAAGCTGCTAAAGATGACCATGAGCAGCTGAAAATGGATTGGCTGTGATGAAAATAACCCATGTGTTTTTCCGTACTGTGTGCAAGTTGGCTGCTATCATCCCTACATTTCAACAATGACTGCACTTCAAAATGGCTTCATTGACTGTTAACTGGTTTGGGAACTCGCAATGGGTGCTACAGAAATGCAAGTGTCTTTGTTTTACTGTGTGGCAGTCTACGGTGCTGACAGGGTTACTTCAGAGACAATGAGGCTTGGAGCATTGCTGGTTCCTATCCTCAGTGCTAATGACTGCATTAGTATCCCAGTCCAAGGTAAGGTATTCAGCATTAATGGGTTCAATGGCTGAGGTCACTCATTAAGGAGCTTACTCCGCGAGCCGTCTGTTTGATGTAGAGGCTGTTTATAACTCCCAGAGAGACCACGGCCTCAGGGCCAACGGTGAGTCACATCGACAGATTGGCACAGTGTGATCCCCAGTGGATCCCTCACTGCAACAACAATAGCAACTTACATTTACATAGCGCCTTTAATGGGGGGAGAAAATCCCAGACATTTCACAGAAGTGTCATCAGAGAATATCTGACATCAAGCCAATAAGACCACAGCTGAACTCATTAATCCTCAACTCCATTTTCCTTCCATAGCCCTTGATTCCCTTACAGATTAAAAATGTCTATCTCAGCCTTAAATACAGTTAATGATGCAACCTCCACACACCTAATAGAGTCAAAGAGACTTACAGCAAGGAAACAGATGCTTCAGTCCAACTTATCCATGCTAATCACGTTCCCAAACCAAACTCCCCCCACCCGAGGGAAAAGACCCTGGCTATTCATCGAGGTACTGACGTATGACCTTTGCACTCAGACGTACCTGATGCAATTAAAAAGGTGGGGGTTTGTAAAGGGCAAGCTGACTGGTAAATAGACATTTGGGCGATGCAGGAAAATCTGACAACGTGAAGAAAGAAACATGGTGAATGTTGTTAGAAAAAGGCACCTGACTGGGTGGATTCCTGATGAAGCTAAGGCACGTGCTGTTAAGCAAATGTGGTCACATAACAAAGATGTAAAGGATTTGATTTGATTTGATTTATTGTTGTCTCATGTATCCAAGTACAAGGAAAGCTTTGTTTTGTGAGCAGTGCAGGCAGATCTTCGCAAACAAGGACATACAGATCACAGGGAGCTTAGACAGAGCGAGATATCGAGGTTACACTGCACAGATTAGATTACATTAGATTAGATTAGATTAGATTAGATTAGATTAGATTAGATTAGATTCCCTACAGTTTGCACAAAGCAGATCAACATTATTTGAAGTTAGAGAGTCCATTGAACAGTCTAATAATACCGGGGAAGAAGCTGTTCTTTAATCTGCTGGTGCATGTGTTTAAGCTTCCGTATCTTCTGCGGACAGAGTAAATGGGTGCTCATGATCAAGGGATATTCTGTGGAACATGGAGCGGTAAATAGATGTGTCACCCAACTTACTTTAATCCTTTAACGAGGTGTGGGCATCACAGGCAAAAGTCAGTATTTGTTGCTCATCCCTACTTGCCCTTGAATTAAGTGGCTAACACTGCCATCCCAGAGGGCAGTTAAGAGTCAACCATGTTGCTATGGATCTGGAGTCAGACATAGGCCAGACCAGGTAAGGACAGCAGTTTCCTTCCCTGAAGGAGATTAGTGAATCAGATGAGTATTTGCAGCAATATTAATGATAGTTATCATGGTCACCCTCACTGAGGTATTGTCTGGATTTTTACATGAACTGGGTTTAAATGCCATCAGCAGGTATTGTGGGGATTGAACCCAAGATCCCAGAGCATTAGCCTGAGCTTTGGGGTTGATAGTTCAGTGGCATTATCAGTAACTTCTCGCCCTGTAAGAACCACGGCTCCTTTGGGAACATGTTGGACAGACTGTGTCATTGCAGGGTGATGACTTCACTGTGGAAATTTCCATGACACATGAGACATTCTAATGGGGGACAGAATTGTGATCAGACACAAAGATTGTTAATATATTAATAGAATAAATGAATGACAGCATTAAGTCACAGTGCGGATATTTACAAAGCAAGGTGTGAAATGAAATTAAATAGCTTTAGAAAGTAATTTTCACCACACTGCACCCTG
The DNA here is from genome assembly GCF_004010195.1 of Chiloscyllium plagiosum. Lineage (NCBI taxonomy): Eukaryota > Metazoa > Chordata > Chondrichthyes > Orectolobiformes > Hemiscylliidae > Chiloscyllium > Chiloscyllium plagiosum. Next base: position 3,298,436 of record NC_057735.1, read on the forward strand.
TGGGAAACACGATAGGAACAAAACCTAACACATCCCACTAACATCAGGGAGTATGATCCTAAATTTATGCAATGCTCAGATTTCAGACAGACTCTTCTTCAGATGAAGTGAGCCCCGAACAACTACAATGTTTCGCTACTTCTTGCTGTCTGCTTCTATAAATTTTTTTCCACTCACAGGTGATGTTGAAAGGCTGCTCCCTGACACCTCACCCCCAACAATTCTTCAGCCTGCGTGAGCATAGATAGTGACTTTCAGGGTGCTACGTGGCTGTTAGAGGTATCACATCAAGTCCGATTCTGTCTTTGAACATCCAGTGATGGGGCGGGCCACTAGAGATTAGGCTGTACCTAGTTTCTTCTTGTTTCTAACCGCAGGGACCTGAGCGATGCTGAATCACCTCCTAGGAGAATTAACAACAGTCCAAGCTCCCTTATTAATGTGCTCCAGGTTCCTCTTTTCTGAGTCAATTCTGGCCAGAGGTGCTTCAGATTAGATTGAATGGATTGGATTTGTGACAGAAGATCAGTATTTTACCAGGTGGGACAGATTTTACTGAACTTCCTCTGTTCATCTTACAGCTCAGTGGCTGGGAGAAGATGTCAAAGAACATCAGGAAGAAAGTTTGACAGAAGTTGGGACCGGGTTTGGCACAGTGGCTCAGTGGTTAGCACTGCCAAAGACCCGGGTTCAATTCCACCCTCGGACGACTGACTGTGTGGAGTTTGCACATTCTCCCAGTGTCTGCGTGGGTTTCCTCTGGGGGCTCTGGTTTCCTCCCACAGTCCAAAGATGTGCAGGTTAGGGTGGATTGGCATGCTAAATTGTCCATAGTGTCCAGGGACGTGTAGGTTAAGTAGATAAGCCATGGTAAATGTGGGGTTAGAGGAAGGAGTGGGGTCTGGGTGGGATGCTCTTTAGAGGGTCAGCGTGGACATGATGGGCCAATTGGCCTGCTTCCACAGTGTGGGGCTTCTATGATTCTAGAAGAATTCATTAATTATGCAGAGCAGATTCCCAATGGAATCTCTGGAGACCAGGATCGAGGTTGAATATAACTATGAGGGAACTAGGGCATTGCAGGGAGATTTAATCGGGTTGGAACAGCCCCTGATAACAAGAAAGAACATACATGTAAATAGCAACTTTTATGATATGCATGGTTATCCCTCCAGCAACACCCTGTTGCTCATTTATCTCATTGCTATGTGTGGGAGTTTGTTGTGTGCAAATTGGTTGCCGCATTTCTCTGTATTAAACAAGATAAACACAGTTTTCTTAGCTACAGATTGGACTGTGCTCAGTTTGTAAAAGGCCTAATGTAAATGTAGGACCGTTCCCGTATTGCAGTCAGGGCAGAATGAAAGCTGAGTCCACAAGACAGGGACTGCTTGGAAGAACTGTCATACATTGGATTCTTGAAGGAATTTATTGAACCAATTAAAGCATTGAACTTCAGCACACAGGTCTCCCATGAGAGAAGACTGTGAGACAGACAGAATCAGAGAATGTTCAAGCCTCTGGAACAACTGAGTGAGTCATAGACAGCAGGGAATCCACTGCAGGGGTTACTCATGCTTCAGTTCGGCACTGACTGCGAACTAGAATAATTATGGCTTCAAAAATAAATTCTTCACAGGCACAGGTGCAAATTGAATGCAGAAGGAAAGACTGATTTACAACAGTGAGATTTACACAGCTCCCAGCTCCCAGCATCTCAGGGATTCCGAGGACTCTCCACACAGAACTCTGCTTCAGATACCCATGAGGGTTTCACAGCAAGCATGAAACTAGACTCGCTTTCAGATCCCTCCCCTGTGTCAGCTACTTTAGTGTGAGAGAATGCAAGATTTCCAGCACCAAAAACATCCCAGGGAGTGCTCTCTACACTATTCCCCATCAAACATCAGGATAGAGACAGCACAGGGTTAGACACAGAGTAAAGCTCCCTCTGCACTGTCCCCTATCAAACATTCCCAGAACAGGGATAGCACGGGGTTAGATACAGAGTGAAACTCCCTCTACACTGTCCCCATCAAACACTCCCAGACAGAGACAGCATGGGGTTAGATACAGAGTAAAACTCCCTCTACACTGTCCCCATCAAACACTCCCAGACAGAGACAGTACGGGGTTAGATACAGAGTAAAACTCCCTCTACACTGTCCCCATCAAACACTCCCAGACAGGGACAGTATGGGATTAGATACAGAGTAAAACACCCTCTACACTGTCCCCATCAAACACTGCCTGGACAGGGACAGCACGGGGTTAGATACAGAGTAAAGCTCCCTCTACACTGTCCCCATCAAACACTGCCTGGACAGGGACAGCACGGGGTTAGATACAGAGTAGGACTCTCTTCATACTGTCCCCATTAAACAGTCCAAGACAAGGACAGCATGAGATGAGATAGAGAGTAAAACGCTCATTACACTGTCCCCAATAATCACTTCAAAGACAGGGATAATACGGGGTTAGATAGAGTAAAGCTTCATCCATTCTTAAAGGCTGAGAGAAAAGCTCCCTTTTCACTATTTCCATCAAACATTTCCAGGACAGGGACAGCACAGGTTTAGATACAGAGTAAAGCTCTCTCTACTGATTTGAATTGTAAGTAAAGTTTCCATTACACTCGGCTCATCAAACACTCCCAGAACAAGATCAATAAGGAGTATTTTTTCTGGAAGGGTACTTAGATATGTTTGCACACTTTAAACATTTCGTTAATTTTTCACTTATTACGTTTTTGCAATAAAACAAATTCTTTATCCTTTAGCTCAGTAACCTGCCTGGCCTGTTTCTGATACTGAGCTTTGTACAGTCTAAAGTAGATTAGTTTCAATATCCCTTTTAAATTCAAACTTTGCGATGTCCAGTGGATGAGTGGGACAAGGAGAGTAATCAGTCTGCACTTGCCAACGTTTTCTGAACTTTATTCTTTCATGGGATGTGGTCCCTGGGGCAAGGCAGCATTTGATGTCCATTCTTGTCTGCCCTTGTGCTGAGGGGTCTCCTCAGCCATTTCACAGGCAATTAAGAACCACATTGCTGTAGGTCTGGAGTCAAATGTAAACCAGACCATGTAAGGATGGCAGATTCTATTTCTGAAAGGATATTAGTGACCCATGGGTTGCTAACTCGGTCATAACAGTAATAATTAATAAGGAAATAAGTAAAACAATAGAGTAAAACAATTTTGCTCAGAATAGAAATTAGAAAAATGAAATGCACATTGATTTTGACAAACAATGATGCTGAACTGCAGTGGGAAGTATTTGTGTGTGCAGCAATACTAGGAAAGCTATATTCTGTCAAAAAAGAATAAAAATTATCATTGAAAAGACAAAATGAATAAATAAAGATACAAGATAAAATTGAGAGCAAGGGGTTACATTGAGCATCTGGACGAAAGGGGGAAATAGGCCATGCAGAATATGAAGGACTTAAATTGTGTTGAAAAAATCAGAGTAGCAATAATATTAAATTAATAAAAAGCATAAATCAAAACAGTAAAGAATTCTATCAGCTAAATGTTCAAAAAAAAGATGAAGGACTGGGCCACTAAGGGACAGACTGGATGAAATCACAAGAAGTAGCAGTGAAATGAGAGAAATATGAAATATTTACTCAAGAGTTACCAGGCAAACAGATATCAGAAGACAGGATTAAAAATGATATAACAGCATTTAAAATAAAAAGAGCAGAAAAACAGAACAAACTAATTAAATTCCACGAGGATAAAACTTCTGCTCCAGAAGGATTAAAGCTGCATTTTAAAAAAACCTAGAGAAGACATATCAGTGTCACTGTTCACATATTTCATCACGTGTTTAATCAAGATGATTTATCAGAGGATTGGTGGATAGCTAACACTGCTCCAGTAATTCAGAAGGAGAGACCAAACAGATTGTAATGATACTACGGCTTTAAGAGGTACATTTTGTCCTGTTTTTTCTCATAAAGAAAGTTTGAGACAGAGGTGTCAAGCGATCTACTCAAAGCCAACAAAGCAAACAGCTTGTGAGGCCTTGGGCTTTTTTTTTTAAATTGGAACAATAAAAGCAGCCTGAATGGGTGAGGTCAAGCTGAATGTACACATAGCCACACTGGCCAGCCAGTGCCCAGAGTGCCAACAAGTTCAGAGAAGATTGTAAAAGGAGGGGAGGGGGGGGGTTGGGGGCAGGGTGTGAATTAGTAATCAAGGGTAGTATTACAGCAGCTGAGATAACATGTGAGGACTCATCCACTGAAGTAGTTTGGGCTGAGGTTAGAAACAGGAAAGGAGAGATCACCCTATTGGGAGTTTTCTATAGGCCTCTGAATTGTTCCAGGGATGAAGAGGAAAGGATAGTAAAGATGACTCTCAATAAAAGCGAGAGTAACAGAGTAGTTGTAATAGGGGACTTCCCCAACATTGGCTGGAAACACTACAGTTCAAGTAGTTTAGATGGGACAGTTTTTGTTCAATGTGTGGAGTGTTTTCTGACACAGTGTGTAGACAGGCCAACAAGGGGGCGATGCCATATTGGATTTGGTACTGGGGAATGAACCCAGCCAGGTGTTAGATTTGGAGGTAGGTGAGCACTTTAGTGATAGTGACCATAATTTGATTACATTTCCAACAGCAGTGGGCAGGGATAGGTATATACAGCAGGGAAAGAGGCATAACTGGGGGAAAGGCAATTATGATGCGATTAGGCAAGATTTAGGATGCATAGGATTGAGAGGGAAACAGCAGGGAATGGACACACTTGAAATGTGGAGCTTATTCATGGAACAGCTACAGTGGGCCCTTGATAAGTATATAACTATCAGGCAGGGAGGTGGTTGTTGAGAGAGGGAGCCATGGTTTACTAAAGAAGTTGAAACTCTTGTCAAGAGAAAGAATAAGTCTTATGTGAGGATGAGGTGTGAAGCTCAGTTAGGGGGCTTGAGAGTTATAAGTTAGCCAGAAAAGATCAAAAGAGAGAGCTAAGAAGAGCCAGGAGTGGACATGAGAAGTTGTTGGTGGATAAAATCAAGGCAAACTCTAAGGCCTTCTATAGCTATATCAGGAATAAAAGTATGACTAGAGTAAGATTAGGGCCAATCAATGATAATAGTGGGAAGTTGTGTGTGGAACCTGAGGACATAGGGGAAGTGCTTAATGAATACTTTTTGTCAGTATTCACATTGGAAAAGGGTAATGTTAGTGAGAATACGGAGATCCAGGCTCCAAGATTAGATGGGATTGAAGTTGACAAAGAGGAGGTTTGAGCAATTTTGGAAGATCTGAAAATAGATAAGTCCCCTGGGCCGGACGGGATTTATCCTCAGATTCTCTCGGAAGCCCCGGGAGGAGATTGCAGAGCCTTTGGCTTTGATCTTTATGTCATCATTGTCGACACGAATCGTGCCAGAAGACTGGAGGATAGCAAATGTTACTCCTTTGTTTAAAAAGGGGAGTGGAGACAACCCTGGTAATTATAGGCC
>NC_057735.1:3304262-3316857 GCF_004010195.1 Chiloscyllium plagiosum
ACAGGTGGATGAAGGTAAGGTGATTGATGTGGTGTATACGGACTTCAGTAAGGTGTTTGATAAGGTTCCACACGGTAGGCTATTGTACAATATTCGGAGTTTTGGGATTGAAGGTGTTTTAGTGGTTTGGATCAGAAATTGGTTAGCTGAACGAAGACAGAGGGTGGTGGTTGATGGGAAATGTTCATCCTGGAGCTCAGTCACTAGTGGTGTGCCACAAGGATCTGCTTGGAGGCCACTGCTGTTTGTCACTTTTATAAATGATCTGGAGGTGAGCGTAGAAGGCTGGGTTAGTAAATTTGCAGATGACACTCAGGTAGACAGAGTTGTGGATATTGTCGAAGAATGTTGTGGGTTACTGAAGGACAAAGATAAGATGCAGAACTGGGCTGAGAAGTGGCAAATGGAGTTTAATGAGGAAAAGTGTGAGGTAGTTCACTTTGGAAGAAATAACAGGAATGCAGAGTACAGGGCTAATGGTAACATTCTTGGCAGTGTAGATGAACAGAGAGATCTCGGTGTCCAGGTGCATAAATCCTTGAAAGTTGCCACCCAGGTTGTTAGGGTTGTTAAGAAGGCATATGGTGTGTTAGCGTTTATTGGTATTGAGTTTCGGAGCCATGAGGTCATGCTGCAGCTCTACAAGACACTGGTGCGGCCGCACCTGGAGTATTGCTTACAGTTCTGGTCACCGCATTATCGGAAGGATGTGGAAGCTTTGGGAAGGGTTCAGAGGAGATTTACCAGGATGTTGCCTGGTATGGATGGAATGTCTTATGAGGAAAGGCTGAGGAACTTGAGGCTATTTTCATTGGAGAGAAGAATGTTGAGAGGTGACTTAATAGAGATATATAAGGTAATCAGAGGGTTAGATAGAGTGGACAGGGAGAGCCTTTTTCCTCGAATGGTGAAGGCTAACACGAGGGGACATGGCTTTAAATTGAGGGGTGATAGATTTAGGACAGATATCGGGGTAGTTTCTTTACTCAGAGAGTAGTAAGGGTGAGGAATGGCCTCCCTGCAACAGTAGTAGACTTGTCAACTTGAAGGGCATCTAATTGGGCATTGGACATACATATGGATAATAATGAAACGGTGTAGTTAGATGGGCATCAGATTAATTTCACAAGGTGATGCAACATCGAGGGCAGAAGGGCCTGTACTGCACTGTAACGTTCATGTTCGATGTTCTAAGGAGAGAAAGTACCACCAGCAGCTTCCCCACACCCGTGGGAATGGCCGGGTATACCCTGGACCCAGTTATACATCGAGTATGCCATGGTTTCAATGTTCTTAGTCACTGTGGACACTCAATCAAAGTGGCTGGATGTGCATCAAGTTCATTCATAGAAAATAGAAAAGTGGTCTGCATCGCTTGCAGTATACAGACTCCTGGACAATTTGGTCACAGATAATGGGCCATCCTTTACCAGCAGGAATCTGAGTATTTTCTAAAGTCAAATGCTATCCCACATGTAAGGACAGCTCCATCGTGTCCATCATCCAATGGTCTGGTGGAAAAAGCAATCCAAACTTTGAAGGGAGGCTTAAAGAAACAGTTACAGCTTCACCTGATGCCAAACTGTCCCGGTTCCTGGTTGATTATAGGACCACCCCCACATGCATCTACAGGGACAGCTCTAGCAGAGGTACTAATGGGGAGAGGATTCCACACTGGGTTAAAGCGGATCTTCCCTGACCTGGGGGGTTGGGTGAAATGGCACCAGGAACACCAATGCCAGACACAAGACCCTGCCAAGTGAGAGAGATAGTTTACTTCAGAGGATGAAGTTTGTTGGAGGAACCACAGGAATGGCCCTGCGTGGGGAACAGGCATGGACAACACGAGGTCAGGTCCCATGACGTGTAAAGTCCGGATCATGGTGACAGGTCTGAACGGGCCGGTGGGATTGTATGAAAACTGGAAACTCACAAACAGTGCAGGAGTGAAACGTGCCCAGCCTTTCCAAAAGCTCTGTGGAACCGTGGGCTCTCTCTCTCTCCATCAAGCAATGAAGAATTCTAGATCTGGAGATGGGTACAGGTGAATATCACTGCCTCGACACCTTTGACCCCTGAAGAAGAGAATAAATTTCTTCCGAGATGCTCCGGAAGCAAGAGGCGAGTTACTGTGTGTTACACGTAGCCCGTATCCGAGGCCGAGGGGGAGGAACCTGACCCGGTGCTGAAAAACCCCAGGAGGAGCTACAGCAGAGAGACCAGACCATGTCCTCAGTTTCAGAGAGGGAGGGATGTACTGATTGTAACAGGGATAGCCGGGCGGTCCCCATAGAATGTGAGTTCCCTGATTGTGGCTGTAATCTGTTCCAATCAGGGAGCCCAGGCTGACAGATATAAACAGGATTTGGAGATGCCGGTGTTGGACTGGGGTGTACAAAGTTAAAAATCACACAACACCAGGTTATAGTCCAACAGGTTTAATTGGAAGCACTAGCTTTCGGAGCGACGCTCCTTCATCAGGTGGTTGTGGACGGCTCGATCGTAACACAGAATTTATCGCAAAAATTTGCAGTGTGATGTAACTGAAATTATACATTGAAAAATTGATTGTCTGTTAAGCCTTTCATCTGTTAGAATACAGTGATAGTTTCACTTCTTTCAGATATAAACAGGAGTGTCAGAGGTTCTGTTCACTCTGAGGGCTGGCTCTGAGGGAGCTGGAGCAGGGTCAAGGACTCTCCCTGTGTGAATAAAGGGAGACTTGGTGATGGGATACCGGGCATAAGCTTCAACAGAAAAATTCCACAATTGTAAAGGAGACCTTCAATTTGGTTTTGGCCTTGCAACATTTCAACAGTGGTATTGCCAGTAACATGTCTGAGACAATTGTACATACCGATCATAAAATTTTTGGAAAGGTTTAAGGATAAAAGTACCAGACTGTTTAGCTGGAGCTTAATATTGCAGCAATTCAATTTGAAAATTGCACACGTGGCAGGATGAGAAAATGTAATTGCCGATTCATTGTCATGACTGATGAAAGAACGTGGAGATGTTTGGTGGTAGGGAAAAAAACAGACTGAAATGGACTGTAATAGCGAATGTTTGCATGCTTAGAGTCAACTTAATGTATATGTAATGTAGAGTTCTAATAAAGTAAGGGAGGTGTGACAATACTATGGCTTTCAGAGCATATTTTGTCCTAGTTTATTTATGAAGGGAGGTTGAGACAGAGGTTCAGAGCAATCAGCTCAAAGCCAATAAAGTAAACAGCTTATGAGGCCTTGGGGTTTTTTTTCAAAGTTGGAACAATAGAAGCAGCCTGAATGGGTAGGGTCAAGTTCCCACAAAACCAGGATTTTTAGTTTTAACTTTCAGCAGTTGCTGGGGTCTTGAAGCTGGATGTGGAAGCTCTTATTCCTCTCTCTGTTACAACAAAAAACTGGGGTTCCCTTCCTGCTGCTGGAATTGTATGTGAGACAATCTATTTTACTGAATTCACCTTTGCCAAGGGTATGGGCTGTTACTATATTGGAACAGTTGATTAATGCAGTGGTTAATATAAATTATTTTGTTAAGGAATTCAATCGAACTACAATTAAACCTTTTTTTTTATTTTGTCTGTATTTTAACTGAAATGTAAAAATAAAATGTGTTTTTACTTCAGCTCTGATGAGGAGTTATCTAGACTCAAAATGTTAGCTTGCTCTCTCTCTGTGGATGTTGCCTGACCTGCTGTGATCTCTAGCATTTATTGTTTTCAGTAGCAATTCCAGTAGCTGCAGTAATTGGTTCCTACATATTGCTTAAAGTCAGTAGTTTGACCAATCAAATTGCATCTGGAATGTAATGCCTTACCCTTAGTTTTAAAATAAGAACAAGTTATCATTGAGGCTATCTTCCAGAGGGTTTAGTCTGGACTGCAACAATATCCAAGAAACTATCATTATTGGTAGGCAAAATAACAGATTTCCTACAAAATAAGAAAATAGAAAAACATCGAGAAATGGAAAATACAATGAAATATTATAATCCTGGATTGCAGAAGGGTAATTCTTGCTTCATACCCTCATTCATTCTGTTCTAGATAACAGAGTGATTTGAGATGATTCAACAAAGGTTTACAAGGATGACACCAGAGATGTGATGTTCCAACTTATCAAGAAAATGGAACAGGCCAGATCCTCTATTCTCTTGACAGTGAAGACTGAAGTGAACTATTTAAATTGATGAAATGTCTTAACAGAGTAGATACAGTTTCCACTTAAGACCATAAGATATAGGAGCGGAAATTAGGCCATTCAGCCCATTGAGTCTGCTCTCCCATTCAATCATGGCTGATACGTTTCTCAAGTCAAGATGAGAGTGGTACTGGAAAAGCACAGCAGGTCTGGCAGCATCCGAGGAGCAGGAGAATCGACATTTCGGTCTGGAGCCCTTCATCAGGAGGGATTTCTGATGAAGGGCTTTTACCCAAAACATCGATTTTCCTGCTCCTCGGATGCTGCCTGACCTGCTGTGCTTTTCCAGTACCACTCTCATCTTGACTCTGATCTCCAGCATCTGCAGTCCTCACTTTCGCCTCCCTGGTAAGTTTCTCAAGCCCATTCTCCCGCTTTCTCCCCATAACTATTGATCCCATTGATATTCAAAAATGTATCTGTCTCCGTCTTAAATACTCTCAATGATCTGGCCTCCACAGCCTTCTGTGGCAGTGAATTCCATAGATTCCCCACTCTCTGGCTGAAGAAATTTCCCTTATCTCCGTTCTAAAAGATCTTCCCTTTACTCTAAGGCTGTGCCCTCGGGTCCTAGTCTCTCCAATCAATGGAAACAGCTTCCCAACATCCAGTCTGTCCAGGCCATTCAGTATTCTGTATGTTTCAATTAGATTCCCCCTCATCCTTCTAAACTCCATTGAGTATAAACCCAGAGTCCTCAAACATTCCTCATGTGTTAAGCTTTTTATTCCTGGGACCATTCTCGTAAACCTCTTCTGAACACGCTCCAAATTCAGTCCATCCTTCCTGAGATATGGGGCCCAAAACTGTGCACAATATTCCAAATGTGGCCTGACTAGAAGGAAGAGAAAAAGCAAAACTGAAGATTTCTGGCAAACAATTCTGATTACAAGTCTTGAAATGTTACCTCAGTTTCTCTCACCACTGATGCTGCCAGACCTGCTGAGTTTCTCCATCATTCTCTGTGCTTCTTTACAACTGAAAACTTTTTTAAAACATCATTTATGAGATATGGGCATTGCTGGTTAGGTAAGCACTTATTACCCGTCTCATTGATATAACATCATTGCCGAAAAATCATAGCTAAAGAATTCAGAAGGAAGTGTTGGGGATGTGGAGCTCATGACGGTAGTTGAAGTGAACATAAGTTTAAGGATAACTAGAGAAACGCGATGTGGGCAAAAAGGGTCAGACCACACAGATGATTATGAACACCAGCCTGTTTCTAGCACTGTGTCTAAGTCTTGTGGGAGTCAAACTCATGCTCATTGAATGCAATAGGAGTCATTGATCCGTTAGGATCTACTGCACCAGAATGATCTGACAGGCTGAGTTTTGGAGGTGTGCTGAGGGCCTAGGACTGTTTAACGAAGAAGTGTTGCCATCATTTCTGATCAGGATAGCAGCAAAGTGAAGCTAACTGAGGCCGCTTCTGGAATGATGCAGCAGAAAATGAGACCATTCTGCCTGTTGCATTTATTCTGGCTCTGTCTGTGTTCTCTTCTGTCTAACTGACTCTACACCCCCCAACATCCCAACACACAACACCAATTCTTTCTAGACAGCTATATAAATTATTCCCCGTACAAATATGTTCTCTTTTGAACATCCCAATTGAAATATCTTTGATCACCCCTCAGGTAATGTGTTCCAGATCACAACAACTCACTGCATAAATAAAACAGCTTCCCTCTCATGTCTATTCTGCATCTTTCATCAATCACATTAATCTATGCCCTTTGGTTTCTGACCTTTTTTTAACCAGTTTCTCTCTACCTACAACAGTGGAATGGACAAAGAGTCCACGCACACGCACACACACACACTCACACTCATTTTGTTTGGGTTTGAGGCTGATTAAGCTGATTTGAGCTCCTTAATTGGAGCCCTTGTCTCAGTTACTGATTGTGAGAAACACGATACATCTGGAGACACACAAGGGCACACAAGTTCCTGAGAATGGGTTATTCTTAATGTGAAAAGTGCAGTGCTCCAGTGAAATCCAAACCAGCAGACGATATAGACAAGAAACCGATTGTAGCAGGATGTGTGCAGAATTAATCACTGACTCCAACTTTGCAACAACATTATCCATATTAGGGATAATAACTGGTTTGTCAGTGAGATTTCTACCTCTTTTTTGGTCAGGCTTGCACTCAGCCCACTATCCCAAGGGGAAATGTTGAAGAAATGTATTGTTTGAGGAATTAATTTGTTGAAGAGTTATTCAAGATTCTCAGAAATGGTTTCTTTCTGCAAGTTGTTTTGTTACAATGTATTACTCAAAGAATGGCATGGACTGTGGGATGGAACATTCATAGTCTCTTCTCCTGATCTTTTCTCCAACTCCATTGTGCACTTCTCCCTCCTCAGAAATCTCCCCAGAATTTGGTAAATTTGAATAAAGGACAACCAAGCTTTCACTAACTCCTATAAAAGCAAAGTAGCGCAGATGCAGGAAACAAAATCAGAAAGTGCTGGAGAAACTCAGCAGGTCTAGCAGCTTCTGTGGAGAGAGAAAGAGAGAGAGAGACAGAAACAGAGTTAATGTTTCAAGACTGGGTTTGACTCATTTCAGAAACCCAGATTACCCATTCTGAAGAAGAGTCATATTTGACCTGAAACTTTAACTCAGTTTTTCTGTTCTCAGATGCTACCAGATCTGTTGAGTTCTTCCAGCACTGTCTTTTTATTTAACTTATTCCTGTTTAATTTTGTTCTTCTTTAGTGTAAATCTACATGTAACCCCATCAGGCGAAAGTGAGGACTGCAGATGCTGAAGATCAGAGTCGAGAGTGTGGTGCTGGAAAAGCACGGCAGGTCAGGCAGCATCCAAGGAGCAGGAGAATCGACATTTCGGGCATAAGCCCTTCATCAGGAATGAGGCCTCGAGCCGGGGGGGATTCATTTCCACCGCCCCGTGGCCAAACACTTCATCCCCCCCTCACACTCTGCCGAGGACATGCAGGTCCTTTACCACTCCCTTACCACCCGACACCTGGAGGAGGAACGCCTCATCTTCCACCTCGGGACCCTCCAACCCCACCATATCAATGTGGGTTTCACCAGTTTCCTCATCTCTCCTCCCCCCTCCCCCCACCTTATCCCAGTTTCAACCTTCCAACTCAGCACTGTCCTCATGACCTGTCCCACCAGTCCATCTTCCTTCCCACCTATCCGCTCCACCCTCCTCACTGATCTATCACCTTTACACCCACCTCCATCCACCTATTGCATTCCCAGCTACCTTCCCATCAGCCCCACACCCTCAAATTTATCTCACCACCCCCTCGGCTCACAGCCTCATTCCTGATGAAGGTCAGTTGCCCAAAACATTGACTCTCCTGCTCCTCAAATGCTGCCTGACCTGCTGTGCCTTTCCAGCACCACACTCTTGCTATATAACCCCATCAGCCTAACTTCAAACATAAAGATAAAGTCACCATGGTCTGCTTTCTCATTTTAGAGAGAGAGAGAGCGTGAGAGAGAGAGAGAGAGATCCAGTGATGGTTTAACCTGAGGATCACCACACCTCAGGAGAGGGGAGAGATTGAGAAGGTGGGTCCTTCATGTCCAGTGTCATCGACCTGAGGGAAGTACAAAAATTAGTCTTGAGACCACCAAAGACTACCCGAGACCACCACACAAGACAACAGGATTAACGGGTGTGGAAGTGCTCTGCCTCCACTCCTCTTTATGAAAGCGTTACCCCCTTCAAGTTCCTTTCCAAGCACTCACCATCCTGACTTGGAAATATATCACTGTCCCTTCACTGTCACTGGGTCAAAATCCTGGAATTCCCTCCATAAGGGCATTGTGGGTAAACCTCCAGTAGGTGGACAGCAGCAGTTCAAGAAGGCAGCTCACCCCCACCTTCTCAAGGAGCAACTAGGGACGGGCAGTAAATGCTGCCCCAGCCAGTGACACTCACATCCCCTGAGTGTTTTTCTTTGCCTAAGTAACTAATGTTCTATATTGAAACTACTGCATTTCATTAAACTCACATTAATTGCTACATTCGGTAACTGTGATCCTGAACTCCTTAAAATCCACAGTACCCTGATCAGTCTTCATCTTTTTCAAAGTTAAAAATCACACAGCACCCGGTTATGGCCCAACAGATTTATTTGGAAGCACCTGTTGGACTATAACCTGATGTGGTATGATTTTTAACCTTGTGCACCCCAGTCCAACACCAGCATCTCCACATCATCCCTCTCAAAGTCATTGCATTGAGAGAATTTGGAGGTGAGTAGCAAACAAAGATTGCAGGTTTCCGGAATATACATTTTGAGAAAAGATTTAATAGATTGGACATTTTGGGGAAAATTTAACAGTTAAATTGGAGTTCAGACTGAAGGGTCATCGACCTGAAACTTTAATATTCAAGGCCAGGTTCACATTCATCTGGTGGACAAACCACTGAAGCCCATGTCAACCATTTCTGGGAGACCTGATGCAACTTTAGCCCAGAGCAGAACAGAGCATCCAGCCTCCTAACGCCCCAGGAGCGGCCGGCTTTTCAGAGTCTGGCTCTCCCTCTTGTACCAGCAGCTCTGGCAAAGGATCGTGGATAAATTAAACAGCATTCTGCATAATGTGCTAATTGGAAGATCTGAGAGCTCCTTGTTATCACAGAGTCACAGGAAAGTCATCACCCTGAGAAAGATCAACCTGTTACGACAGAGTTGTTAAACTAATAGTTCAAACATTCACAAACGCAAGACTAAAGATTGCAGTTTTAACATTGGAATTAACACCATTACAGTATTGTCAGGAAAACATTACTCCCAGACCCACCATCTTTCTCTGTCCGCCTGTTTCTGCAGGTTACTCCTGTCGTTCATGTGTGAACTATCTACATATGCAGCTAAAAGGAAAGAGATTACATAGAGGTGATCAGTTTATGGAATTGTCGTGGCGCAGTGGTAGATAGATTCAAGTCCAAAAGTGTATAAGAAAAGGAGGTAGATGAGGAAATATTCAGAGGCAGCTTTATTCCGTATCTAACCCCGTGCTATCCTGGTCCTGGGAGTGTTTAATGTGGACAGTTTAGAGAGAGCTTTACTCTGTATCTAACCCCGTGCTGTCCCAGTCCTGGGAGTGTTTGATGGGAACAGTGTAGAGAAAGCTTTACTCTGTATCTAACCCCATGCTGACCCTTTCCTGGGAGCGTTTAATGTGGACAGTGTAGAGAGAACTTTACTCTGTATCTAACCCTGTGCTGTCCCGGTCCTGGGAGTGATTGATGGGGACAGTGTAGAGGGAGCTTTACTCTGTATCTAACCCTGTGCTAACTTGACAGCCTAGCGGAAGCATTGCAATTTTATTAGTCAGAGCCCCTGCCCAATCGAATTTTGATTTGGAGAGGACTTATCAACCAAACCACAGAATCACAGATCTTCTCACATTCTCCTGTATCTGTCTCACAGACACGTTGTGTGTGTGTGTCTCTCTCTGTCTGCCTTCTCCTTTCTCGTGGTTTTTTCCCTGTTTCTTGTTTTCTTTCTCGATCGTTGTCTGGTACCAACTTTCACGTCCCAATACCATTGCTCTCTGATGACTCTGCCATTTCCCTTCCTCTAATTCACATAGTCTCCAAATCTCCGAGTCTGCCTCTGTCCTGCTCTTTCTCAGCATTTCTATCTTTTACACACTCACTCTCCCCTTCTGTGTTTCTCTTCTCTTTCACTATCTCTCTCTCTCTTTCTCTTTCTCTGCGCCCACCAATGTCCCCACTCCTACCCCCTCTGGTTGTGTAGAACACTCCTGCTGTTCCTGTGTGAATTATTCACACTAATTCTTGTGTTAAACTGTCTAAGCTGAACAGTTTATTCTAACCCCTTGTTTTGTCAGATTACCCTTAACCCAGAGAGTTATTGATCCTGGCATTGGTAACTAATGGGGTATAAACCCAGTTGATGAAAGCTGCTAATTGCTTAATGTTGTACACATTGGCAGGGCCTCTGGAGCTTTCCTTATAATCAACCTTTGAATAATTCATCACTAATGAAGTAAATAAACAACTTTGCTTTTTAAAATGATCAATCTCTGAGCAACAAGATGGAGCCCAGTAAATGAACCTCGCTTAAATCTTGCAATTCTTCCCTGTGTGCCATTCCGTGACTGTAATAAATTGGCAGCAGCAATATTTAAAGATCGGCCTTACGATATGTTTGCTTATTCCAAATGAGTGTGAACCATTGCTCAACTGGGTTTGCAAAATGTTATTCCCACCCCCCCAACCCCCCCAACCTCCCCCCCCCCCCACCGTTTCTAGCAGTTGCTGTCTCCTCAAAGGGATTCAATTCCATTGAGGTTGGTTGCATTCTGGCTGTTTGACAGCATGTGCCAAAGCCTGTCTCTGTCAGAGTACTGAGTTCCTTCACAGCATGATGCAAAACAGAAAGAGGCCATTCGGGCCCTTGTCCCTGTGTTGTCGCTTTGCTGGAGCTGTCCCATTACTATGTACAGAACTGGTCACCATACTTAGACCCAACACTCTGTCTTAGGCTTATTGCAGTGCTCCAGTGAGGCTCAGTGCAAACAGCATTTCATTTTCTGCCTGAGGACCCTGAAGCCTTCAGGACTTAATATTGTATTCAATAATTTTAGACAGAAATTTAAATTGCTGGAGAAACTCAGCAGGTCTAAGAGCATCTGTGGAGAGAGAAAGCAGAATTCAAGTTTCAGGTCCAGTAACCCTTATTCAGAAGCAAAGAGCCATTCTGAAGAACGGTCACTGGACTCGAAACATTAACTCTGTTTCTCTCTCCAAAGATGCTGCCAGCTGCTGAGTTTCTCCAGCAATTTCTGTTTTTGTTTCATATTTCCAACATCTTCAGTTCTTGGGTTTATTCTACTTCAGTGGGGAAGCTGGCCATTCAGCCCGTCAAATCCACACTGACCCTCCAAAGAGCATCACACCCAGACCAATCCCCTCCCCCGCCGATCCTATCTCTGTAATCCTGCATTTCTCATGGCCAATCCATCTAGCCTGCACATCGCTAGGTACAATGGGCAATTTAGCATGGCCAATCCACCCTGACCTGCACATCTTTGGATTGTGGGTGGAAACCAAAGTACCCTGAGGAAACCCACGCAGACACGGGGAGAATGTGCAAACTTCACACAGACAGTCACCCAAATCAAATCCGGGTCCCTGTCCTCAGAGCTAACCACTGAGCCACTGCACTGCAAAACCGAGGGAAGGATGTTAATGCATTGAAAGCAGCTCAGAGAAAATTAATGAGACTAATAGCTGGAATGAACAGACTGCCTTATGAGGAAAGTCTGGACAGTGTAGGTTTGTATCCTCTGGATTTTACAGGGTCAGAGGTGACTGAATTCAAATATGTAAGATCCTGAGGGGACCTGACTGGGTGGATTATGGAAAGGATGGTTACTCTTGTGGGAAAATCTAGGGATCAGAGTTTAAAAATAATGAGGTGTCCATTTAAGATAGAGATGGGGAGACATGTTTTCTCTCTCAGATTGTTGTGAATCTTTGGAATTCTCTTCCTCAAAGGCAGTGGATGCAGGAGCTTTAAACATTTTTAAGGCAGAGGGAGGTAGATTCTTGATGACCTGGGGGTAAAAGATTATCAGGGATACACAGGAATGTAGAGTTGAGGTTAAAGTCAGATCAGCCACGATCTTATGGAATGGGCATGCAGACTTGAAGGGCCAAATGGCCGCCCCTTGCTTCTTACTCATGGGATTGTTGTTTGGAAACTTATTCCGCTATTCTCTCTCAACAGCTCTGCAATTGTTTGCCCTCCAAGAAATTGGAAGACAACATCAAATTGATAGTTGTCAATGATGCCAGACATGGAGGTGGGGCAGCAGTGAGGATGCTCCCGCTGAAGCAACAGAGTTTAGGGCAAAGCTATGGAGGGCACAGAGACCTCAGCCACTGGACCGATGCCACCTCACCTCCCTTTGAGTAGCTGTGTCAATCCTAGACGATAGACAATAGACGATAGACAATAGGTGCAGGAGTAGGCCATTCTGCCCTTCGAGCCTGCACCACCATTCAATATGATCATGGCTGATCATCCTTAATCAGTATCCTGTTCCTGCCTTATCTCCATAACCCTTGATTCCACTATCCTTGAGAGCTCTATCCAACTCTTTCTTAAATGAATCCAGAGACTGGGCCTCCACTGCCCTCTGGGGCAGAGCATTCCACACAGCCACCACTCTCTGGGTGAAGAAGTTTCTCCCCATCTCTGTCCTAAATGGTCTACCCCGTATTTTTAAGCTGTGTCCTCTGATTCGGGACTCACCCATTAGCGGAAACATGTTTCCTGCTGCCAGAGTGTCCAATCCTTTAATAATCAGATCCCTTCTCAGCCTTCTAAACTCAAGGGTATACAAGCCCAGTAGCTCCA
>NC_057735.1:3317009-3318817 GCF_004010195.1 Chiloscyllium plagiosum
AATGGTCTACCCTGTATTTTTAAGCTGTGTCCTCTGGTTCGTCACTCACCCATCAGCGGAAACATGTTTCCTGCTGCCAGAGTGTCCAATCCTTTCATAATCTTATATGTCTCAATCAGATCCCCTCTCGGTCTTCTAAACTCAAGGGTATACAAGCCCAGTCGCTCCAGTCTTTCAGTGTAAGGTAGTCCCGCCCATTCCAGGAATTGACCCCGTGAACCTACGCTGCACTCCCTCAATAGCCAGAATGTCTTTCCTCAAATTTGGAGACCAGAACTGCACACAGTACTCCAGGTGTGGTCTCACCAGGGCCCTGTACCTAAATAAAGATTCTGATCTCTCGACACGTTAAACACATTGCGATAGAATGGCTCAACTCTGAGCACTGCTAGGCAGAAGTGGGTACTGCAGATGCTGGAGATTAGAGTCAAGATTAGAGTGTTGCTGGAAAAGCACAGCAGGCCAGGCAGCATCCGAGGAGCAGGAAAATCGACTTTTTGGGCTGGAGCCCTTCATCAGCCCTTCCTGATGAAGGGCACCTGCCTGAAACATCGATTTTCCTGCTCCTCGGATGCTGCCTGACCTGCTGTGCTTTTCCAGTACTAGTCTAATCTTGACTCTGAACACTGCTGCCTCCCAGCGCCAGGGACTTGGGTTCGATCCCAGCCTGGAGAGACTGTCTGTGTGGAGTTTGCACATTCCCCCCGTGTCTGCGTAGTTTTCCTCCGGGTGCTCCGTTTCCTCCCACAGTCCAAAGATGTGCAGGTCAGGTGGACTGGCTGTGGAAAATTGCCTGTAGTATCCAGGAATCTGTAGGTAAGTGGATTAACCATCCTAAGTGCAGGGTTATGAGGTTAGGGTAGGGGAGTGGGTTTGGGTGGAATCTTCTTCAGAGCATTGGTACAGTCTAAGTGGACTGAATGGCCTCTTTCCCCACTGTTGGGATTCTATGATATTCGAGCACGGAATCAGGAGTTAAGTTAGTCAAGCACTCAATCAAAATCTTCCACGATGTTGAATTCTCTGACTATTAAACAATATCTAGAGACAAAAAAATTGGTTTATGAGAGGATGTAGTTCATTATGTAGATTAATAAAACAGGGAGTGATTAAGTTAACTGCAGCAATAACATACCACAGATTTTATACTGGATTTTAATGCTCAAATGTCAAGCTTTTTTTGAAGCCAGTCTTTTCAGTCTTCCTTTCTATCAGTGGCCCATGTATGTCAACCTGTGCACCTACTGGATGATACAGTACCACAATCAATGCGCTGCTTAAAGGTGAGGTGAGTATTGAGGGTGGAACATCAGCCCTTTAACACACAATAGACAAAGCACTTTGTGAGAATTTATCCTTATGAGCAAAATCCTCACGGGTAATAGCCTTTCAGCGTTACTCTTTCATCAGCTAGGCCTTTTGGGTAATGACCTTTCTGCACAATCTTCTCTTTCATCAACAGACAGCCCTTCAGGTCAGGAGAGATTACACATGTTTAAAAGTTCATTGTAGTCAGGATTCACTGACAGGCAAACCACAAATTCGTGCACAGAAGCAGAAACACCAAAGAGTTTGTTCTGTGTCAAGCAGAACTCCAGAAAGGTAATTACACATTAAAGTTATTTTTTGACAGTTTAACAAGTGATCTCTATTTCAAAGCTCCTCAAACTGTCAGTCAATAACCAGTCCCGGTTCCAATTATATCTTCCAAACCATATCCAGACCCTACCTTGCATCAAATTCTATTCACCCATCACCTTGTGACTTTGCTGATCTCCAGTCTGGGAAATGTTACAATTCTCATTCTT
>NC_057735.1:3319317-3330809 GCF_004010195.1 Chiloscyllium plagiosum
CAAGCCACAGGGTGGGTTCAGTGCTTGATTGGAGTACAGACCCAAAAAATAATTCTGTGGAAAAGAGGCATTTCACCTGGGATTATTCCGAGCTACAGCACCTGAAATTCGTGAGCAGAGTGGTGATATGACCGAGCACACGGGAGGCTGTTCAGCCTCTCATACCTGTACTAGCTCTTTGGTAGAGCTTTTCCAATTCATCCCACTCATAGAAACAAAGGGAACCAGAGCAGGAGCAGGCCAGTCAGCCCTTCAAACCTGCCCTGCCAATCAATGTGATCATGGCTGATCATCCAAATAAGTTCCCTGCTCCCACTTTATCCCCATGCACTTTGATCCCACCAACCCTAGGAACTATATCGAATTCCTTAGAGTCATATAGTCCTACAGCTGTACAGGTGGAAGCTTCGGTCCAACTTATCCATACCCATCAGATATCTGAGATAAATCTACTCCCATTTGCCAGCATTTAGCATATCCTTCCAAACCCTTCCTTTTCTTGTACTCATGCAGATGCCTTTTAAATGTTTCAATTGTACCAGCCTCCACCATTTCCTCTGGCAGCTCATTCCATACAAGCACCACTTTCTGTGTGAAAACATTGCCATTTAGGTCCCTTTTAAATCTTTTCCCTCTCACCCTAAACCTATGCCCTCTGGTTTTGGACTTCCCCACCCCAGGGAAAAGACCTTGGCTATTTACCCTATCCATGCCCCTCATGATTTTATAAATCTCTATAAGGTCACCCCTCAGCCTTTGACACTCCAGGGAAAACAGCCCTATAGCTCAAACCCTTCAACCCTGGCAACATCTTTGTGAATCTTTTCTGAACCCTTTCAAGTTTCATAACATCTTTCTGATAGGAAGGAGACCAGAATTGCACACAATATTCCAAAAATGGCCTAACCAATGTCCTGCATATCCATAACATGACCTCCCAACTCCTATACTAAATGCACTGACCAATAAAGGCAAGTATTCCAAACATCTTCTTCACTATCCTGAAGAAGTGAACCTTCACTCCAAGGTCTCTTTGTTCAGCAACACTCCCCAGGACCTCCCCATTAAGTGTATAAGTCCTGCTCTGATTTGACTTTCCAAAATGCAGCACCTCGCATTTATCTAAATTAAACTCCATCGACCACTCTTCGGCCCATTGGCCCATCTGATCAAGATTCTGAGGTAACCTTCTTCGCTGTCTATTACCTCCAATTTTGGTGTCACCTGTAAACTTTCTAACTATACCTCTTACGTTCACATCCAAGTTATTTATATAAATTCTTGAAAACATTCAATATTTTGGCCTCAATTGCTTTTTGGGGCAGAGTATTCCATAGGCCGCCCACTCTATGGGTGAAGAATACTTTTCTTATTGCAGTTCTGAATGGCCTACCCTATATCCTGAGATACTGAAGCCATGGTTCTGGATTCCCAGGTCATTTGGAATATCCTTCCTGTGTTTACCCTGTCTCATTCTATTATTTCTCTAAAGCCTAAAACAGTGTTTCCATCAAACACTTTCCAGTTTTGAAAGTTCCTCTTGAATATGCAATGACAGCCTTCTCTGTCAGTTTCTCCTTCAGTTCTTGCTGTGTCAGTTTCACAGAATGATATCTATAATCTGCTCACACCCGTTTAGTTAGCACGGCACATCACAGATCACAATGACTCACTGTTAAGAGAAAAGTACTTTCTAATCTGCATCATGGCAGATGGTAGAATTTTAATTCAATTAATAAAGTCTGTAAAT
Organism: Chiloscyllium plagiosum; assembly: GCF_004010195.1. Classification (NCBI taxonomy): domain Eukaryota; kingdom Metazoa; phylum Chordata; class Chondrichthyes; order Orectolobiformes; family Hemiscylliidae; genus Chiloscyllium; species Chiloscyllium plagiosum. The sequence continues at coordinate 3,321,068 of NC_057735.1, forward strand.
GAAAGCTCATCTCAATTGTGACGACTACCATGATTGTTGCACAAACTACCAATGGTTCTCTAATGTCCTTCAGGGAAGGAAACTGCCATCCTTACCCAGTCTGGCCTATGTGTGGTTCCAAACCCACAGCAATGTGATTGGTTCTTATGTATCCTCTCAAATAGCCCAGCAAACACCAGTGTTCCCAGCAACATCTCTATCCCATGGGAAAATGGAGAATAACTATGAGCAAGACCCAGACTCAACACTCCCTTGGGTCAAGAATTCCAAAGACAAATGAACTAGTCCCATATCCCCACGAGGAGAAAACTTTCTGTTTACATTTTAAACTTTTCTGGTTTTTTTACCAATTGCATATTGATTGGTTTGTGGGGGAGCAGAGGAACAGAGGGATTCAGCTTATGATGGTTATAACAGACTTGCCTGATTGCATTGTTCCTGTTATGTCACGTTAAGATGCAGAGCCTCACTTCAGTGTAGCTTGCTCTCACAAAGCAGTAGAAAGGTAAAACATTTACCCCCTGGCTGGGAGCAGTTATATGCAACTGGATTTACTGCCTGTCAATGTGAGCTTCAGAGACAGCAACTTCTAACTGTGCCTGCCCATCACACACCCAGAGTAATGTCTATCTTGGGTCTGACAGTCACATTAGATTAGATTAGATTACTTACAGTGTGGAAACAGGCCCTTCGGCCCAACAAGTCCACACTGCCCCGCCGAAGCGCAACCCATCCATACCTAACACTACGGGCAATTTAGCATGGCCAATTCACCTGACCTGCACATCTTTGGACTGTGGGAGGAAACCGGAGCACCCGGAGGAAACCCACGCAGACACGGGGAGAACGTGCAAACTCCACACAGTCAGTCGCCTGAGTCACATTCTTTGTGACAGACAGCAACAAGTTTTCAGTCCACTGGTTTGGCTGAAAATGTAACTTTTCCCAACTTTTCCATCTAGATCTTCTCCTGGCAATTTCCCAACGAGCATTAAACTTGGATCTTGTTTGGAATGGGAGAAACATTCAAACACAAAGATGGCCATTTCTGCCTGAGCTTTCCCAGAGGGAAAGTGATTTGATTGGGTTCAAGCAGGGTCAGTCGGTGGTGGGTTCAGGATCCATTCTACTGACTGAACTAATTGAAGTTGGTGCTCATGGTGTAGCCCAGAGGTGGGGGTGGGGGTGAGGGTGGGGCGAGGCTGCTGTGCTGTCTGAAGCACAGATTGTAGATGTGTCATCGACCTGAGAATGTCTTTGTGTGGGGCTAACAGACCCCACAAACATTAACTTGAACACAGAGTAGCAGGACTGAGTCCATTTCCATCTGATTTCTTTCACATTTTTTCCTTCCTTCTCCTTTTCTTTATTTTCCCCTTTTCTCTTTGTTTTCTTTTCTTTAAAGCCCGGGGAGTGGCAGGTGGAGGAGGAGGCCTCCAGCGGCAGCAACACCAGGACAGGCCAGACACAGCTCCACCTCAGGCTCGGGGCCTCCCAGTGAGTGAGGAGCAAGTTTCAGGCTGACTCCCTGCCCTGACCTCAGGCCCGAGACTTCCCGGTGAGCGAGGAACAGGTCCCAGGCTGACCCTCCCCTGGCCCAGTCTCCCAGGCTGAGCTGAGGCTCCAGTTCCGTGGCTAGGCCCCAGGGCCTGAAGGAGCGGAAGCATCAGCACAGGAGATGGTGGAGGACCTCAATGACCAATGGCCAGCAGCAGGGTGCGGAGAGCCGATGGATGAGGGACCGAGCCCGCACATCCCCGGGCCCAGGACCCCAGCTCAGACACGGTAGTCATGATTACGGCAGCAGCTGAGGCCGATAATTGAGATCCCGGAGCCCGTTACAGAGACTCCAGCTGATGTCAAGCAGCAACTGGAGGAGCAGCAGAGGAGGAAGAAGAAGAAAAGAGTCAGATGACGTCTACTGCAGTAAAACCTTGTGTTATAGCGTGTTTCAAGATGGCGCCAGAGTGTGGCAAGACTTTGCATGTAACACAAAGAAAGACACTTTTCACTGTATTTTTTATAAACGTGACAATAAATCTAAATCTACGTTGTCTCTGCTGCTGTGTCCCACTGAAACTCATTGCCACTTTGACAACTGGGTTCCCTCTTTCCAGGTGAACAGACATTGCTCCTGGATGCCAGGCCTGGCTGGGATTGGTTCCTGATGCTGCCTGATGGTGAAGACAGCTTGGGCTGAGGATTTATTGCTCACACAGTTGGTTAATAGACCAGGATCACCTGCAGCAGGTACAGGTGTCCATCAGCTGCACTGTCTGGGGGCCCGTGTGACACTCTTGCCCCACAAAGGGCCTCATATCCCTTGAAAGTGAAGCTCTCTCCCTCACAGAGTGAAACATTTACCCCGATCACTCAGGGGTTGGGAGGTGTGGGGTTTCAGCCAATTTTAAGCTCCATTGTTGACTTTTTAATCACAACACAATGGAAGCTAGCAGCGGTCAATCCTCAACCACAGAGTCTCAGACTGTGCCTCTGAGAATGGGTGGCACCCCAAACTCATAGGGTGCCTTCTTTGTAGCCCTCCCCATCAACTGCATTCGCTTCAAACTTCCCCAAGTCACTCCCTGCCCCATCTGCCTATATTTCCAACTCTCCACTTGATAGCCCCAGCCCCAGCCCCAGCCTCCAGCCCACAAACCCAGCCCCCAGGCCCCCGGCCCCGGCCGCAGCCCCTGCCCTTGGGCCCCAGCTTCCAGGTCCCCAAGCCCCAGGCCCAGCCTCCAACCCACAAACCCAGCCCCCAGCCCCGAGACGCCGGCCCCAAGGTCCCCAAGCCCCAGGCCCCAAGCCCCCAAGCGCCAGGCCCAGCCCCAGCTCCAGCCCCAGCTCCAGCCCCAGCTCCCAGGCCCCAGCCCCAACCCTTGCCCCAGACCCCAGACCTCTCAGGTAAACTGCCCTGATAGAGGGTTGCCATTCCCCACCCTCCCACATTGGGTGTGGCTCACTATTAATGGCTCCCACTCCCATATCAGCCCTTTCCCTTCCATGTTCAATTATAGATTGAGATACAGTCCGAACCCTCCAGATAAGGCCCTCTGCTGTCCACCAATTCAGTTTCCCAGTTTCCCTCCTGCAAAGCTGACCCCTGATAACCCTCTCTCATTGACCTTGAGTGGACAGATCCCCCAGGACAGACTGACCCGGAGCCATTTGGACAAACAACTCCGAGAGATGACTGACTCCTGACTGATATCTGCACAGCTTCCTGAACCATACGCCCACTCCCCAGACTGGTTACACTCCCCAGGACTGGTTACACTCCCCAGGGCTGACCATGGCCCACTCCCCGGACTGGTTACACTCCCCAGGATTGACCAAGGCCCACTCCCCGGACTGGTTACACTCCCCAGGACTGGTTACTCTCCCCAGGACTGACCATGGCCCACTCCCCGGACTGGTTACACTCCCCTGGACTGGTTACTCTCCCCAGGACTGGTTACACTCCCCAGGGCTGACCAAGGCCCACTCCCCGGACTGGTTACACTCCCCCGGACTGACCATGGCCCACTCCCCGGACTGGTTACACTCCCCAGGGCTGACCAAGGCCCACTCCCCGGACTGGTTACACTCCCCATGACTGACCATGGCCCACTCCCCGGACTGGTTACTCTCCCCAGGACTGACCATGGCCCACTCCCCGGACTGGTTACACTCCCCAGGACTGGTTACTCTCCCCAGGACTGACCAAGGCCTACTCCCCGGACTGGTTACACTCCCCAGGGCTGACCAAGGCCCAGTCCCCTGACTGTAGGGGTACTGACCCCCTGACCATGATGACCCTAAGTGATCAGCTGACTACACCTATGGTCCTGGACTGAAATTGGAGGCCTAGTGTTCCATGGGGACCCCCTGACTAAAGGCTATAAGACCATAAGATATTGGGGCAGAATTACTCTGGGTCTGATCCACCATTTGATCATGGCTGATATGTTTCTCAATCTATTACTTGCCTTCTCCCCTTAACCCTTGATTCCCTTGCTAATCAAGAACCTGTCTATCTCTGCCTTAAATACTCTTAGTTAAAAATCACACAACACCAGGTTATAGTCCAACAGGTTTAATTGGAAGCACACTAGCTTTCGGAGGGATGCTCCTTCATCAGGTGATTGTGACAATCACCTGATGAAGAAGCGTTGCTCCGAAAGCTAGTGTGCTTCCAATTAAACCTGTTGGACTATAACCTGGTGTTGTGTGATTTTTAACTTTGTACACCCCAGTCCAACACCGGCATCTCCGAAACTTAAATACTCTTCACAGCCTTCTGCAGCAATGAATTCCCACGGACTTCCCACCCTCTGGCTGAAGAAATTCCTCCTCATCTCAGTTCTAAAGGGTCATCTCAGGCTCTCAGGCTGTGCCCTTGGGTCCCCAGTCCCCCCTACTCAGGGAAACATCTTTTCCATATCCACTCTATCCAGGTCTCTCTGTATTCTGAAAGCATCAATCAGCTATCCACTCATCCTTCTGTCAAGTACAGACCAACATATGGCAAGTCCTTGACCTCTCCACATATGACAAGCTCTTCATCCCTGGGATTATTCTTAAAAACCTCTTGTAGACCCACTGCAAGGCCAGAAAATCCTTCTTTAGATATGGTGCCCAAAGCTGCTCACAATATTCCGTATGTAGTCTGACCAGAGCCTGATACAATCTCGGTAGGATACCTCTGCTCTTGTATTCTAGCTCCCTGGGAATGAATGCTAATATTGCGTTTGCCTTCCTAACTGAGCCTGCATTTTAACCTGAAGAGAATCCTGAACTGAGGCTCCCAAGTTTCTTTGTGCTTTAGATTTCCAAAGCCTTTCCCCACTTAGAAAATAGCCCATGCCTCGATATACCAAAGAGCATAATCTCACACTTTCCCATACTGATTTACATCTACCACTTCTTTGTTCACTCTTCTAGCCCAAGACTAAGTCCTTCTGCAGCCTTCCCAATTCCTCAGCACAACCTGTCCCTCCACCTATCTTTGAGTCATCTGCAAACTTAGCAAAAGTGTCCTCAGTTCCATTGTCCAGACAGTTAATGTGTAACGTGAATAGTTGTGGTCCCAACACCGACGTCTGCAGAACTCCATTAGTCACTGAATGCCATCCTGTAAAAGACCCCTTTATCCCCACTCTCTGCCTTCTGCCAGTCAGCCAATCTTCCATCCATGCGAGGACCTTGCCCCTAACACCATGGGTTCTTATTTTATTTAGCAGCCTCCTGTGTGGTACTTTGTCAAAGACCTTGTGGAAATTGAGATCGATTACATCCCTGGCTCTCTTTTGTCTAAGTTACTCACTACCTCCTCAAAGAATTCTAACAGATTTGTCAGGCTTGACCTCCCCTTGACAAAGCTGTACTGACTACACCCTATTTCATCAAGTACTCTAATCTCATCTGTAATAACAAACTCTAAACGCTTTCCAATGACCGAGGTTAGGCCGACCAGCTGATAATTTACTGTATTCTGACTACCTCCCTTCTTAAATAAGGGTGTTATATTCACCATTTTCCAGTCCTATGGAACTCTCCCTGACCCCAATGATTCCTCATAATCACCACCAATGCCTCCATAATCTCCTCAGCTATCTCCTGGGGTATAGTCCACCCAGCCTAGGTGATTTATCCACCTTCAGACCTTTCAGCTTCCCCAGCACCTTCTCCTGAGTGATGGTCACTACCCACACCTCTGCCCCTGGCTCTCCTGAATTCCTAGGAAAGGCCGTCTCCCTTGCTTTGGTTGAAGACAACACTTGGAGGCATGGTGCTGGGAGTGTGCGGGATAAGCTGCTGCAGCAGATGGTGTGGGTGTGGGCCTGATGTCGCACAGTGCCATCTCACAGACTGCACCCCACCCCCCCCCCCCACCCCCACCGGCCTGGTCTTGTGTCTACGCTGAAAGGCAAGGCCTCTGGCTGAGAGGGCAAAGCAAGGCCATGATGCTGTGAACATGGAAGTGGGTGCAAGGTGAGTGAGCATTCAGAGAGCAAGTGAGGAGCCCAGAATCACCATGAGCAGGGGAGGATACAGTCTTCTCACCACAGCAGCCTCACAACAAGAGGGTCTGCTGCAGGACTGGAGTGCAGAACCGTGCTGTGTGTATGTGTGTATGCTTGTGTCCGTGTGTCTGTCTGTGCTTGTGTGTGCATGTGTGTATATGTGCGTGTGTCTGTGCATGTGTCTGTCTGTGCTTGTGTCTGTGTGTGTGTTTGTGCATGTGTCTGTCTGTGCTTGTGTCTGTGTGTGTGTTTGTGCGTGTGTGTGTTTCTGTCTGCCTGTGTCTGTATGTGTGTCTGTGTGCGTGTGTATGTTTCTGTCTGTGTGTATTACCGTGTGTGTGTGTGTGTGTATCAGAGTTGTGCCAAGACGATGTGGTGAGGTTGGTATGTGACAGATGCCTGGCTCCTTGGGCATTGGGTGTGTGTGGTCCATCCTGATGAAGGGCTTTTGCCCAAAACATCGATTTTGAAGCTCCTTGGATGCTGCCTGAACTGCTGTGCTCTTCCAGCACCACTAATCCAGAATCTGAGATTAGAGGTCCCCAGGATCAAGCGGGGATCGCTAGGTTCCTGCTCAGGCTTCCAGTTTGGGAATTCTCGGTGCCTGGTTTCCATCTGGTTGCTGGGAGAATGAGAAACTGGACGTTAATGAGGTAATAATAACATTGTCCGTTAGTGATAATCCATAAAAATAGGTCTCTCTCAGCATTCTCTCACAAGAACTGTGCCTCACCATGCAACACTTAGCTGGAAAACAGGACTCCTGCTCCCAAAGTCAAGAATCTCCTCACTGGAAATCTCAAACAACTTTCCCAACTTTCTCAACAATGGTCATGGTTTTCAGGGGCTGGGAAATTTCAGTTTTATTGCTCCCAATGAACGTTTTGCTGGTGGAGATTAGTCTTTGATTCCTAGAAATTCCAGAACAATTCCACTCCAATGACAACTTCAAACAGCTCTATTACCTTCCAAATCTGATCACGTTCAGGTCCGTTTATTTAATTAATCATGGGATGTGCAAAGGCTAATCCTATTGTCAAACATTAGACAATAGTTACTGTCTTTAGACTGGCTTTTTATTGAATTCAAACTTTGCCACGTGTCATGGTGGGTTCAAGCTGATGTCCCCAGAACATTAGGCTGAGGGCCTGGATTACAGTCACATGACTATTACACTACCACCTTGATGTCAGAGATGGGCTGTGAGTGAGTAATAATGGTGCCTCCAATTGTCAAACTCATTACAGACCCATCAGAGGTCACAGACTGAAGGCTATTGGCACAACGACCATGGGTGACACCAGGAAATGTTTCTGCCCCTCTCCCCCCTAATCCTGGGTTGTAAACTGGAACGTGTTGCCTCAAACCTCCAAAGGAAATGTAAATATTTGAAGGAAATCCCATTTCCACAGATGCAGGGAAACGGGGAAAGAGAGGGGAACTGATTTGGAATGCTCTACCAATGAGCTAGTACCGCCACAATGTGCTGAATGCTACTGCTCTGTGCTGTATCACTCTCGGATTCCCCAGTGGCTCAATACCCTTCCTATACCAGGTCTTTTCTCCAGGTGCAGGAGTCCAGAGCTGGAGGGCATCGGTTGTGAGTGAGAGGGATAAGATATAAAGGGAACCCAAGGGGCAACTTTTTCACACAGAGGGTGGTGCGTGTAAGGAATGGGCTGCCAGAGAAAGTGGTGGAGGCTGGTACAATTACAGCATTTCGAAGGAATCTGGATGGGTATACGGATAGGAAGGATTTAGAGAGATATGGGACAAATGCTGGCAAATGGGACTAGATTGGGTTGGGATATCTGCTCGGCATGGACGAGTTGGACCGAAGGGTCTGTTTCCATGCTGTACATCTCTACGACTCTGTGCCCCTACAGTGTGATGCTCACATTGGGACAGAGGTCTCCAGCTGGGACCTAAGCAATGAGGTTTTTTCGTATTCTAATGCCCTTCAGCACTCTGCGCTACTGTTCATGACGCCAAGAATAAACAAAGGAACATATACAGTAAGTGCAGGAGCAGGCCATTCGGCCCCTCCAGTCTTTCAGCAAGACCATGGCTGGTCTGTTTATCCTTCGAGTTTCACATTCCCAATAACCTTTGGTTTCTCTGCCTGACGAGAATCTATTTACCTCCACCTCAATCACCCGCCCCCACATCTGCTTCTGTTTTCAAAACAGCCTCATCACGCTTTCTGAATATTTGTGTCAGCAACTCCCCAGGTCTCTCTGTTGCTGCCCACAGCAGCTCCCTCCCTCCCTCTTCCCTCTCTCCGTCCTCTGCCCATGGCCACCCTACAATCAGGATGCTCTCTTTCACCAGTCGGGAAGAGGTAGCCAGTGTTCCCGCCTGTCGGAATAGGATTATCACGGCAATACTATGAAGAGACCTTGAGTTCTCCTTAATGAATTCCTTGAGATTCCCCATTGGTATGAGGCTCTATTCCTGATGAAGGACTTTTGCCCGAAACCTTGATTTTCCTGCTCCTCGGATGCTGCCTGTGCTTTTCCAGCCCCACTCTGATCTAGACCCTGGTTTCCAGCATCTGCAGTCCTTGTTTTTATCAGGATGCAAAGACCTTCCCACCTTCAACTTGGTTCCTTTGGAGACCTCCTGCCCTCCCCCCTCCCCACCCCCCCCCCCCCACTCCACCCAATGACATCTCTACCCCTTCTCAGGTTGGGAAGATTCCAGCCCATTTACTCCACTCTCTCATGGAACACCTACCTCCAGAAATTTCAGCTTCCCTCAGATTTCCAGCATTGTCCAAGTTTGCATTTGTAGCTATGATCCTCTGTGCGATTGGCTGATGCTGCTAAATTTTTCCTAATCACCCTGTTCAGTGATGTTGTGAAACATAGAAACTCAGAGTGGGAGTAAGCCATTCGGCCCATCGAATCTGTTCCTTCCTTCAGTGTGATCATGGCAGATCATCCAACTCAGTCCCCTGTTCCTGCTTTCTCCCCATACCCTTTGATCCCTTTAGCCCTAAACACTGCTTCTAAGTCCTACCTCAAATCATTCAATGTTTTGGCTTCAACTGTTTTCTGTGGCAGAGAATTCCACAGCCTCCCACCCCCCCACCCCTCCTCTCTCTGGGTGAAGACATTTCTCCTCAGCTCAGTCCTGAATGGCCCACCCTGTATCTATAGGCCATCATCCTCGGTTTTGGACTCTCTCGTCATCAGGAACATCCTTCTCGAACATATCCTGTCTAGTCCTGTTAGAGTTTTAACAGAAACAAGAGGAATCACTGGATCTGGTCACAGTCGAACTGAGTCAGGAAGGGACAGGCCCACTGTGCCAATAGGCTTGGACTGATGTACGTTGTGATTAGCTGGTACTGAGCAGTGTGCTGTGTCATTGGATGATACTGAGGGGTGTACATGATTGGCTAGTTTTGGGTGTTCTGTGTGATTGGCTGATATTAAGTGGGGATAGGCTGTGTCATTGGCTGGTATTGAGAGGCATGGGCTTTTTAATTGGTTTGGATTGAGGTGGAGTGGGCTTTCTGATTGGCTGCTATTGTGGGTGGAAGGCGATGTGATTGGTATTGTGGAGGGTGCTTTGTTTTTTTTTTCTTTTTCTTTTCTTCCTTTTTTTTTGTTTTTTTTTACACAAAGTGCACGAATCTTTATTCAAATTCCACCACCAGGAAGATAGGAAAACACCAGGGTGGCCAGTGACAAACACTGCCCTTCACATCAAAGGGCAGTGCTGTGTGA
>NC_057735.1:3333510-3342104 GCF_004010195.1 Chiloscyllium plagiosum
TGACGAGGGAGTCACGGAGGGAGTGGTCTCTCCAGAATGCTGATAGGGGTGGGGAGGGAAATATATCCCTGGTGGTGGGGTCTGTTTGGAGATGGTGGAAATGACGGAGGATGATACGATGTATTCGGATGTTGGTGGGGTGGTGGGTGACGACGAGTGGGATTCTGTCCTGGTGGTGATTGGAGGGGCGGGGTTCAAGGACTGAGGAGTGGGAAGTGGAGGAGATGTGGTGGAGAGCATCGTATCCACGTCGCGGGGTTCAAGGACTGAGGAGTGGGAAGTGGAGGAGATGTGGTGGAGAGCATCGTCATCCACGTCGGAGGGGAAATTGCGGTCTTTGAAGAAGGAGGCCATTTGAGTTGTTCGGTAATGGAATTGGTTCTCCTGGGAGCGGAGGCGGAGGAATTGGGAATATGGGATGGTGTTTTTACAGGGGGCAGGGTGGGAGGAGGTGTAATCTAGGTAGCTGTGGGAGTCAGTTGGTTTGTAGTAAATGTCTGTGCTGAGTCAGTCGCCCAAGATAGAAATGGAGAGGCCTAGGAAGGGGAGGGAGGAGTCTGAGACATTCCAGGTAAATTTGAGGTCGGGGTGGAAGATGTTAGTAAAGTGGATGAACTGTTCAACCTCCTCGTGGGAGCACGAGGTAGCGCCAATACAATCACCGATGTAGCGGAGGAAAAGATGGGGAGTGGTGCCAGTGTAGCTGCGGAAGATGGACTGTTCCACATATCCGATGAATAGGCAGGCATAGCTGGGGCCCATGCGGGTGCCAATGGCTACTCCTTTGCTTTGGAGGAAGTGGGAGGATTGGAAAGAGAAGTTGTTAAGAGTGAGGACCAGTTCAGTCAGTCGAAGGAGGGTGTCAGTGGAAGGGTACTGGTTGGGTCGGCGGGAGAGGAAGAAGCGAGGACTTGGAGGCCTTCGTGATGGAAGTGTGTAGAGGGAGGAGGAGAGCTTCTTCAAGATAGGCATCCTTGCAAGAGGATTCGCAGTAGGTTAAGATCAACTAGAAGAACGTGAGGACTGCAGATGCTGGAGTACCAGAGTTGAAAAATGTGGTGCTGGAAAAACACAGCAGGCCAGGCAGCATCCGAGGAGCAGGAGAATCGACGTTTCGGGCATAAGCCCTCCTTCAGGAATGAGGCTGGTGTGCCAAGCGGGCTGAGATAAAAGGTAGAGGGGAGGGAATTTGGGGAGGGGTGCTGGGAATCCGATAGGTGGAAGGAGGTGAGGGTGAGGGTGATAGGCCGGAGAGAGGGTGGGGGCGGAGAGAACGGGAAGAAGATTGCAGATCAAGAGGGCGGTGCTGAATCCGGAGTTTGGGACTGAGATAAGGTGGGGGGAGGGGAAATGAGGAAACTGGAGAAATCTGAGTTCATCCCTTGTGGTTGGAGGGTTCCTAGGCAGAAGATGAGACGCTCTTCCTCCAGGCGTCATGTGGCCAGGGTCTGGCGATGGAAGAGGCCAAGGACCTGCATGTTTCTGAGGGTTGGGACTGAGCTATAGAAGGAGTTGTGTGATTGGCTGGTATAGAGGCTATGCCACGATGTGGAGGTGCTGGTGTTGGACTGGGTGGACAAAGTTCACCTGATCCAAAAGTTTGTGCTTCCAAATGAACCTGTTGGACTATAACCTGGTGGAGTGTGATTTGTAATATTGTGGGTATGGGCTGTGTGATTGGCTGGTATTGTGGGTATGGGCTGTGTGTTGTGGGTATGGGCTGTGTGATTGGCTGGTATTGTGGGTATGGGCTGTGTGATTGGCTGGTATTGATGATGAGATTGTCAAGTGATATTTTGGTCATGGAAAATACCAAGTGGCCTTGGGTTTGACTGCACCTGCACCTTGGAGAATGAGTGGAAACGTTAGGACCTGTTACCGGACCTGAACAGCTGATAATATTGCATTAATTGTTGCTTTATAAATAGAATCCCATTATCCCACTTTAAAAATGAATTATTTATGATTGTGACTGAGTGTGTAAATACCCTGCTACATCCACAAAATCAGAGAAACAATGGAGAAAAAAACTGCTTCCCTTCGTACAAAGTGAGTTCTTTGATCATCTATAAAAATTCTTGGTGCAACTGGAATGAAACAGCTGAAGCAGACATTGGGAATGTATTCTGAGGAAGGGTCACCGAAACCGAAACGTTAACTCTGATTTCTCTCCACAGATGCAGCTGGACCCGTTGAGCTTTTCCAGCAATCTCTGTACTTGGTTCTGATTGGGAATGTGTGCGTGCAGTCGAGCAGAAAGGGGAAGCTGAGCACCGAGGTGTTCTCTCCAGCTGTCACCTCCTCTGCCAGCTCACGGTCAGCAGTGATACACATGCCCCGTTCTGGTTCTTCACCAAAACTGAGGCGCCAGCAGCTCCCTGTATTACAAGATGATTAGGGGTATAGATAGGGTTGACCGTGAGAACCTTTTTCCACGTATGGAGTCAGCTATTACGAGGGGGCATAGCTTGAGATTAAGGGGTGGTAGGTATAGGACAGATGTTAGGGGTAGATTCTTTACTCAGCGAATCGTGAGTTCATGGAATGCCCTGCCAGTAGTAGTGGTGGACTCTCCCTCTTTATGGGCATTTAAGCGGGCATTAGATAGGCATAGGAGGATAGTGGGCTAGTGTAGGTTAGGTGGGCTTGGATTGGCGCAACATCGAGGGCCAAAGGGCCTGTACTGCGCTGTATTCTTCTATGTTCTATGTTCTATGTTCATCGCTGCAAACTATATCTCCCTCAGTCCAAAGATTGGATTGGCCATGAGAAGTGCAGGGTTGAGGAGGATGGCTCTGGATGGGATGCTCTCTGGAGGGTCAGTGTGGTCTGGATGGGCCAAGTGGCTAGCTTCCACACTGTAGGGATTCAATGATGCTAAGTAGGCCATTCAGCCCATCGAATCTGTTCCACCATTCAATCAGATCATTGCTGGTCTGATCATCTTCAACTCCACTTTCCCCACTTTTCCCCATACCTCTCGATTCCCTTCCTGAATAAAAATCTGTCTATCTCAGCTTTGAATATAAATACCAACCCAGCCTCTGTGTAAAGAAGTTCCACACATTCAGTAAATAGACAAAGTCTTTTCCCTGGGGTCAGGGATTGGGTTGGGATATCTGGTCGGCATGGAAGGGTTGGACCGAAGGGTCTGTTTCCATGCTGTACATCTCTATGATTCTAAGTAAATAGAGAGAGAGAAATAAAGAGAGAGAGAGAGTCTGAAAGATAAAGAGAGACTATAGTCTTGTTGGGTTGCTTTAATCTCACATCCATGAGATTGTGTTTAAGACTAACAGGCCCCACAGAGGGAATGGGAAAAACTGTTTTCTTGGCCTTCCTTTATATCACTGGCAATGACATAGTAAATCTAAATACTACAATGTGCGGGGTTCAGAGATATACCAGATATATAGGAATATATGGGAATGTTTGTAAATTTTCTCCATCATTTGCATCTGGAGTGGGTAATCTTGTGAATTCACCAAAAATAGAGGGACATTGTTTGCCCATAGTTAACTCTTCACAATATAAAGAAACTTGTTCCATTTAGGTATTGACCTGTTCTCCATTGTTCTGTTATAAGGCATATTTATAAACGTCAGCTTGGAATCCATAAGACCGGAAACAATAGGTGCAGGAGGAGGCCATTCGGCCCCTCCAGCTTGCTCCCCCACTCAAATGCATTATTGCTGTTCCAACAAAGAAGGCAACTTTACCTCCAGATTTGGAGAAGGTGTTATGTAAGGACTTTAGAACACCAGAGCAACTATGTGGTGATAGCATGGATCTGCTCCATTAGGTATAAGTAGCAGAGTGTGTGTAGAGTTGGGGACAGAGAGAAGCTCATGGAGAGGGTGGCAGGAGCCTGACGTCTAGCCATGTGAATGTTAGAAACACATCCAGAGAGGTACATGGAGCATACCTTCGCATTAGATTGTAAGTTTATGGAACAGTATTTCAGTGAGATTAAAGCCTGGTTCCTCTTACCCAATGCTTCATTGTGCTTTCATTGGACAACCCTTTCTGTAGAATATCCTGCATGAAATGGAGCTTTTGTTGTGTAAGCTGCATGAACAGTATTCTCTATCAATGTGATTTGGATACAAATTGGGCTCTCAGCCGAGAGCCAGGTCCATCTTTGAAGGAGAAAGTTCAGTAACTGATGGGCTGAAGGGGCTCTTTCTGTTCTGTAGTCCTCTATGACTCTCCTGAGGACTGGTGTTTGTTATTGAAGTGTGATCCCACCAGTGTCCCATGTGCCTTTGACATGAAGTATAGAACATAAAACACAGAACATTACAGCGTAGTACAGGCCCTTCGGCCCTCGATGTTGAGATGACCTGCGGAACCAATCTGAACCCCATCTAACCTACACTATTCCATTTTCATCCATATGCCTATACAATGACCATTTAAATGCCCTAACAGTTGTGTGTCCACTACTGTTGCAGGCAGGGCATTCACACCCCTACTACTCTGAGTAAATAAACTACCTCTTACATCTGTCCTCTGTCTATCACCCCTCAGTTTAAAGCTATGTCCCCTCGTGCTAGCCATCACCATCCAAGGAAAAAGGCTTTCACTGTTCACCCTATCTAATCCTCTGATCATCTTGTATGTCTCTGCTAAGTCACCTCTTAACCTTCTTCTCTCTAATGAAAACCGCCTCAAGTCCCTCAGCCTTTCCTCATAAGACATTCCCTCCATACCAGGCAACATCCTGGTAAATCTCCTCTGAACCCTTTCCAAAGCTTCCACATCCTTCCTATAATGTGGTGACCAGAACTGTATGTAATACTCCAAGTGCGCCCACACCAGAGTTTTGTACAGCTGAAATATGACCTCAAGGCTCTGAAACTTAATCCCTCTACTAATAAAAGCTAACACACCATATGCCTTCTTAACAATCCTATCAACCTGGGTGGCAACTTTCAAGGATCTATGTACCTGGACACTGAGATCTCTCTGCTCATCTACACTACCAAGAATCTTACCATTAGCCCAGTACTCTGTATTCCTGTTACTCCTTCCAAAGTGAATCACCTCACACTTATCCATGTTAAACTCTCAGCCAGCTCTGCAGCTTATCTATGTCCCTCTGTAACCTGTAACATCCTTCCGCACTGTCCACAACTCCACTGACTTTATTGTCATCCGCAAATTTACTAACCCATCCTTCTCTGCCCTCATCCAGGTCATTTATAAAAATGACAAACTGCAGTGGCCCCAAAACTTACCCTTGTGGTACACCATTAGTAACTGAATTCCAGGATGAATATTTCCCATCAACCACCACCCTCCATTCAGCTAGCCAATTTCTGATCTAAACCGCTAAATCACCCTCAATCCCATGCCTCCATATTTTCTGCAATATCCTACCATAGGGAACCTTTATCAAACGCCTTACTGAAATCCATATACACCATATCAACCACTTTACTCATCCATCTGTATGGTCACCTTCTCAAAGAGCTCAATGAGGTTTGTGAGGCATGACCTAACCTTCACCATGTTGACTATCCATAATCAAATTATTCCATTCTAGATGATTATAAACCCTATCTCTTATCACCTTTTCCAACACTTTACCCACAACCAAAGTAAGGCTCACCGGTCTATAATTCCCAGGGTTATCCCTACTCCCCTCCTTGAACAAGGGAACAACATTTGCTATCCCCCAGTCTTCTGGCACTATTAATGCTGACAATGGCAACATAAAGATCAAAGCCAAAGGCTCTACAATCTCCTCCCTAGCTTCCCAGAGAATCCTAGGATAAATCCCATCCAGCCCAGGGGATTTATCTATTTTTACACTTAGCAGAATTGCTAACACCACCTCCTTATGAACATCAATTCCATCTTGTCTAATAGCCGGATCTCAGTACTCTCCTCAACAACATTGTCTTTTTGCTGTGTGAATACTGACAAGAAAGATTCATTTAGGGCCTCTCCTATCTCTTCGGACTCCACGTGCAAATTCCCATAACTGTCCTTGACTGGCCCTAATCTTACCCTAGTCATTCTTTTATTCCTGACATACCGATAGAAAGCTTGAGGGACTTCCTTGATCCTGCCTGCCAAAGGCTTGTCATGTCTCCTCCTGGCTCTTCTGAGCTCTCTCTTTTGGTACTTGAGGAGACTGGTGTGGTCAGCCATTTACAGTTTTCTGATTAAATTAATAATGGACAGTTGACAAACCACACAACAAAGCAGCCACACGGGGTGGGAATTGCAATGGGTCAGTGTCTTTGTCCCCAGTCAAGTTGCTCATTAACCAAGCTATTTTTGTTTATTCACTCATGGGATGTGAGCATCACTGGCTGGGCCAACATTTATTACCCATCCCTAGTTGCCCTTGAGAAGGTTGTGGTGAGCTGCCACCTTGAACTGCTGCAGTCCACTTGGTTTTAGGTAGACCCACAATGCCCTTATGGAGGGAGTTCTAGGATTTAGAATCAGTGACAGTGAAGGAACAGCAATATACTTGCAAGTCAGAATGGTGAATGGTTTGGAGGCGAACTTGCAGAGGGTGATGTTCCCATGTATCTGCTGCCCTTGTCCTAAATGGAAGTGGTCGTGGGTTAGGAAGATGCTGTCTGAGGATCTTTGGTGAATTTCTGCAGTGCATCTTGTAGATAGTACACATTGCTGCTACTGAGCGCCGGTGGTGGAGGGACTGGGTGTTTGTGGATGTAGTGCCAATCAAATGGGGGCTGTTTTGTGCTGGATGGTGTCAAGCTTTTTGAGTGTTGTTGGAGCTGCCCCCATCCAGGCACTTGGGGAGTATTCCCTCACCCTCCTGACTCGTGCCTTGTGGACAGACTTACCCACAAACCCTGTGCTCACCATATTTGTTTACTCATTTTAAAAACGTTCTCTCAGCTGACAGAGATTTACTTTTTGTCACTTCTGTTCTCGTGCTTCCAGTGTGGTTGTCAGCTTTTGTTCAACATGACTCTTGGTGCTGCACAGATGTCACACACAACTCTGAGAGCTATTCGCCTTTCAAGCTGCCTGTACAGAAGAAATTCTCTTCAAACTGGCACCAGCAAATACCTGGCACTACGTTCCTGGCTGGGATTGAGTGCACAGCACTTGCTGAGATCCAGCTGATTCTCTTTAGCAGCTTGGCCAACCTCTGAGCTGTTCACAGGCCCAGGGAGGGCCAGACAGTGGAAACCGCATCCAATCCATCTCATCATTCACAACGTCTGGGCCAGCCAACTGGGGCTGGGTCTTAGGCTGACACACAGAGACATACACACAGATGTACAGACACACAGATGTGCGCATACACACACATACACACATGCAGACATACAGACACATGGATGCACGCATACGCACATACATAGACACAGAGACATGCAGACACACAGAGAAACACACACTCACAGACAAACACACATGTGCACACACATGCCAATACACACAAGCGTGTGACGCACACACACAGACCTACAGACATATGCAGAGGCAGATACTTGGAAAGAGACATACACATGTACATACACAGACAGACAGACAGATACACACAGACAGAAACTTCGACAAACAGAGACACACACCTACAGTCTCTCTCTCTCTCACACACACACACACACACCTACAGACACATACAGAGGCATAGGCAGACACTTGGAAAGAGACACATACATGTACATACACAGACAGACACTCAAACAGGCACAGAGACAGACAGATACACACAGACATACACTTAGACAGAGACACACAAAGACAGTTTCTCACATACACGCGCACACAAAGGCATGCAGTTATACATCCAAATAGGTGGAGAGAGTCACACAGACAGATATATACAGCAGACACCCATACAGATGCGTGGAGAAACACAGACAGACACACATGTGCGCTAACGCGCGCACACACACACACACAAACAGACATACAGACACACAGACGTGCAAAGACACAGAGACATACAGACACACGGACAAGCGCGCACACACACACACAGACATACAGACACGGACATGCGCATACACACATGCACAGACACAGAGACATACAGACATGGACATGCACATACACACACGCACAGACACAGAGACATACGGACACACGGACATGCGCACACACATACATACACACACACAGAGACATACAGACACGGACATGCGCATACACATACACACAGACACATACAGACACACGGACATGCACATACACACATGCACAGACATATAGACACACAGACATGCGCACACACACACACAAACACAGAGACATACAGACACACGGACATGCACATATACACACACACAGACACAGAGACATGCAGATACACGGACATGCATCTACACACACGCACACACACAGACACACAGACATGCGCATTCACACACACACACACGGACATGCAGATACACACACACAGAGATATACCGACACACGGACATGCAGATACACACACACACACACACATACAGATATAAAGACATGCGGACACACGCACACAAATACAGATATAAACACATGCAGACACATGCACATACATACAGATATAAACAAATGCAGGCACACACATATAGATATAAACACATGCAGACACGCATACATACAGATAT
>NC_057735.1:3343958-3350068 GCF_004010195.1 Chiloscyllium plagiosum
ACACAGAGACATACAGACACACAGAAGTGCACATACGCATACACACAGACACAGAGACATACAGACACACGGATATGCACATACACACATAGACATACAAATACACAGAAGTGCACATACACAGGCACAGAGACATAAAGACACACAGACATGCGCACACACATACACAGACAGACATACAGACACACGGACGTGCGCATACACATAGACACAGAGACATACAGACACACAGAAGTGCACATACGCATACACACAGACACAGAGACATACAGACACACGGAAGTGCACATACACACATACACAGGCACAGAGACATACAGACACACGGAAGTGCACATACACAGACACACAGACCATCGGACGTGCGCATACACACATACACATAAACACAGAGACATACAGACACACGGATGTGCACATATACACACGCACACAGGCATACGCACACAAACATATAGACACACGGACGTGCACATACGCACATACACATAGACACAGAGACAGACACAAACACAAACATACAGATTTATGGACATGCGCATACATACACGTAGACACAGAGACATACAGACACACAGACGTGTGCATACACACAGACATACAGACACACGGACGTGCGCATACACACACAGACACAGAGACATAGAGACACACACACACAGGCACACATGCCAACACACGTGTGTGCACGCACACACACACACAGACCTATAGACACACACAGAGGCATAGGCAGACACTTGGAAAGAGACACATACATGTACATACACAGACAGACACTCAAACAGACACAGAGACAGACAGATACACACAGACATACACTTAGACAGAGACACACAAAGACAGTCTCTCACATACGCGCGCACACAAAGGCATGCAGGTATACATCCAAATAGATGGAGAGAGTCACACAGACAGATATATACAGCAGACACACATACAGACATGTGGAGAGACACAGACACACATGCGCGCGCGCACACACACACACACACATACACATATACACAGACATGGGCACACACAGACATACACATAAATATGGGCACCCACAGAGACACATAGAGGCTTTGACACATGCAGACACACGCATAGACACTGGCCCACAGATATACAAGTACATACACAGTCATATATAAATAGACAGACACCCATGGACATACACACACAAACAACACACCGACAAACATGGGTTACGTGCATGCACAGTCACTGATCAGCATGCATACTGGTGTACACACAGATAGACAAACATACTGACACACTGCAATACAGACACACTGTCAAGTACAAATACATGCTGTGTATTGAGTTGAACAAACAAAACAGGAACTGAGCCATTTACACAGACCGTCACACATGCTCACATGCACATTCACACATACATCCACACACACACCCATCTATACACAGACACACACGCTCATACTGGTGCACATACCCACCCATACACACACTGACACACACACCCATTTCACTCTCTCAAATGCTCACACCCACCCACCCACACATGCCCATCCACCCATGCACACACTGACACACACACACCCATACATACATTCAAACACTGACACACACACCCACCCACACATACCCATCCACACATACACACACTTACACACACACACACCCATTCATACACTCAAACACTGACACACACATACCTATACACACACACCCCACACATAAGTGACAGGGTTGGTGAGCAACAATTATAACTATCTATAAGAAGACAGATCAATCGTGCTTTGGGATCTGTCAAGGTATTCCCCTCTTGTCCATAAAAGGCAGGTGCTAACTCCCATTCTCTGAATCCCCTGTTTACCATCACTGACGAACTCCTGCCAGAGAAACAATGAGGCATTAGTCCTTCCTGAGGAAGCTCTAACTGACTTCCATTTCCACAGAAATCTAAGAACAACATGCCCCCTTCCCCCAACCCCATCCCCACCTCCCACATTCCTGATGAAGGGCTTATGCCCGAAACATCGACTCTCCTGCTCCTCGGATGCTGCCTGACCTACTGTGCTTTCCCAACACCATCCTTTTCTATTCATAAGTCTGCCCAAAGCACCTGATTTAGTCAATCATGAGGCTGTGTGGATTGTGTCCCAGTGATTTTAATATCCGAGAAACATCAGCACAATCCTGTGGTTTTATCAGCTCCTGCCGATAAAACTGCAAACACCCTGAGTGGGAGAGCAGGAACAGATGCTTTCCAATGGTGTCTGGCAAGGCTGTGTGATAGCCCCGTGGTGTTTGCCATTTACCTGACAAGGAGGTATTCACCATCACAAACCAACTATCTTCTGGTGGGAATATTCAATACCTGCCAAGGTGGAAAAACAGAATTGATCATTTTAACACTATATTATTAATCTGGAACCAAGCTAGCATTCTGGGGATAGACAATAGACAATAGGTGCGGGAGTAGGCCATTCAGCCCTTCAAGCCTGCACCGCCATTCAATATAATCATGGCTGATCATTCCTAATCAGTATCCTGTTCCTGCCTTATTTCCATAACTCTTGATTCCACTATCTTTGAGAGCTCTATCCAACTCTTTCTTAAATGAATCCAGAGAGTGGGCCTCCACTGCCCTCTGGGGCAGAGCATTCCACACAGCCACCACTCTCTGGGTGAAGAAGTTTCTCCTAAGCTCTGTCCTAAGTGGTCTACCCCGTATTTTTAAGCTGTGTCCTCAGGTTCGGTACTCACCCATCAGCAGAACTGCATACAGTACTCCAGGTGTGGTCTCACCAGTGCCCTGTACAGCTGCAGAAGCACCTCTTTGCTTCTATACTCTATTCCTCTTGTTATGAAGGCCAGCATGCTATTAGTCTTCTTCACTACCTGCTGTACCTGCATCTTGCCTTCATTGACTGGTGTACAAGAACACCTAGATCTCTCTGTACTGCCCCTTTACATAAATTGATTCCATTGTGGTAGTAGTCTGCCTTCCTGTTCTTGCCACCAAAGTGGATAACCATACATTTATCCACATTAAACTGCATCTGCCATGCATCTGCCCACTCACTTAACTTGTCCAGGTCACCCTGTAATCTCCTAACATCCTCATTACATTTCACTCTGCCACCCAGCTTTGTATCATCAGCAAATTTGCTAATGATATTGCTGATACCATCTTCTATATCATTAACATATATTGTAAAAAGCTGCGGTCCCAGCACGGATCCCTGTGGTACCCCACTGGTCACTGCCTGCCATTCTGAAATTGAGCCGTTTATCAGTACCCTTTGTTTCCTATTAGCCAACCAATTTTCAATCCAATCTAGTACTTTGCCCCCAATACCATGCGCCCTAATTTTACTCACTAACCTCCTGTGTAGTTTTGAATCCTGGCAGGGCAAATGGTGAAATTCAAATTCAATAATTATCTGGAATTATAACTCTAATGGTGACCTCAAAACTGTTGTCAATGTCAGGGAAGTGCACTTTCATGACTGGGGTGCTGGAAAAACACAGCAAGTCAGGCAGTATCCAAGGAACAGGAGAATCGACATTTTGGGCATAAGCACTTCATCCAGAAGAGCTTATTCTCGAAGCATCAACTCTCCTGCTCCTCGGATGCTGCCTGACCTGTTGTGCTTTCCAGCACCACACTCTCGACTCGAATCTCCAGCATCTGCAGTCCGCACTTTCTCCCATTGCAGTGTTACTGACCACCCTTTACCAGATGGACAGACCACCCTCAGTCTCTTGTATTCTGCTGTACACATGAGAGTCTGCCTGTCTGAGTGTGGCTAAAACAGACCTCGCATACCAACCCAGGCCTGATCAGTCAGATATTCCACCCCCTCGTTCCAGTGATTAAAGGAGAGACTTGTCCTCTGACACCACTGATCTCCAGGTATAGCTTTAAATAGTGATCCCAGTTTGCTGAGGGCATTACTGGTTCCTAAACAGAAATGCTAACTCGGTCACTGCTGTCATTATGGTCTGATGTCTTCAACCCAGACCTGATCCATGGCCTCTCCTGAAACACCACATGGAGACCCAGAGCAGCTGCTCCAGCTCATCCTTCAACAACCCACAGCAGTGAGAGATTCACAACAAAGCACTCCAATGCAAGTTGTTGTGACCCCACTCCTGTCTGGCAGTGAGACCCAGACTGTGTGACAGCAACAAACAAGAGCACTGGGACCAGCCCACCATTATATTCTCCAGATTTAACACCCTGACCAATGACTAGAGTCTTGAGTCATTCCTGAGACCAGCTCTACCAAGCATTCTGGCAAAACTCCTGCAAAAATCAGCGCCCATGAACCAGACACTGTCCAAAAAGCATCTACCCCGTTCTTCCAACTCACAAACGGCCAATGCTCCATGAGAGGTCAAAGCAAATGTGACCCAGACACTGAATCTGAATCACAGCAGCGTAGCCAGGTTAACGAGTGGGAGGAATTCATGGCTAATTGTTCAAAGAGCAGCAGGCCTTGAGTGCCAGTGTCTCAATGGTGAGGTGAAATGGCAATGGTAGAAGAGGAAAGGGAGAGGAACAAGTCCCCTTCCCCAGATCCCAGTGCCTGTGGGACACTCTGATCCACGTGCCCAGAGATCTGCGGCCTGAGAATCGATCTGTTCAGTCACAGCAGGTCCTCAACACCCTGAGTCAACACCCTGAGTCAACACCCTGAGTCAACACCATCCTTGGATTGAAGTCAGTGGACAATGACAGCAGTGACTGAGTTAATATTGATGTTTAGGAACCAGTAATGCCCTCAGCTAACTGGGGTCACTATTTAAGCCTGTACCTGGAGATCAACGGGTGGCACAGTGGTTAGCAACTGCTGCCTCACAGCGCCAGAGACCCGGGTTCAATTCCCGCCTCAGGCGACTGACTGTGTGGAGTTTGCACGTTCTCCCCGTGTCTGCGTGGGTTTCCTCCGGGTGCTCCGGTTTCCTCCCACAGTCCAAAAATGTGCAGGTCAAGTGAATTGGCCATGGGAAATTGCCCGTAGTGTTAGGTAAAGGGGTAAATGTAGGGGAATGGGTCTGGGTGGGTTGCTCTTCGGCGGGTTGGTATGAACTTGTTGGGCCGAAGGGCCTGTTTCCACACCGTAAGTAATCTATCCTATCTAGTCAGAGGACAGGTACTCTCTTTTCACCCCGACTATGGAAAGGAGGTTATATTTTAGACCATCCTCATGCCAACCTTCCTCAGGGCACCAGAACTTCATGCACTGATGTCTGATAGCATCCTCCCTGACAGTATGGTGGGTCTCTCAGGGGTTAAAGCCTGCATGTCCGATAACAGTTGTACTGGAGAGTAACACAGGCTCTGATTCCTGATCATCTCAATTGCTTCAGTTTTCACTGGCTGTATTGAAACCCATCAAAATAAATCACATGAGGTGGCAGTCTCCAGCCAGTTCCCAGTGAGAGGGGAACCACAGCCTCAAGCTGCCTGTAATGTGAGCTTCAATGGCAACTCCATTCCAGCAGGACATAAGCAGAGCTGTGCGGGTAATTTAAAGGTCACATTGATCGAGAGAGGACAGGAGGGAGAAGCAATGTGTAATTTGTTAACACATTCTACCCCAAAGAGGAACTGATCAAGTCCCAAAACCTGATGATGGTGATGAACCCCTGGCTCTGATTGTGTCTGAGGACCGAATCCCAAACTCTCTTCAATCGCGCGGAGTGAACACAGCTCAGAGCAGCTTGGCAGAAGCCAGGCTGTGATTAGATTGATGCTCTTGCATCAATTATCGATTAATTCACATTACAAAGCTAATCACCCAAGCACCATCCGACTCCCTACGGAAGGTAATGGCCCCCAAGGGGCATTTGACCAGCTGCTACAGCCCCACCCTCCACAGAGCTCTCACCACCGTGATGTACACTCCCTCACACTCGCTCGCACTCATTCACTCACACTCACTCCAACTTACTTACTCACTCACTTATTCAAAGTAGCTCATGCTCTCGCTTGAACTTATTCATTTACATTCTCACTCAGTCACTCACACTCTTACACTTACTCTCACTCAATCACACACTCACACACTCACACTCATACACACACAGACACACACTCACTCACGCACACAAACAGACACACACACTCACTCACACACACACTCACA
>NC_057735.1:3351425-3402380 GCF_004010195.1 Chiloscyllium plagiosum
CTCACACTCACACACACACACACACACTCACTCACACACTCACACGCTCACACACACACACTCACACACTCACAAACACACACTCACACACTCACACACACACTCACACACACATATTCACACACTCACACACACACATTCACACACACACACTCACACACTCACACACACACACTCACACACACACACTTACACACTCATGCCACCATCCTCTATGATCCCGCACTGGAAGCTGACCCCACTACAGCAGTGATTGCAAGGATCTGCTCCTGATGTTTACTGTCAGTGAGACACCTGAAGTGACAACACAGACTTGATCATTGCCTTTTGTTTTACATTCAGATTCAGAAGGTGACTTTTCTTTGTGACCGTGGAGGGAGGAGGAGAATGAAGTCTCAGGAATGAAGTCAATTCTGTTTCAATCTCTCGGCCTCAGCATTGCCCTTTCACGGGAGCAACTCAGATCAGAGAGAGAAGGAAGCTCCATCTACAGAGCAGCAGCTCAGTCCCAGTATCTAACCCCGCGCTGTCCCTGTCCTGGGAGTGTCTGATGGGGACAGTGTAGAGAGAGCTTTCCTCTGTACCTAACCCATGCTGTCCCTTTCCTAGGCGTGTCTGATGGGGATAGCATACAGGGGGTTTTGCTGTCCCTGTCCTGAGAGTGTTTGATAGGTCAGTGTAGAGGGAGCTGTACTCTGTATCTAACTCTATGCTGTCCCTATCCTGGGAGGTATTGTGTAGTAAAAATGTTGATATTAATTACACATTCAGATATCTTAGAAGATTAGACAGTGGAGAGGAAGCCTTACTCTGTACCTAACCCCGTGCTGTCCCTGTCCTGGGAGTGTTTGATGAGTGACAGTGTTGAAGGGGGTTAACTGGAGAAGATTTGAAGGGGAGGGGTAATAGGGAAAGGGGTTGTATGTGAAGGTAGAAGAGGGAAAAGATAAGGGGAGGTAACACCCTGAGGTCCAGGATTCGAATCCCATCACTCCAGACGGTGGAATTCTAATTCAATAATAATCTGGAAGCTAGGCCTAAATTCATGAATCCATTGTTGATTGTTGGAAAATCCCATCTGGTTCACTGATGTCCTTTAGGGAAGGAAATCTGCCATCCTTACCTGGTCTGGCCTACATGTGACTCCAGACTCACAGCAATGTGGATGACTCTGCACTGCCTTCTGGGTAATTAGGCATGGGCAATAAATGCTGCTGCAGCCAGCAATGCCCATGAATAAAAGCAGCGCCAGAAGCATTGAACAGAGAGATAGTTTGACATGTCAGGGATTATGGAGAGTAAGTAGCTGTTAATAAGACAAAGAATTATCTCTAGCTAGCACACTTAGCAACCACAAAATGTTCTTCAGCATTTTGTATCAAGCCTGAGCTCTTGAATTGTGGGCTGTAATATGTGGAACTGCAGATTTTGTTGTGCACAGCAAGATCCCACAACCAGCAATGTGATAATGACCATACAGCCTGGTGAGGTTCACTAATGCACTGACCAGGAATTCCCTGCCTTTGCTGTAAATGAAATGTTGCCAATAGTGTCTTTTGCATTCGCCCCAGAAGCAGTCAATTTAACATCTCGTCCAAAAACCAGTGACTCCGCCAACACCCAGTCCTGCTCTGGGAGATTCAGACTCAGTTCATGGGCTCAAGCCCCTGGTGTAATGGAAGTGAATGAATGAACTGGTTTGTAACATTGTCACACAGCTGAGTGAATCACGGGAAAGACACTCTCTCTAACTTCAATCCTTCATGCAGTCGATCAGCAACGCGATCAATGCAAGTGATACCTTTCAGAGCACCAGCCAATTGGATATACCCCGTGGAACAGGGCCACATCTGTAGCTCAGTCCTGATCACACAGTGACGCTCCCTAACACTTATCAGGATATTAAAGTCTAATCTTCTAAGACATCTGAATGTATAATTAATATCAACGTTTTTACTGCACTATACCTACTGAATAATTGATGTCATATTCTCGCTAGATAAGTAACAGGCTGCAGATGAAATGAAACAACTTCTGCAGCTTAATAGGATTAATTTAAAATAATAAGGCAGAGGCAGCAATGACAAGATAGCCCTGGATAGGCGGGAAGCAGAGGTGTGCACAGAATCGGAAAGGAGGTTCAGGCGAGATGGTTTAATGACTGGTACACAGGGATGTACTGCTGAGGCTGGGTATATGTTAATACAGCCTCACTAATGTGAATCTACAACACAGCAGGTTCTATGTGCCATAGCCATCTGTGTATTAGCAGCAGGAGGGCTTCTAGCAACTGGAGAAGGACTTTGTGCTGGTAAAACTGTCCTTTATGATACATCTCAACTCCAATCACCCACACCTTCACTAAATCCCAAAGTCCCCATCTGCAGAAGTGCATCGAGTTCCCTCAACCCGATTCATTTTAACAGCCTTCCCTTGTGAATTCCTCCACAGCTCACAACACAGTTTGGGTGGAAATGTTTTTCTGAATCCTAAACACCATGTCTCCTTTGTAATCTCCAGACCTTCAATTCAATTCATCAGACAGATGCCCAGTTTACGCAGAAAATAAACACCCTATTTACCGCAAACTCCTCAGAGCAAGACTCATCCCCTTACAGAGTCCTCTGGAGGAGAGCATGTGATTTCCTGTGACTTCCCTCTTTGGCCAGACAGCTCCTTCTAGATTTAAGCTCATCCCAAAGCTTCACTCGTGCTGATCCAATTCTCACACTCTCTCTGTCTCTGCATCACACTTTATTCCAGCAAATTCTTTCTGCGGCTAAAGATGGAGATAGTTTTGTCCATTGTTTACTCTCCTCCATCCAACCTCATTCCTCTGTCCTTTGACCAGTTCCCATTTCTCACTGCCCACCCTCAGCCCATTCCCTTGGCCTGCCTGATTCCCCATGAAACAACCGACTGCAAAATAACACAGGACAACATAAGAACCAGGAGCAGGAGTAGGCCATCTGGCCCCTCGAGCCTGTTTCCCCATTCAATAAGATCATGGCTGATCTTTTTGTGGCCTCAGCTCCACTGACCCGCCCTCTCACCATAACCCTTAATCCCTTCACTGTTCAAAAATCTATCTCTCTGTACCTGAAAAGCATTCAGTGAGGTAGGCCCAACTTGCTTCACTGGGGAGGGAATCTCACAGATTCACAAGCCTTTGGGTGAAGAAGTTCCTCCTCAACTCTGTCTGAAACCTGCTCCCCCTTATTTTGAGGCTATGCCCCCTAGTTGTAGTTTTACCTGCTAGAGGAAACAACCTCCCTGTGTCTATCCTATCTATTCCCTTCGTCATTTTATAAGTTTCCATTACACCAGGGGCTTGAGCCCATGAACTGAGTCTGAATCTCCCAGAGCAGGACTGGGTGTTGGCGGAGTCACTGGTCTTTGGACGAGATGTTAAATTGACTGCTTCTGGGGCGAATGCATAAGACACTATTGGCAACATTTCATTCACCCACCCCATTCCTCTTCATCGTACTGGGCCAAGGTCTCCCTCTAACTTTTTGTCTTACTCTTCAACGCAGAGAAGCGAGATCTCAATTTTAATTCTTGCGTCTTCTTCTTCAAAACTTCAAATAACCCCTTCCAGGTCAAACAACAACTGAAGTATTTGTTTCAGTTTAGTCTATGAATGTCACTGCTCACAATGTGGTCTTCACATACATTGAGGGAGATCAAATACAGGTCGGGGACCATCTCCATTCAGTCTGTCAATGAGTCATAGAGTCATAGAGATGTACAGCATGGAAACAACCCTTCAGTCCAATATGTCCATGCCAACCAGATATCCTAAACTCACCTAGTCCCATTTGCCAGCATTTGGCCAATATTGCTCTCAACCCCTCCAGTTCACATACCCATCCAGATGCCTGTTACATGTTGTAACTGGACCTGCATCTACCACTTCCTCTGGTAGTTCATTCCGTACGCACACTACCGTCTGCATGAGAAAGTTGCCCTTCATGTCCCTTTTAAATCTTTCTTCCTCACCTTAAACCTATAACCCTTTAATTTTGGACTTCCCAAAACCAGGGAAAAGACCTTGGCTATTTACCCTATCCATGCCCCTCATGATTTAATTAACCTCTATAAGGTCACCCCTCAGCCTCTAACGCTCCAGGAAAAACCTATTCAGCCTCTCCCTAAACTTCAAACCCTCCAACCCTGGCAACATCCTTGTAAATCCTTTCTGAACCCTTTCAAGTTTAACAATGTCCTTCCTATAGCAGGGAGACCAGAAGTAAACACAGTATTCCAAAAATGGCCTAATGAATGTCCTATACAGCCGCAATGTGGCCTCCCAATTGCTGTAATCAATTCACTGACCAATAAAGGCAAGCATACCAAACACCTTCTTCACTATCCTATCTACCTGCGACCTCCCTTTGGTCACTGTGGGAATACTGGTTACCATGGGATGACTCTCAGAGCTCCTGTCACCTCTCATGGTAATCCTCCATCTAGTGCTCACAATGACCTCGCCATCCTCTACCTCTAGCCATGTGCCAATGAGGCTAAATGAAGTTCGAGAAACATCACTGCTTCATTCGATTCTGCACCTTACAGCCTCAGATCCAACCCTGTGTTCAGTATGTGTTCAACTCTCTGCCAATCCCTGATGAAAGGCTTTTGCCCGGCACGTTGATTTTCCTGCAGTGCTTTTCCAGCGCCACACTCTCAACTCCAATCTCCAGCATTTGCAGTTCTCACTTTCACCCTCCGTGTTCAGTAACTGCGCTGTAACTTGTAACTTCATTTTTACTCCCTGTTTGATTTGTTTTTCCCTGATTTTGGCTCTTCCTGGATTTTGTTAGGCATTTCGTTAGGCATTGTGGGCGGCACGGTGGCACAATGGTTAGCACTGCTGCCTCACAGCGCCAGAGACCCGGGTTCAATTCCCGCCTCAGGCGACTGACTGTGGAGTTTGCACGTTCTCCCCGTGTCTGCGTGGGTTTCCTCCGGGTGCTCCGGTTTCCTCCCACAGTCCAAAGATGTGTAGGGTCAGGTGAATTGGCCATACTAAATTGCCCGTAGTGTTAGATAAGGGGTAAATGTAGGAGTATGGGTGGGTTTCGCTTCGGCGGGTCGGTGTGGACTTGTTGGGTCGAAGGGCCTGTTTCCACACTGTAATCTAATCTAATCTAATCTAAATTTCGGTATGTTCAGTTACTGCTCCTATTAACTATGAACCTTTTCGCCATTTAATTTTTCTACTGCCTCCACCTTCTCACGGACCTCCTCCTTCCTTCCCGTTACTGACTATCCTTCCTAATTCCATCAAGTTTCATTGACTGTGAAACACGTTGAATTTTTCCCAGCTCTGATGAAAGGTTCATCAACCTGAGACATGAACTCTGTTTCTCTCTCCACAGATGCTGCCAGACCTGCTGAGGAACTGTGTGCTTTGAGTTGTAATCAGTTTCACGGTGGTTGGCAGAGAAATATTACTGGGGACACGATGAAGAATTCCTTCCTCTTCCTGGGACATGCTTTGTGCACATACCTCCAGGGAAGACGGGATTGGTTCAACATCAAATCGATCAAAGGAGCAGTAAGTTGGAAAATAAATAAGAAAGAGATACTCAAGTTTAACCAATACCTTCTCCCCCGGGAATGGAGGATATTCTTCAGCGAGTATAAAACCAAACCTAACCATGACTCCAGTAGAGAGGGGAAATGAGACTTTTGAAATGTTTTGCACTTTGTTCAGTCTCAGGGAATGCATGCACAACAATTTACACATTTTATCAACCCACAAATACAAGCATTCAAGTTCAAACTCAGTACAATAGAAATTGACAGCGTGGGAGGGGCCATTCAGCCTATCATGGGGAGGTGATGGTCCAGTGGTATAATCACTAGATTATTAATCCAGAGACCTTCACAGTGTTCTGGGGACCCAGGTTCAATTCCTGCCACTGCAGATGGTGGAATTTGAATTCAATAAAAATAAAAGCCTAATGATGAAGATGAATAGTCAATTGTTTGGGGACGAAACTCATCTGATTCATAAATGTCCTTTAGGAAAAGAAAGGCTATCCTTACCTAGCCTGGCCTATGGTTTATTGTGAGGGCAATTGAGGAAATATCTTTTATCTCAGAGGAGTGTTAGTCTTTGGAATTCCCTTCCTCAAGAGGCAGTGGATGCAGAATCTTTAAATATTTGTAAGGCAGAGGGAGGTGATGATCAAGGGGATGAAAGATTATTGGGGATATGCAGGAATATAGGGTTGCGGTTAAAATCAGATCAGTTGTGATCTTATTGGATAGCACAGTAGGCTTGGAGGGCTGAATGGCCTACTCATTCCTTCAATAAAGGCAAAACACTGTGGATGCTGGAAATCTGCAGCATGCACAGAGGATGCCAGAGAAACTCAGCATATCTGGCAGAATCTGTGAAGAGATCATTAATGTTTCAAACCGTTCTTCAGAATTGTTACAGGCTCATAGAGATGTACCGCACGGAAACAGACCCTTCAGTCCAACTCATCCATGCCAACCGATATCCTGAATCAATCTAGTCCCATTTGCCAGCACTTGGCCCATATCCCTCGAACCCCTTCCTATTCATATCCCCATCCAGATGCCTTTTAAAGGTTGCAATTGTACCAGCCTCCACCACTTCCTCTGGTGGCTCATTCCACACACAGACCACCCCCTTTGTGAAGAAGTTGTCCTTTAGGTCCCTTTTAATTCTTTCCCCTACACCCTCTAGTTTTGGACTCCCCTTCCTTGGGGAAAAGATCTTAACTATTCACCCTATACATTGTCCCTCATGATGTTAGAGGGGTCACTGGACTCGAAACATTAACTCCACTTTCTCTCTCCACAGATGCTGCCAGACTTGCTGAGTTTCTCCAGCATTTTCTGTGTTTGTTTTGTGTGGAAGAATGAAGAATAAATAAGAGGACCTATGCCTGAAAGTGAGCAGTCCTGAGGGAGGGACAGAGCACAGCAGCTGGTGGCTGTACACTGAATGCCGTCAGAGTGTGCTGTCTGTTGAAGCTTAGCAATGTCACTAATCCTGGGAAGTTGTATTACCTTCAGGACTCAACAGAACATAATCAACAATTACTGAGAAGCAGCTCCCACTGGGAACACATCCCTGTAACGCCGTGCCCATATGTGTGGAGAAACAATGTCCCAATAAATGAAAACAAATGCAAAAGCAGATTCAGTTTTGATAAATTGTGACAGTTTCAGGTCAGTGTCTGGAAACATTCTACACAATTCCACTCAGCAGTGCTCAGCTTGGAGCTGAACTGAAACCATCTCCTCCCCTTCCCTTTCCTTTCAATTCCACACCTGACTCGTCTAACCGTCTCTTTTAACCTTTGCAACATCACATTGACTCCCTGAGTCTTTGCTTGAAAATAAAATGTCCCTTAGGTGCACCAGACTCTAATACTCAAAGCCAGCCTATGATACAACAACAAGTTATACTTAGGTATAGCTCCCTTAATGTATTGTAATGTCCCAAGATGCTCCAGAGCTGGAACATAATGAAATAAAATGTAACATTGAGCGCTATATATGGAGACCTTGGGGCAGATGACCCAAAATGGTTTGGTCAAGGAGATAAATCACAAGGTGCATTATAATGGGAGAAGGTGAGATACAGAGGTGGGGAAGCACAGGGAGCTGAGAGTTTGGGGTCAGGTAGCTGAAAACACAGCTACTAATGGTGGTGCAATTCAAACTGGGGAGATACGGGAGACCAGGATGAGAGAAGATCAGGAAACTTGAAGGATTGTGGATATTCGGTCAATCTCAGAGGCAGTTAGGAAAGAAGGTACAATGTAAGACATGAACAATGTTCCTGGAGCTTTCATCTGTTACTGAGAAGGGTTTTTTTTTAATCCATATGTAATGTGGGTGTCACTGGCTAGGCAGCATTTATTAGGCGAAAGTGAGGACTGCAGATGCTGAAGATCAGAGTCAAGATTAGAGTGGTACTGGGAAAGCACAGCAGGTCAGGCAGCATCCGAGGAGCAGGAAAATTCCTGACTGGACCTCATGGGATCATTGACATTCCTGATGAAGGGCTTTTGCCCGAAATGCTGATTTTCCTGCTCCTCGGATGCTGCTTGACCTGTTGTGCTTTTCCAGCACCGCAATATTCTTGACACTAGACAGCATTTATTGTCCACCCCTAATTGCTCAGAGGGCAGTTGAGAGTCAACTGCAAGGCTCTGGAGTCACATGTAATCCAGACTGGGTGAGGATGGCAGATTTCCTTCCCTGAAGGACATTAGGGAACCCCTATGGTTTTTAGTAACAATCACCATGGTTACATAGTTGCCAGTAGCCCAGCTCTCTCTAATTCCAAATTTTTACTGGATTCAAACTTCTGCTTTGGTTGGATTTGAACCTGTGTCCCTAGAACATTAGCCTGAGGTTCTGGATTACAAGACCAGGTTCTGGATTACTACTACACCACTACAGAGGATTTCATCGTTATTCGGTCAATGGCTGCACAAGTCACTAAATCAGAGGAGCCATTGATTTGCTGTCACCTCTGAGCCACACACCCATTGACCTGACCCCCACCCCGTCTGGAGGGGCGAGAGAGGAACAGTGCCACCTCAAAGTCCATGAGTTGGTACATTCAACTCCCTGCCCTGAGACTCAAGAAAGTGAGCTGGCCGGCACATTACCAAAAAGATGTGGACGCTTTGGAGAGGGTGCAGAGAAGGTTTACGAGGATGTTGCCTGGTATGGAAGGTGCTAGCTATGAAGAGAGGTTGAGTAGGTTAGGATTGTTTTCATTAGAAAAAAGGAGATTGAGGGGGGTACCTGAACGAGGTTTACAAAATCATGAAGGGTATAGACAGGGTGAATACAAGGATGTTGCCTGGTATGGAAGGTGCTAGCTATGAAGAGAGGTTGAGTAGGTTAGGTTTATTTTCATTAGAAAAAAGGAGATTGAGGGGGAACCTGAACAAGGTTTACAAAATCATGAAGGGTATAGACAGGGTAGATAGAGATAAGCTTTTCCCCAGGGTGAGAGATTCAATAATGAGAGGTCACGCCTTTCAAGGTGAGAGGTGGAAAGTTCAAGGGGGATACACGGTAAGTACTTCACACAGAGGGTGGTGGGTGTTTGGAACATGTTGCCAGCAGAGGTGGTAGAGGCAGGCACGGTAGATTCATTTATGATGCATCTGGACAGATGCATGAGGAAGTGGGGAACAGAGGGATACAGATGCTTAGGAATTGGGTGATAGGTTTAGACATTGATTTGGATCTGCTCAGGCTTGAAGGGCCGAAGGGCCTGTTCCTGGGCTGTAAATTTTCTTTGTTTGTTCTTTGTGTTTTTCTTATCCAACCGATTGATTGCGCTACTTCAGGGGAGGTTTCCCTCACATCCTGGTTTATATTTATCCCAAAGTCAATAGCTGAGGAAGAAAAGACCCAGATTAGGTGATTATTGCATCGTCACTGTTTGTGGGATCTTGCTGTGCGCAGTTATAGCTGCAGCATTTGCTGAATTAAAAAAGCTACTGCATCTCCAAGTGTACTTCAGTGGAAACTGCATCTCTGCAATCTCCTAATGAGCACCATTCCAGTCGTATATCAGATAAAAGAGAATGTATTTATTAGCCAATTCTGTGAGAACTCTCACATTTAATTGAATCTATTTATTCTAATGTTTAAACTGCAACTATTTACCGTCAACAAGAGGAAAATACAAGCAGCAATCTGCACACAGTTAGTTACAACTTCATTCACTCAAATTTCAATCTTAACAGGAACTGTCTCATTGAACTCAGATTCATAGAATCCCTACAGTGTGGAAGCAGGCCATTCAGTCCATACCAGTCCTCCCTATCCCTGCATTTCCCATGGTCAATGCACCCAGACTGCACATCCCTGGATGGTGGGAGGAAACCCACACAGACACAGGAAGAACATACAAGCTCCACACAGACAGTTGCCTGAAGGTGGAATCAAACCTGAGTCCCTGGCGCCGTGAGGCAGCAGTGCTAACCACACCACTGTGCCAGCCAGGCAGACCCTAAGGCAGAGGTACCCCGGGGAAAGGTTAGCTTGTTTTCCTATAGTGTGATAATTGAACAAGAATATTACAGTGATACATATACTCAAATAAGAGAAATAGATTAATTCCTGAAATATTCACTTGAACTGCAAAATTATATACGATTTTAAATATAAAGAAGTAAAGATTTACATTATTTCCATCATCAGAGCTGCTGGGAAAGGGATGAAAGATTCTGGTCAATAAAGAACCAATTGGGTTCTTCCTCATCAATGTCCTTATTGATATTTATTGCTCGATTAACATCATCAAACATTCCATGTTTCTATAAAAACAGGATACAGAATAGGATGATCAGCCATGACCAAATTGAACAGCAGAGCAAGCATGATGGGCTGAATGCCCTACACCAGCTCCTATTATTTATGTTTCTATAATGTCACAGAAGGTACAACATGGAATCAGGCCATTCAGCCCAGCTGCTCAGTGTTGGTGTAGTGCTACACATCAACCTCCTCCCATTCTACCCCATCTCAGCCCAGCAACCCGTTCTGACACTTAGTTCTCCAGCTTTCTTTTGAAGACTCCACAAGAGAAATTGCTGTCTCCTCACCGTCCGGAGGGGATCATCTAAACATGGGTGAAGCATCTGCAAAGATACCAGCGAGTCTCAATCGTCTCCGACAGGCCCAGGTGGAAGTGTAGTGCAAACAGCAGAAGAAGTGTGTCATTGACTCAAGCATCTGCCCCCTTAAAGCTCTCTAAATGCAACCTGTGTCAGGGAGCCCAGTAGTGGAGCCTTTCCCTACCCCTCAGGAGCACAACTCTAGACATCCCCCATCTCCGCAACCGTCTGGGAAGAAGAAGGAAATAGGGTCAGATCTTCACCTTGACTACTCCGTGCAGCTGGTCAAGTTTTAGCTACTGGAGACTTAATTAATCAGGTTAACAACAAGTTCCAGCAATAGTTGTGTCAGATTCCCCCACCTCGCTTCTCCCCGCTGTGCCCCTGTGCCCCCCATCCAATACATATCACTGACAGCACACGAGCAGCTGTCTGAAATAACCATCAGCTTAGAGCTCATCAACAACTGAGGAGTCATAAAGTCTCAGCAGCATTACAGTCGGTTGTACTAGATAGGAAGTAAATCTCCAAGGAACTGAGAGTTTAATCTCAGTGGTGACAGAACTTGCCAGACTTCAGATTAAACTCTGGCATCAGACACTGGAAGAGGAATGATTTATCCATTCCCTCGTGCTCTGAAAAGCTCGTACAACAGGTACTGCCCTGTCATCAATCAAAGGTGTAGAATCAGAACATGATAAGCATTGATTACTGATCTACAAACAATTCTGGTGTAGAATCCAGAGAGAGAAATTTGTACATCCATTTCTGCCATCACCCTGTTTCAGGAAAGGGTTTTAAATGTGCTTATTTTTATCTAAGTGTGCATTTAAACATTTAATTTCTATGTAAAAAGTTGCTGAAATGGCTGTCTTTTGTATTCTGTATTTATTGTTTTGAGACAGATCCTTCTTCCATTTCGATCCGCACACTGTCTTGAATAAACCTCCACGTTAAGTTTGAATTAGCTCTTTCAGAAAGATAGCACCAACACAGTGGGCCAAAGGCCTCCTTCTAGGCTTTCTCCTTTCTCAGTTTTGTCAGTAATTGATGGGACATTCAGGAGAAAGTTCTTCCAGCAGGGAAAAGGTTGGGTGGGGGGTTGGTGTTGCAGGGGGTGAGGAGGTGGAGTCCGGAAGGCTGAAGTGGAAAATGAGCTGCTGTTCTTGCAGCTTGTGCTGACCTTTGCTGGTGCACTGCAGCAAGCCTGAGACAGAGATAAAAACCAACAGAAACTGCTGGAAAAGCTCAGCAGGTCTGGCAGCATCTGTGAAGAGAAATCAGAGTTAATGTTCCTGGACCCAAAATGTTAAGTTTGATTTCCTTTCACACATGCTGCCAGACCTGCTGAGCTTTTCCAGCAACTTCTGTTTTTTTGTTTCTGAGACAGAGATGTTGGCCAGGGGTGGGGAGGGGGTGTACTGAAGTGGCAGGCTGCTGGAAGCTCAGGATCTCTTTGCGGACAGAATATGAAGCAGTGCTTTACCCTCACTACATTCAATCCAGTCTGCTGCACTCACCGCTCAGATTGTGGTCTCCTCTACACTGGGAGATACAAAATGTAGACTGGGTGACTACTTCGCAAAACACCTACACTCTGAGAATTGACAGAAAAAATAAAGAGTATCATGGGAGACGGTTGAATGATGTGGAGAAGGATTTTCATATAGTGAGTTGGTGGGGTCGGGAATGATCTGTTTGAAAAGGTGGTCATAGAGCTGTGCAGCAAGAAAACAGATCCTACAGTCCAACTTGTCCATACTGACCAGATATCCTAACCTAACCTAGTCCCATTTACCAGCACTTGGCCCATATCATTCTAAATCTTTCCTATTCATATACCCATCCGATGCCTTTTAAATGCTCTAATTGTATCAGCCTCCACCACTTCCTCTGGCAGCTCATTCCATAGACGTACCACCCTCTGTGTGAAAAAGTTGCCCCTTAAGTCCCTTTTATAGCTTTCCTCTCTCACCCGAAACCTATGCCCCCTAGTTCTGGACTCCCCTACTCCAGGGAAAAGACTTTGTCTATTTACCCTATCCCATGCCCTTTATGATTTTACAAACCTCTATAAGGTCACCCCTCAGCCTCCAACACTCCAGGAAAAACAGCCCCAGCCTGTTCAAACTCTCCCTGTAGCGAGTTAGCACCCAACGGAAATTGAGGCATGAACTTTGCAGAGCTCTGTGGGAGAAGCAGGAGAATGGCACCTAATCAGACAGCTCTTTGGAAGTGTAGCATCACCATAAAGGGTGAATGGCCTCATTCTATGCTGTAGCACATTCTGTGGTTCTGAGGTCAGCCTTAAGCTGAAAGGGAACCTGAGGGAGATAACAATGTCCCTGAAACTGGAGATTTGGAAGGGAATGTGCTGGTGTGGGAGACAGTCTAAGAACAGCCTGATTGTAGCTCCTTGTGGGGAGGAGGGCATGTCAGTAGAATACAGGAGATTAAGGCAGCAGGGTTGGAAAGACTTGGAGAGCCAAGAGCTTTGTCACTTTGAGCAGTCAGTGATTTGAAAGTCGCTGTGGTGAAATACATATTACAAGCTGTGTGAGGAGTGAAGAGAGAATAAGGTGGAAATCTAATTCCCTCTCAATTGAAGGAGGATATCCAAGTCACCATTGCCTGAGCCAGCTGTTTAAGTGGAACCATTTAATTTATACCACTTTCTTCCTCTTGCCCTGTAGCTCTTCAAATTCCTCCCATTAATTATTTAATCAATTGCCTTTTGAAGTTTATTGTCTTTTAGTTGGGAAGTCAGTACACCTTTGAGGACATGCTCATGATATCTTCACTATATAACAGCATGTGACCTGGGGTATAAAAGTTTCAGATTCCGTCTTACCCCAGGGTGACCTGAAGCATAGCGTGCTACCAGAAGCATGTTTTAATTAATGACTTAGTGCTAATCCAGACACTGATGCCTGTGAACGTAACCTTTGAATATGATAGCTAGTTGTAACAAATTACTAAGAGATTCAGACCTAATTTCTTCAGTCATGAGGGAGAATATAAACATCATTTCTGAAGAAGAGTCTTTGGACTCAAAACAATAACTCTGTTTCTCTCTCCACAGATGCTGCCAGACTGTTCAGTTTTTTTCAGCAAAAGCTGTTTCCGTTTTGAATGAAGTACACTTCTGGAGGTAAGAGCACACGATAGTTAGTAGGTTTAGACATACCCAGAGAGCTCCATTCTCTGTGTCAGATTTCCGACATTGTTAACCTTTATTAATGGTACAACATGGTCAGAAGCTTTTGCAATCATTAACATCACACAACCTGAAGGTAGCACAGGTTGACACACACTAAACGCTAAAACCAAGAACAAGAGTTAGTGTCAGCGTATGACCACCATGCATCCTGTAAAACCTCAGCAAGTGTCGCTCCAAGGTATAATCTACAAGAGACGATCTCACAGTACATCACTGATATCACAATATCCACATCCAATGGCTAATACTATGAGAGATAGCATAAATATTTTTGCATCAAGTGAACACTCACTAGAGTACAACTCACACAAATACTGATTATTGAACCGCGTTCCAATGCCCTTTCACATTTGACCCTCTCTGGTCTTTCACTTTATAAAGGAGGAACAAAGGCAGACCATGTTAAAGGAGTTAAATGTTACTGCACTCTCTTAATCATTTCTTAACTAAATAAACCCCTTTCCAGGCAGCCAGTGCTTTTCACCTACTTTATTCCAGTCATGCATTTGTTAAATTCAATAAAATTAAATTATTCCTAGTTGATGGAAGTATTGTACAGATGCTGGAATATTAATAATGCTCGCAGTTGCCTAATTAGATTTATAGTCACATAAATACTCAGCCTTTCATTTGCACACAAGAAAAGTATATTTATTTTTCAATTCCCACCAGATTCCTCTGATGCTACCTCCCAAACTCCCCTGGATTGCATTGTTTTTACTAGACACTCGGAACTTATTTAAATCACATCAGCCTGGAAGTTTGACAAATGCAAACTTTTAAAGTTATTCACCGTTTACACTAGGAAGCTTTGTCACAAATCTATTCATGGTCCCAAACAGGAATAGATTTCATTCGGCTATGTAATCGAGTGATGGCAATGTTTATAGAAATCATTAATTGAGGCTCAATACTTCTCAAATTTATTAGTCTTTCCCTTTTCACGGTCTCTCTGAAATTTCACAGACTGAGAAAGCTCCACAGGAACAGGAGAATCTGTAGTTTCCAGAGAAACCCATGATTTCTAACCTACTCTGAATTCATTATCGTCTCAGTTTTAAAATTTTCATCCAACTTCCTCCTATTGCTCTCCACTCCTCTCTAACCTATTCCAGCCCTACAACCTTCCAACATTTTGGTGCTCCTCCAATTCTGGTTTCTTGAACATTTCTGTTTTGAATCTTTCCACCATTGTGGCTTTACGTATAGTTGCCTGCATTCTAACTTCTGCAATCCCCTCCCTAAACCTTTCCCATCTCTTCACATCTCACCTTAAAAACAGTGTTATGGACCAGGCCAGAGTCCCCCGAAACATTTCAAGAGAGTAGCCCAGACCCTAACTTTGCTAGTTGCTTTATATTCCAGGAGGGATGCAGTTGGCCCAACCACTTAGTTTTAAACAAAATGGAATCTATTTGCAAGATTACAGAATGAAACACAAACAAAAGAGATCAGAATACAGAATAACTTAATCTATCTGAAAAAAACCCAAAAGATTCTGCCAGCTTAATACTTGTAACAATCCCAATAAACACCCCTTTGCAGAAAAAGGAAAACTCCAACACAGGTTCATACAGGAGAGATATCAGAGAGGGGGAGGATCAGCATGGACCTACTTTTTTGGGTCCATCAGCTTCACAACTGACTGCCTATTAAAACCAAAGCAAACCAGAGAAAAGCTGAGCTGGGAGAACTGGCCACCCCCCTTTCATTGTACGAGTGTTTTTTTAAACTTGAAAGCCTTTTTCTTGAGGCGGTATCTGATAGTTATAATCCAATTAGCGCTAAAACCCTTCAAACCTAGATCTCCCAGAGTCTCTGTGTTTATGGCCCCTCTTTCAAAAAAAACCCAAGGACAACATAACCTTGTTAAAGAAGCAGTATCATCACAACAGAAACTTAGGAAGGGTGTTTCGCCTTGTGGGGCTATCTAGAACA
This sequence comes from Chiloscyllium plagiosum, assembly GCF_004010195.1. Classification (NCBI taxonomy): domain Eukaryota; kingdom Metazoa; phylum Chordata; class Chondrichthyes; order Orectolobiformes; family Hemiscylliidae; genus Chiloscyllium; species Chiloscyllium plagiosum. The sequence goes on from NC_057735.1 coordinate 3,367,221, forward strand.
GGAGGTCATAGTCTTAGCACAAAGGGTAGCAAATTTATGAGAGATGAGAGGGAATGGCTCCTCTCAAGGGGTCACAATTATGTGGAATTCACTCCCCCAGAATTCGGTGGATACCTGGACGCTGAATAAATTTAAGGTCAGAAATCACATGACACCAGGCTATAGTCCAACAAGTTTATTTGAAATCACAAGCTCTCGGAGCACTGCCCCATCGTCAGGTCACCAGCGTTCTGAAAGCTTGTGATTTCAAATAAATCTATTGGACTATAACTTGGTGTTGTGTGATTTCTGACCTTGTCCACCGCAGTCCAACAGCAGCACCTCCACATCATGACTAAGTTTAAGGAGGAGTTAGACGGATTTTGAATTAGTAATCTGCCCTCCTGATCAGTCCCAGTTTTATCAGTGGTAGCTGTGCTCTCTCTGACTGAGGTCCAAGCTCCTTTACGACCCTTCTTATAATATACCTCTTTCCCCGGTTCGTCCCTCTGTAGCATTATGTTAATTGTGGTTTAGAAATGGGTGCTGGAAGAGGGGCAGAAAGGTGGAGTTGAGGTAGAGATAAGATCACCCAGGATTGTATCAAATAATGGAGCAGGCTTGAGGGACTGAATGGCCTATTCCTGTTCCTAACTCTTATATCCCGAAGACACGCCCTTAAATCTACCTCTTTGACCAATTATGGCCACCTCTGCAGATAGCTGCTGATATAACTGAGTGTCAAATTTTGTTCAATATTGTTCTTGCAAAGTGCCTTATAGAACATGCAACCATTTCAAGGGCACCATATCAATGGGAGTAATTGTTTTGGAAGGAGAATTGCAGATGGGCTATATGATGACGGAGCTCTTTCTTAATGGAAGAAGTAATTTTGAGGGGTTTTGGAGAGTCTGGAACAACATACTTTACACATCCCTGGAAGAGGGATGAATTCTGCACAGCTTACAGGCGAGAGAAAGATTTCAGAGGCACTTTATTAAACCCAGGAACTGTTCTGTGAACCTTAGCAATGCTGAATCTAGGTGTTGCCTCTTGAATACTGATCACAGCAATGAAGTGTCTGTAGCTATGCAGCAGCACTGATTTTCACAGCATTTTAAGTTACTTCTGATCTGCTGTGGGAAATGAAACAAAAAGGAGGGCGTTGTTTAGAAGCAGTGATGTGTGAGATAATTTATACATGTTCCCAGTTAGCAGTCATTTAATAAGAGATGTTTGACTTCATTCTCATTAAGGTCACGCTAATAATATTAGATTAAGCACCAAATCCTCCAGTGCAAAGATTTTGAGCTGTGCTCACAGCTCTCAATAAATTCCTCCTTCACTCAATATTCCAGATGCAGCTTTCACACAGAGAGAAGAAAATATGATTACACACTTTACAGTTACATTCAAATGTGTTCCATCTTCACGTTGACATGATGGAATATATCAAGCCTTAAGGAGAAATGTTTTCATGTACAATTGCTTACTGACATGTTACTTATTGTGTTTATTTTTTTATTAAGCTTCAGCAGAGCTGTGATTTTTGCAGACAAATCCTGGGTTCAAATCTTTCCATCAAGACAGAATTGAAACTTTCCCATTCACTATTTCCATTGGATCTCTGCTGATTATATTCTGAGTCACACCAAGTTCTGCCCTCCCCATCATTTCTGAACCACAATGACCCCAGCCCAACAAGAGCTCAGTTTTAGCTTTCTTACTCTTACTTTCAAATCCCTCTATGGCCTCCTCATCCTCGCCCACTCTCTGTTACCTCTTCCTGGGCTCTGCTTTCCACACTATAATTGTAAGCAAACTCATCTCCAAAATCCGAGACCAATGTCGCAGCTTCCCACCCTGTATCTGGGTTCTGGACTTCCTGACCCACAGACCACAATCAGTAAGAGTAGGCAACAGCACCTCTTCCATGATGATCCTCAACAAGCAAGGCTGTGTACTCAGCACCCTTGTATACTCCTTGTATACTCACTGTGTGGCCAAATCCCACCCCAACTCCATTTACAAGTTTGTTGATGACACCATCGTTATAGGTCAGATCTCAAACAATGAAAAGTCAGAGTACAGGAAGGAAATCAAGTGTTTAACAGCATGATGCAAAGAAAACAATCTCCATCAACATCAGCAAAATGAAGGAGCTGGTCATCGACTTCAGGAAGTGGAGTGGTGGCCACGCCCCTGTCTACATCAATGATGCTTAGGTGGAGATGGTCAAGAGCGTCAAATTCCTGTGAGTGGTGATCTGTCCTGGTCTACCCACACAGATGTGATGGTCAAGAAAGCACAACAATGTTTCTATTTCCTCAGGAGGCTAAGGAAATTCAGCATGTCCTTAAAGTCTCTGACAAATTTTTATAGATGCCCCACAGAAAGTCTCCTTTCCAGGGCTACAAGAAACATGTACAAACAGATTCAATATCAGCTTCTTCCCTGCTGTTATCAGACTTTTGAACAGAATCTCTCAAATGTTGATTCTCCTCTGTCTCTCTCTCTCTCTCTCTCTTTATCTTCTCTGCGGCTGTAACACTGTATTCTGCGCTCTGTTCTGTTACCCTGATGCACTTTCTTTGGTACAATCTGCCTGTAGAGCATGCAAAACAACACTTTTCACTGTATCTCGGTACTTGTGACAACAATAAATCAAACTCAACATCAAAAATTGAATGACATTACACCACAAGAACTGCAGTGGTTCAGAAAGGAAGGTTATTACCCCTTACTCCAGGGAATGCAGGGATGAGTAATAAATGCTGGCTCAGCTAGTGGCTCCAACATCTCAGAAATGAATAAAATACATACAAAATCTTTGCACTCCTCCAGTTCTGTCCTCCTCATCAGTCCCAGTTTTATCATTGGTAGTTGTGCTCTCTCTGACTGAGGTCCAAGCTCCTTGAAGACCCTTCTTACAATATACCCCTTTCCCCAGTTGGTCCCTCCTTGCATTAAGGGATGGAGGAAAACTATTCACACTCAACACAGGGGCTTACCAGCTGTAAAACAATCACAAAATAATCCAAATTTCTCATCCTTGGTTTTTCATTGCTCTCCCAAATCCTCTGTCTCTCTCCTTAAACGTCGTCCAAACTATCTTTCTTCCTAAGCCTCCCCACACTCTATCTCTCTCCTTAATCCTCCCCCACACTCTATCTCTCTTCTTAACCCTCTCCCACACACTATTTCTCTTCTAATTCTCTCCCACACTCTATCTCTCTTCTTAACCCTCTCCCACACACTATTTCTCTTCTTATTAGATTCTCTAGATTCTCTACAGTGTGGAAACAGGCTCTTTTGACCCAACAAGTCCATACTGACCCTCTGAACAGCAATCCACCCCCCTACATTTACCACTGACTAATCCACCTAACACTACCGGCAATTTAGCATGGCCAATTCACCTAATCTTTGGACTGTGTGTGTCTGAATGTATGTACGAGTGTAGATGTGTGTGCGTGTCAGTGTGTGTGTATGAGTGTATATGTGTGTGCATGTGTGTGTGTGTCAGTGTGTGTGTATGAGTGTATATGTGTGTGCATGTGTGCGTGTGTCAGTGTGTGTGTATGAGTGTATATGTGTGTGAAAGCATATGTCCTCATTTGTTCTTGCTTGACATAAAGATATGGAACATTACTTGGTGATGTTTGCTATTTTCTGAAGGAGATCAATCCTTAAAGATAATTCAGCCAAAAATAGGAAAAAAAATCAATCGTAATTGAAACTTTCAATTACTTTGAACATCAAAAGCACTTCTTTGGTTGTGCAGGATATTTGGTCATTCTGAGGTCAAGAAAGGCGATATAGAAATGTACATTCATGTTTGCATTTATTATTAAAGGGTATGGTTTATTTCTTCTTTCCTGTAATATAAATGCTGATGTACCTTTTTTTGAAATGAGGAATTGAATTTCAACAAGAAAAATAAGGTGGTCCTATTTTACTGGAAAAATGATTATTTTATTTCTAATTGCATGGACTAGGTGAGGGAGAAAGGGAGTCCCAGAAGGATAATCACACAGATGACGAAGAGGAACAGTGCAGGTCATTAAGGCTATCCAAAAAGGGCAAACTGACCAGGCTGTTGAAGGGTCTTGCCTGAAATGTTGACTCTCCTGCTCCTCGGATGCTGCCTGACTTGCTTTGCATTTCCCAGCACCACACTTTATTGACTCAGACTCTGCAGCAACTGCAGTCCTTACTGCCTTCTAGGGCTGTTACAACGTAAGAACATAAGCAATAGTAGCAGGAGTAGGCCATTTGGCCCACCGAGCCTGCTCCACTATTTGATAAGATCATGGCGGATCTTTTCATGGACTTAGCTCTCACCATAACCCTTAATCCCTTTACTGTTCAAAAATCTACCTATCTTTGTCTTAAAAACACACAACGAGGTAACCTCAACTGTTTCACTGGGCAGGGAATTCCACAGACTCACAACCCTTTGGGTGAAGGTGTTCTTCCTCAACTCTGTCCGAAATCGGTCCCCCCTTATTTTGAGGCTATGCCCCTAGTTCTAGTTTCACCTGCCAGTGGAAACAATCTCCCCGCTTCTGTCTTATCTATTTCCTTCATCATTTTATATGTTTCTATAAGACCCCCCTCATTCTTCTAAATTCCAATGAGTACAGTCCCAGTCTACTCAATCTCTCCTCATAAGCCAGCCCTCTCAATTCCAGAATCAACCTTGTGTACCTCCTCTGCATCCCCTTCAGTGCCAATACAATTTTTCTCAAGTAAGGAGACCGAAACTGTACACCGTACTCCAGGTGTAGCCTCACCAGCACTCTATACAGCTGCAACATAACCTCCCTGTTTTTAAACTCCATCCATCTCACAATGAAGGACAATATTCCATCTGCCTTCTTAACTACCTGCTGCATCTGCAAACCAATGTTTTATGATTCATTGTTGGCTTATTTCTGCAGCAGTTGAGTTGGATGGTAGGGACACCAGGCTAAACATGTACCAAGCCCTGAGGCGGTCCTCAGAGGATTCGGTATGGGATTGGTTGCTATATCTTGAAAAGGAAACGGGCTGCTCGAGAGGATTTACAAGGATGATAACTGTGGGGTGATATCTATCAGGAAAGGATGAACACTGCTCAGACAGCACTGAGAGCTTGGAACTCACTAACACGTGGAATGGGTGAGGTAAGTTCTAAGGTGCATTTAAGAGGGAGCTGGGTAAGTTTAAGAGTGAGAAAGCAAAAGGAGGACATTGTGACAGCATGAGCTTGACAGGAGATTCATGCAGACTGGAAATGCTAGCATGAATTAGTTGGGCTGAATGGCCTGTTTCTATGCTGTAAATTCGTGGCAATAGAAAGTCCCTTTAAGAATGAGCCAGAGAATCTCTGGAGACAATTGAGAGCAGGAGATGCACACTGGACTTTATATTTGAGAGCTGGCTTGTGTAGCAGTGGTAGTGTCTCTACCTCAGGACCCAAAGATCTGGATTCAAGGAGTAGTTTCATAATATGTCTGAAAAGGTTGAGTTAAAGTAGCTGTAAGAATTGGATCCTTCCCAATAGAGAGTTGGCCTTTGAACCAAGGTGGAAACTGGTGTTTGCACTAAATTATAGGTTTACAATAAAGCTCTTGCAAATCTTTGTTAGTCTTCTGCTCTCTAATCCTTCACATGGGTAGCAGTTTGGGAAATGGTATCTAATGGTGAATTGCTAATGAGTGTAGATGTCCCCTAAATGGGATCCCAACTGAACACAGGAGCCACTTAACTACTGAGCTCTCAGCACCAACTGCTGAAGAGAAGCAGAATAATTGGAGCATTTATGAAAAAATGTGAACATGCGACTTGTACCTGGGAGATAGACTGTAGTGAATATTGAGGAGACTGAGAGGGATAGGGTGTGGGGCAGGATAAGGAGAACGATACAATGTGGGATAATATTAAGAAGAGAAATAGAGTGTGGGAGAGGATTAAGGAGAAAGATAGAATGTGGGGGAAGATTAAGGAGAGAGATACAACATGGGATAATATTAAGATTGGGGTGGCACTGTGGCTCAGTGGTTAGCACTGCTGCCTCACAGCGCCAGAGACCCGGGTTAATTTCCCACCTCGGGCGATTGTCTGTGTGGAGTTTGCACATTCCCCTCGGGTCTGCGTGGGTTTCCTCCGGGTGCTCCAGTTTCCTCCACTTTCACACGTTTTCATACACAGACATATACACTCATTCACTCACACGCACAGTCTCACACACATGTAACACACATACAACCACACCCTCCCACAGTCACTCACACTGACATGCACACACGGATAAACACACACACCCACATACACATACCTTATTGCACACACTCATACTCAATCACACACACATATTCTCACACACACTATCATGCACACATTATGCATACATTGAGACTAACTCAAACAGTCATAAACATTTATGAAGAAAAGAAGCTGCAGCGTCGGGGGGGCAGAAAGGATTATGATTTATTAACAAAAGGTTCTAAAGCTCTCCTTGCTATTTAATTGCTCTTCAGTTATTAACCAGCCCCGACAGTTTGTGTGTTTCCAAGGGAATGTGTCACTTTCTAACAGAAACCATGCAAAGTGGTTGCTTAAAATTGGTCACAAGTCAAATGTAATGACTCAAAGCAGAAACCAGACGTGTTTTAGATTAAACGCTAATCAAGGAGTTATTTCACAGTCTGTTTTTGAAAAAACATTGTGTCTTTTCAGTAAATAAATATCAAGATATTACTTTAGCATTTCATCACCAATCAGAGGACAGTTCCCTGTGTGGATTCAACACTCAATGTCACTTTGGAAATGTCGATCATATAACTGACCCCCACTGGACTGAATCAAATTTGAGAAGTCATCCAATTCCTTACAATTATGCAATTGTAAACTATCAATGTGATATTTAATCAACAGATAGCTCAGTCTGTTCCTTTCCTGTGTGCTCTCTATGTCCACAGTCATTGAATTCAACTCCAAGATAACTTAACTATAAAAAGTAAACTTATTCATACAAGTTAATAAATAAGCTATCATGTGCAAATAAATAGTATCCTCCTAATCCCAAGCATGCACAATATTGCAACTACAATCAAATCAGACAGACAGCTCCATGGGTTAGTTCCACTACTTGACTAAATTGGCTAGACCGGCAGGAGATAATGAGCCCAGATGGCTGGATGGCCAGTTTACAATGTATGGTGACACCAGCAGCTTGGGTTCAGTTCCTATGTTAGAGAAGTCACCATCAGCATCCCACCTTCTTAACCCTCCATGCCTCCCTATCTCACCCGAGTTGCAGTGACCTTCAGTTAAATTCCCCACCAGTTAGCTCTCTCCAATGAGTAGGTGGAGCTATTGAGACTTTTATCTTCAGACCACCTGTAATTTCTGTAAAATCAAATTCCCAAACTTCTCCTGTTGACTGAAATAACAACAATTTGTATTTAATTAACACTTTTAACATCATAAAAAAAACTGAAGCCATTCAGTGAATTTAATGTGAGCGAACAACATTTGACAGTGACGCAAGGAGATTAAACTCAGACGCTCAGTCTAAGAGCTATCTGCTAAGCAAGTTTTGAGAAGATTTGTAGCTCAGGTTGAGGTTTTGGATGTAGGTTTGCTCACTGAGCTGAAAGGTTCTTTTCCAGACGTTTCGTTACCTTACTAGGTAACATCTTCAGTGGACCTCATGCGAAGCAATGCTGAAAATTCATGCTTTCTATTTAGATGTTTGGGTTTCTTTGGTGGTGTTTCCAGACTTACGGAGCTCAGGTGACCGATTGTATGACCATCAATATTGGAGCAATTACAATCGGGGATACTCAAGAGACCAGAATTGGACCAATCCCAAAGCAGTAGAGATCTGAAAGCTGGAGGAGGTTGCATAGAGAAAGAGAGATTGAAGCTACAAGAGTATTTGAAAACAAGAATGAGAATGTTAAAATATAAGACTCTAGAAGCTGTCCATGAAGGAAATTATGCTGTCGGATATTCCCCAGTTGGGAATCACACTGACAGAGATGAGAGCAGTGTTCTCATGCTGGTGCCTTGTATGTGCTTCCATTGGGAGGACAGTGTCTGAGGACAATATGCTGCTCATACAACTGAATTGATTGTTTTTGCTGCACATTCTGGAATTCAAAACTGCATATCATTAGGTCAGCCATCACCAAAGCAATCACAAAACACCTTTCACAACCTCAGAACATCTTCATAGACACAGAGTCATAAAGCATGGATACAGACCCTTCAGTACAATCAGTCCATGCCAAGCATAATCCCAAATTAAACTAGTCCCACCTGCCTGCTCCTAGCCCATATCCCTCCAAACCTTTCCTATTCATGTACTTATCGGAATGTCTTTCAAAAGTTGTAACTCTACCCAGATCCACCACTTCCTCAGGAAGTTCATTCCACAAGTGAACCACCTTCTGTGTAAAAGCTTTGGCCCTCGTGCCTTTTTTAAATCTCTCTCCTCTCACCTTAAACATGCACCCCTTAGTCTTGAAATCCCCCATTCTAGGGAAAAACAACTACCATTAACTCTACCTATAACGTGCATTATTTTATAAACCTCTACAAAGTCACCTCGCAACCTCCTACACTCCAGTGAAAAGACTCCCCACCTATCCAGCCTTTCTTTATAACTCAAACCTTCCATAGCTAGCAACATCCCAATAAATTCCTTCTGAACCCTCTCCAGCTTAATAACATCCTTCCTATAACAGGGCTGACCAGAACTGGACACAGTATTCCAGAAGCCGGATCTTCTTGGGATGTTGGTTGAGGAATAAATATTGGTCCAGGGTTCCAGGCAGCACTGTCCCAGGGTTGTGATGTCCCAGAGGTATCTGCTACATGTACGCTCCAAGATACTGCTACCATGCTACTGAGGCAGTGATACCCACCAAAACCATCTGGGATGGTTCGGGTAGATTACTTGTCACCAGTCCTTCTTGTTGGTATCGGTTTGTGTTACTGATAGCAAGTGAGGAAGAATGTGATGTGTTTGGCAGAAGAAAGTCTCAATTTTGATAAACAGAATATCGCATATTACTAAATTGTTAGTTGGTAGTCCATCTGACTTCATGCTAGCTCGTGACACCTCAGGCAATGCTCAAAGGATGACACACTTTACTGTTACAGCATTCACCAGGTGCTTACGATTATGAGGGGCATTGACAGAGTGGATGGAACACAGCTTCCCCCTTGGATGAAGGGACACACTGTTAAAGTGAAAGGCCGGAGAATTAGAGGGGATTTGGTGACACAGCATTTTAACCTTGGAGGGGGGGGGCCAGGGTGGTGGTAATGAGGGAAACCTCAAAAACTTTAAAAAGTTCTTGGATAGGTACTTGAAGCATCATAACCTTCAAGGCTATTGACCTTGTGCAGGTAAATGAAACATATTACGTTTAAACACACCTTGCTGCTATTAGACGTCTGAATGGACCTCTCAAACTTTAAATTTAATGGTGATCTCTCTCTTTGTGCACCTTCTCTGTAGCTATAACATCGTACTCCTCACTCTGTTCCATTACCCCAATGCACTTCGTACGATATGAACTGCCTGTACTGCACGCAAAACAAAACTTTCCACATGTAACAATAATCAATGAAATGAAATCTAATCTCTTATTGTGGTACAGCTCCAGTTAGCTCTTTGTGAGAACAGTGTTTTCAATCCCGATGGATGGAACTTAATATGTGATGTTAGTTTCAGTTCTTAGCTACCTTATGCAACAATGTTCTCCAGCCAAATCCTGAACACTGACTGACATTGACAGTATGTAGTTTTTTGTAAACTCCGGCAGTAGATACTAACGTACGACAATCTCCTGACTCTGGGCTAGATGGAAGCACAGCTTCCTTATTTTGGAACTGTAATGTAACACCATCCTTTACTCGATGTCCCAGCATCCACGGCACTCTGGGAGGACATATCACACACATGAATATTGGGAAAGAATGTGCCTTGAATGTTATGTTAATGTTACAATAGAGCACTCAGCCAGTCAGTTGCCATCTGCCACACTGTAATTTTCACAAACAGGCTTCAACTTTGAGGAAATATGTTGGTGATAAAATCTGAATCAGCAGTACTCAAACTCCCTCTCCATTTGCTGTAGAAGCTCTATTCACCCCATGGACTCTGCTCCATCATCCAATGAGCTCCACTTTCCTGCCCTTTCCCCATAACCATTGATTCCCTTCAAGTCTATCTATCTCAGTCTTGAAGATCCTTAATGACTCAGCCTCGACAGCCCTTTGTGGTTAATTATTCAACAGAGTCCCTAACCTCTGAGAGAAGAAATTCCTCCTCATCTCTGTCTTAGATGCTCAATCCCTTATTCTGAAACTATGCCTTCTGGTCCTGTATGCTTCCACAAGGGAAAGCAATCTCTCTGCAGCTCCCCTGTCAAACCCCTGAAGAACTTTCAATGCTTCGATATGGTCTTCTAAACTCCAATGAGCGCATGTTCTGGGGACTTGAGTTGATGTGAAATGAATGTGAAAACCTCTTTTAGAAAGAAGTTAACAAAACAATAAAACAACATTGTAGATGCAAAAGACCATCCAGAATATTCATAGAATCTATAGAGTGGAAGCAAGCCATTCGGCCCATTGAGTCCACATCAACCCTCCAATGTGCATACCACCCAATCTTGCATTTCCCATGGCTAATCCACTCCACCTGCAAAACCCTGGACACTATGGGTAATTTATCATGGATTGTGGGAGGAAACGGGAGGACCCAGAGGAAACCCACGCAGACACAGGGAGAATGTCACACAGACAGTCACCTGAGGTTGAGATCAAATCCAGATCCCTGGCGCTGTGAGGGAAGCAGTGCTAACCACTGAGCCACCATGCCGCTATTTATAGAGAATCGAGTGCCTTTACATAAGTACCTTAATCATGTGTCTATGATGCCTGTTGTATTGTTAAGAAGCATTTGTTGTGTTTGTGACTTTAGTTGAAGTGCAGAAGGATTCCTATTGAGGATATACTTTGTCAAGGTTAACCTGGGAAGACTTATTAAAAACTGCTTTGTGTGATTTACATTCCAGGATGTATAATGTGTTGTAAAATTCTTTAAACGCCTCATTAATTCCAATATAGCGCCATTCCCCTGACCTTATATCATTTTTACAAACGATTATATTTGACAGTCCCATTCTTTCCAATGCCCAGTTATTGGCTTCACCACCTTTTGCTCATGTTCAGAGCCCTGTCTGGTGCGTGTTGTGGAATTAAAGGGACAGGGCAGTAGAGACATGCATTCGAACAACAGAAAAGAAATGCGGCCAAATCCAGGGGCTGCTGAAGAAATAGCTGAGTGGCAATGACGTGGTTTGAGACACTTTTATCCACAGCCCAGAGCACTATTCGGCTGGGATATTTTACACAGCAGTCACTGTTATATCGTGAGAAAAACAGCAGCCAATTTTTTGGCACAGGAGGATCTCACACAGATACTGAGGCAAATAGCCAAGTCATAGACTTCAGCTGGTTGGGCAGCAGTTCTTGGCTAAAACACAGAGGAGAATGTCACTTCTGTTCTCATCAGTAGGTTTCTCACCAGATTCACTTTATAAAGAAAAACTTTTTCTTTCAAAGTTGGTTAATCTTGAGGGCAAAAAGACTAAAGCATAGAATATTTTGAATATTCCCCAACAGTGCAGCACTCCCTAAGTACCGCCAGTCCAGTGGTCATGAATACGTGGTCGAGTCACTAATTGCACACAGTTTTCTCTGGAGTTCTGGTACATACAGATTGCCCAGAAAATATAAGATTGAACAGAACAGGCAAGTTTCACACTGAATTCACCGTAAAAGTGTTTCAGAAGCTGGAGACTCTAGCTGGGAAGCTCGTTCTTAGCAGGCTTTCCCCATCTAACATGAAGCAGATCAATTCTCCATGATACAAACTGCTCAGAAAAGGCAGCCATAAAATTCAGGCAGGAGACATCCGAGAAGTGAGTCCATGTAATTATCTGAAGTCTCATGATTTCTACAGAGCCTTGCTTAAAATGAAATCAATATCTAAGGGCCAGTAACTAGTTTTTTTTTTAATCAAACTTAATCCAGATATCCACATATATCTTAAAATAGATCAGCTTATCTGCAATCCTTCAAAACACACTTCCACAAAATAATTAAATATGAAGTGTCTTCATAACAACAGCGTGAATTGACATTTAAATACCCATGAGGTCTCTTCTATGGTTTCCTGAAAGAATCAAATGGGATATTGTGCATTAATATAACCAAGAACATTCGAAAGAGGGGGTCAAGGCACCAGAGGAATGTCAAATACTGTAAAACTGCACATGGCATGCAAGAAGAAGCCATTACAATGAGAGAACAGCAGTATTCAAACCCAACACTATTTTGTTTTATCTATCTACCAAGAATTGCATTTCAAAACAATACATTAATGGTGAAACACTTTAGAATTACTTAAGAATATAATATGCACTATGTAAATTGAATTCATCAACCACTGTGCATTTACCCCCTTCAGCTTCTGCTGCAATGTGTACCATCTACAAGAACTCACCATGACTCCTTTGTAGGCACCATCAGATATGGTAATCTCTATAATCCAGAAGGATAAGGCCAGTAGATACATGGGAGCACCACCCCCTGCAAGTTCCCCTCCAAGTCACTCACCATCCTGACTTGGAAATATGGGTCACAATCCTGGCACTGTCCCCTTAACAATAATGTGAGTGTCTCTACACCCCACAGACTGCAGCAGTTCAAGAAGGTTTCTCACCTTCACTGGCCCAGCCAACAATACCCACATCCCCTGAAAGAAGAAAAACAAAAATCTTTCTACCTTGAATTTTTATTGTAAGAATTTTCAAAAATATGTATATGGAACGGACCGCAAGAGGAAGTGGTGGAGGCAAGTAAAATAACAACATTTAAAAGGCATCTGGATGTGTACATGAATGGGAAGGGTTTATAGGGATATGGGCCAAGTGCTGGCCAATGGGACTGGGTCAGATTGGGATATCTGCTCGGCATGGACGAGTTGGACTGAAAAGTCTGATTCTGTGCTGTATCACTCCATGACTAAAGTACATGAATGTTGCAGAGACAAATGTTTCCTTTTGGAAATGCTCTGCCTGAGAAAATCTTTAACTTTTTTTTAATGGACCATGAAGATGGACAATACATTTTTCTAATCAATAATAGAAGCATCATTTGCTCAATTTTATAAAATTCCTGAGCCTAGATATTGGTGTACAGCTATTGGTCCAATAGTAAACTGATATGTATGCGTTTATTCCCCACCAGAAGTGTATTGATGCTAAATTAGTAAAGGTTCCTGGATCAGGATCCTAAACAGTTCCCCATCACAGTGAAGCTGAACTAGATCAACAGCAGAAGGAAACAATATGTACCAAAGAAAACATATTTTACTTCTGTAACTCATTGTACAACCTCAGGGCGTACCTGAGCATTTTGCAGCCAACTGAACATTACTCTGAGTGTAGCTGTCATTGTATTATTCAAAATACTCACAGTGACCTCCCCTAAGTGGCCACGTGATAACAATGAGAGTGGTGTGTTTTGGTGATGCTCACTGAGCGGTCAATATCCGGCAGGGACCCAATGGGAACGCTCTTACCCTTCTTTGACATCATAGCCATGGATTGTTCTCCATCCACACAGGGGAACTGAAGATTCCTCAGTTGAACATGTCATTCAAATGGTGACAGCTCCAACAGTGTAGCACTCTGTCAGCTATGCACTGAAATTGTTAGTGTTGATTTTTATACTCATGTCTCTGGAGTAGAACTTCAATACACAGTCTCCTTGACTGAGAGTTGAGGACCCTATCCCCTGAACAACCACTTAGTAATCTTTCAGAATCACACAGTCACCCATTCAATTCTAGATTAAATGGATAAACATGACTAAACTGGGAGCAGACTGGTATGGCACGGCATTGATTCCATTACTCTCGTTGGCCACAGTGTCATGAGTCAGATATTGGCCCGAGAATTTCCCAGATGATCACTCCAGGCACCTTGTGTTGTTTGCCATCTCTACCAATATGTGATACTGGGTAAGGGTTGGTTGATGTAGTTCACAGCCTGAGACCTAGCAAGTAAATAGTGATGGAAGATACACCACAATAGAGTATCTACAGAGAAACACTGGTCTCCTAACTAGAAGGTTTATTGCAGGATCCCAATAAGTACAACTACATTTGCAAATGCTGGAAGTCTGAAATAAAAACAGAAATTGCTGGAGAAACTCAGCAGGTCTGGCAGCATCTGTGAAGAGAGAAACAGAGTTAACGTTTTAAGTCTGGAATAACTCTTCTTCAGAGTGGTTAGTTAGTTCTGATGAAGGGTCACTGGACTCAAAATGTTAACTCTGTTTTCTCTCTACAGATGCTGTGAGATCTGCTGAGTTTCGCCGGCGCTTTCTGTTGTTGTGATGAGAGCTTGTAAAGCAGCCTGTGCAGAAACAGGTGAGACATGTGTCCTGGAGTCTGTACGGTGAGCTGATTGTAAAGACGGCCTGCGATTAATGGGTCTCTCAGGTATCCTAGGCTGTGAACGTGCTGTGCTACAAATCAGACATACAGAGCCCTTTACAATTCCAGTTCCAAGGTGCTCATCTAAAATAATAATTAGCACTTATATTTTTTTGAGATTGCATGTCAATGAGAGGGTTAGTGCCCAGAGGGGCTACAAGTCAGGGAATGATAACAAAATGCTAATCTCAATGTTTACCAGGATATCTGAATATATATTGGAGAAACCGTCACAAAGTAACACATTCACGGGCTTGTAGCTGTTGCACACAGAGGTTGAAATGACCTTCCCTCCATCATAAGGTCCAAAATGGGGACCTTCGCTGATGATTGCACAAACGTCAGTACCATCATGTCTCCTCCGATACTGAAACACGTTCAAATGCAACAGGATCTGGACAATATCCAGGCTTGGGCTGACAAATGGCCACATTTACACCTTACAAATCTTACCAGCCCATGAAGGATGCTCTCTTGTTAGAGAGAGCTAACTGGTGGTGGTTTAACCGAGGCGTCACTACACCTCAGGCAACAGGAGAAGTTGCAGAGGAGAGTCCTTCATGGGATGGGAAGTGAACCCATACTGTGGTTAGTCACTCTGTATTGTAAAGAAGCCATCTAGCCAACTGAGCTAACCAGCCCCCAGAGTAACAGGAATTTAACCCAACATTACTGGGAATTTAACCAAATATAACCTACAGTTCAGCCGTAGGATTGATCATTCATCTGCAGAACCCTGCCCCAGAGTTTACCTACAGCAACACATTGTATTTATATAGCACCTTTAACCTAATAACAGGCAAGAGATGAACAGGAGGAGGACATGCCCCCATTTAGATCAATGGTGCTGAGGTGGAGAGGGTGGAGAGCATCAAATTCCTAGGAGTGACAATCACTGACAATCTGTCCTGGATTTCCAATGTAGATGTGATGGTTAAGAAGGAACAGGCAGCTCAGGACATTCAGCATGTCCATAAGGACCCTCACCAACTTCTACAGATGCACCATAGAAAAATTACTGTTTGAGTGCATAATGGCTCTGCCCAGGACCGTAAGAAACAAGAAGGTGAGGCACACAGCCCAAACCATCACGGAAGCCAACCTCCCATCCATGGACTCCATTTACACAGCCTGTTGCCACAGAAAGGCTGCCAACATCATGAAAGATCCATCCCACCCCGGTAATGCTCTCCTACAACCTTTTCCATCAGGCAGAAGATACAGAATCTTGAACACATACATCAGCAGGTTCAGGAACTGCTTCTTCCCTGCCGGTATTAGACTGATGAATGGACTCTCTAACTTTAAATAATGTTGATCTTGTTAGTGTTGATCTTGTTTTGTGCCCCTTTGTGCAATAGTAACCTGTATGCCTCACTCTATCTAAGCTCCCTTTAGATTAGGTTTAGATTAAGTTTTAGAATTTATTGTTATAATGCATTTTTACAAGAAAAATATAATGATGAGTGTTATACATTACCCATCATGGCATGGTAAAAATCATGAGTTATAAAATTAATTGAATATATGACAAAGTTTATCTGAGTCCGTCTCCAATAAAGTTGATCCACAACGTGAATGACACAGCCGGCCAAAAACTGAAACTCTGGGACGTAACTCCACGGGAGCCAAAAGCCTCTGAGGATAAACCACCGTGGAGAACACCATTTGGAGGGAAGGCCGAGACGCCACAACATGGCGACAGGTTGGAGCCGCGAGCTGGAAGCAACTGCTGAAGACCGAGACCGAGACCGAGAAGTAAACAGACAGTCGCCAAGTTCACAAACTGCTCCAACCGAGACCACTCCACAGGCCGAGACTAACTCGCCAAAAACAAAAACCGCCAAACATCACCGGGAGCAACCACCAGTCATGGCTGGAGCCTCCAAAATGAAGGTGAGATGAATTTGATGATTAGTTATACTATATTTAAAACATGTTTAAAAAATAGAAAGAAAATAGCGAAGGTCAACAGAGCAGACAAGCAAGGGACTCCTGGGGCTGGGGAGCACGTGCGATACACTGCTATGCTGACGCCGCCATTTTGGTCTCTATTTCCTTGTTTGCTATGATCTCCCTCTACTGCTTACAAAACAAAGCTTTTCACTGTACTCAGGTTCACATGGCTACAATAAATCAAATCAAATGAAAATAAAATCAAAGTTATTGGAAGTAGACAGGAATGTGGATCAGCCAGGATTGTATTGAATTATGTAGCAGGTTTGACGGGCCGAGTGGCCTTCTGCTGTTCCTAACTCAGGAGTTCATAGATGACCCAAGGTGCTTCACAGCCATTCACAAACTAAAACCTGATGCTGAGTCTGATAATGAGTGACTAGGTCAAATCACAAAGGCCCGGTTATGGGAGGAGGGGTTAAAGAATGTTCTTAACCAATGGCAAAGGGTAGAGAGTTAGAGAAGGGAGTGCCCCAGGCAACTGACAGCACAACTGCCAATGGGGCAATTAAAATGGGCTGTGCTCAAGAGACCAGATGTGGAGGACAGTAGAGGCCTCAGATGGTTGTGGAGCTTCAGGAGATGGTCAGAGATAGGGAGTGGTGAGACCACAACGGGAGTAGAAAACAAGGCTGAGAGTACTAAAACAAAAACCAAAATTGCTGGAGAAACTCAGCGGGTCTGGCAGCAGCCATAGAGAGAAAGCAGAGTTATCATTTTGAATCTGGTGGCTCTTCATCACCGGACTTGAAACGTTAACTTTGTTTCTCTCTCCACAGACGCTGCCAGACCTGCTGAGTTTCTTCAGCAATTTTGGTTTTTGGTTCCGATCTCCAGCATCTGCGGTTCTTTGAGAATTTTAGAATGTTGCTTGATGGAGTGTCAATGTAGGTCAGTGAGCACAAGAATAGTAAGGGGATGGGACTTAGTACAAGATAAGATACGGGCAATAGCGAGGGGCTGTTACAGTGGAACAAACACAGGAGTTGCTGGAGAAACTCAGCAGGTCTGGCAGCATCTGTGAAGAGAAATCAGAGTTAACGTTTTGGGGCCGGTGACCCTTCCTCAGAATTGCAAGAGGCAATTCACAAACAAGATTCAGATTTGAGCAGAGACTCCCAGCCTCAACAAACTCCCTCCCAGATTCGGAAATGTCGATCTTTCTCTCTGCGGCTTCTCTGTGGCTGTAACGCTGCATTCTGCACTCTGTTCTGCTACTCTAATGCACTTTGTATGGTACAATCTGTCTATGGAGCATGCAAAACAACACTTTTCACTGTGTCTCGGTACGTGTGACAACAATAAATCAAATTCAAACTCAATCAAAACCAGTCAGAGCTACGCCCTGGAGATGCAGTTAGTTTGTGTGGTTGACAATGTGTGTGTGTATACAGTTGAACTGCATGACCAAAGCACACAGAATACACTGCTGCTGATGTAGTGATGAATCATCTGGTGTCAACTGTGCTCAGTGGGCCATGGTCACACCCCTGATTGAGGAGACCGTGGATTCAAGTCTCGGCCCCAGAGATTCAAGCACAAAGTTCCTCGGCAACACTGAGGGAGTAAAAACTGAAAGATTTCCGGATGCTGTAAATCAGCAGCAAACACAGAAACTACTGGCAAAGCTCAGCAGGTCTGGCAACACCTGTGGAGAGAAATCAGAGTTAACGTTTAGGGTCCAGATCATCTTTGAGGAAGAGTCACTGGACCCGAAATATTAACTCTGATTTCTGACAGACCTGCTGACAGACCTGCTGAGCTTTTCCAGCAATTTCTGTTTTAATGCTGAGGGAGTGTTACATTGTGGGGTGTGGTGTCGTTTGGATTAGATGTAAAGTGGAAGCCATGTCAGTACTCTCAGGAATACAGCGAGATTCCATCCAGATTAGAGTGATGCTGGAAAAGCACAGCAGGTCAGGCAGCCTCCAAGGAGCAGGAAAATCAATGTTCCTGATTTCCTGCTCCTCGGATGCCGCCTGACCTGCTGTGCTTTTCCAGCACTACTCTAATCTTGACTCTGATCTCCAGCATCTGCAGTACCCACTTTCGCCTGGCAAAGATTCCATGACTATTACTTTGAAGAAATGAATGGGGTCAATACTCACTCATCAACCAATACCATTGCTAGAAACCATTATCTCATTCGGATTCCTGTGCACGGAGTGGTCTCCTGATTTGAGGAAGAATATAAACACATTGGAAGCATTTCAAAGAAGGTTTACCAGACTAATAACCTGGATGATGCGGGGCAGGATGAGAGGGAGGAAATGGGATAAGTGTTATCTTGTGAGGAAAGGTTAGATCTGTTGCGCTTTAGAAGAGAGAGAGATGAATTCCTGATGGATCTTGACAAGATGAAAAGGATGTTTCCCTTTGTGAGAGAATCTAGAATGAGGGGTCATGGTTTAAAATTAGAGCTGCCACCTATTTAAAATAGAGATAAGCAGAATTTTTATCTTACAGAATGGCAGTGAAACTTTGCAACTCTTTCCCTGGAAAACCAGTGGAAGACAAGTTCTTGACTGTGGTTAAGGTGCTGGTAGATAGGTGGTTGATAAGCAAAGGGGTGAAGGGTTATCAGAGTTTAGTTGAATGTGGATATGAGGTTACAATCAGATGAACCATGAGAATTGTTCTTTGCATGTGCTCCATGTGTGCTGCATTTCCAACATCACAGTGAGCCATACTTCAGGCAAGTGTTTCAGAGGTTGTTAAATTCACTTTGCTGCTGACATTCTTTCTTCGTTTTGAAAAAGGGACAATAAGAAAGGCAAACTAATCTCAGAAATTTGCATCTCAGATTCTGTGGGACGTTGTTCCAACACCATCTCTGTCTGATCCAGGGAGCAATTTGAAAATAAACGAACAGAGCCTGTTCTGATCAGTATCTCACATCCTCCTTCCTCTCAATGTGATCTCAGTCAAGGGTGGTACATCAGTTAAATTATCCACCGTTCAATAAAACTTCTGTCTCTGCTCTACTGCAAACCTGTAGAGATAGTTCTTTTATTGATTACTCGAGTCATAGACTGATGGGTTGTTATGTTGAGCACTCAGAATTCTGTCCATTCTTGATGAGAACATCACTGACTTCACATTGTAGGCACTGAGCAACAGGTTTGATATGAATCATGAGCAGATTTTCAACTCCTTTTGGGAATCTGAAAAAAGATGAGTCCTTTATCCTTGAGCAATGTAACTAAATGACAGGTACCAGAAAAAAACTAATAGAACATAGAGCACAGAACAGTACAGCACAGTACAGGCCCTTCGGCCCTCGATGTTGTGCCAGCCTTTTATCTTACTCTAAGATCAGACTAACCTACATACCCTTCATTTTACTATCTTCCATGTGAAGTCCCGAATACTGAGGTCTTCTCCATTCCTTCCGCAGAAACATAGAAATAGGAGCAGGAGTAGGTCATTCAGCCCTCCAAACCTGCTCCACCATCCAATATGATCATGGCTCATCATCCAATTCCTGCTTTCTCCCCATACGCTTTAATCCCTTTAGCGCTGAGGTGTTTGTCTAATTCATTCTTGTAAATATTCAATGCTTTGGCCTCAACATTTTCCGGTGGATAAGAATCCCACAAGCTCACCACTTGTCTGGGGAAGAAATCCCTGATCATCTCAGTCCTAAATAGTCTACTCCATTCCCTTAGATTATGGGCCTTGTCTCTGGAGGGCAAAACACGATTCCCTGTGAGTTCTGAATTATCACAAGTTGCCGGATAGTTTGTGGTGCCCCTCTGTCAACATCTGTAAGTTTTGGTGAAATTGCAACATTTGTTGTTTGAATCTCAAGTATAATCAGTGCAGTTAGTAAGGGTGGAACAGTGGTTAGCCCTGCTGCCTTACAGTGCTAGGGACCTGGGTGCGATTCCAGCCTCGGGTGACAGTCTGTGTGGAATTTGCACGTTCTCCCTGTGACTGCATAAGTTTCCTCCAGGCGCTCCAATTTCCTCCCACAATCCAAAGATATGCAGTTGAGGGGGGAATGACCATGCTAAATTGTTCATAGTGTTTAGGGATATGTAGGTTAGGTTCATTAGTCAGGAGTAAATGTAAAGTGATAGGGTAGGGGAATGGATCTGGGTGGGGTACTCTTCAGAGGGCCAGAGTGAACTTGTTGGGCCGAAGGGCCCGTTTCCACACTGTAGAGATTCCATGAAAGTTAGGGCTCGTACCCATTTGATGGTAAGATTTGCACTTGTGCAGTTCCCCTCTAGCCCTGAGAGTGTGAGTGCTCATTCCTGCAGTTGGTACACTCTGCCTAGACATTTTTAATATTTTGTGTGTGACTTTTTCTCTCCCTTGTCCGGTCTTTTTTTCCCCTCTCTTTTTCTTTTTGTACTGGGTTTGAATCTCATTCACCTTATTTGTTCCTCACTCGTTCCTTCTGTGTTTCTTTCTCACTCCTTGCTTCTCTTGGATTAAAGAGACGGGCTGTGGTCATAGATGCCTTTGTTGCTGTCCTCACCCTGTTACCAGTTCCCGCTCTCACCAACATGAGGGTATTCAGGGTAGTATCATTGACCTAGTCATAGAGTCACACAGGTCTACACCACAGAAAAAGGCCCTTCAGCCCATCAAGTTTATGCTGGTCAAAAACAATCCCCTAACTATTCTTCTTCCATTTTCCAGCTACTAAGCATCACTGGACAGCTCCCACAGAGGAGGAGTGGGCAGGGAGTCACACTGAAAGGAATAAGACTGGTCATGGGAATGGGCGAAACTGAGGACTGCACATGCTGGAGATTAGAGTCAAGATCAGAGTGGTGCTGGAAAAGCACAGCAGGTCAGGCAGCATCCGAGGAGCAGGAAAATCGACAGGAGCCCTTCATCAGGAATCATGTCTTGTCTGCCTTTGCACCCTGAAGGCACATCTAAATCTTTCTTCAATGTGGTGAGAGTTACTGTCCCTCCAACCCTCCCAAGCAGTGAGAGCCAGCAGCTTATGGGTGAAAACAATTTTCCTCACATCCCTTTGAAACCTCCTGCCCTTTACCTCAAATCTATGCCCCAAGTAACCCAGAAGTCTAAGCTTTAGGTGGGATTGGTTCAAATCCCACCTGACAACCAGAAGAGATAAAATTTAATTAGTTAAAAAGAAATGAAATATACAGCTAATTTCAGTAATGGTGACCACTAAGCTATCATTGATTGTTGTAAAATGTACATTTGATTCACCAATATCTTTTAGGGATGGGAGACTTACCTGGTCTGACCTACACGTGACTCCAGACCCACAGCAACCTGGCTGGGCCTCTGCGATGGCCCAGCAAGCCATTCAGCTCAAAAGGACTTAACAATGGATAACAAATGCTGCCCTTGCCAGTGATGCCCGTATCCCATGAAAGAAAAAGTAATCAGAAGATTTTGAGGCAAACATAGACTCATGGACATATACAGAAGAAGGCCATTCAGCCCATCATGCTTGGACCAGTCAACAAAGATCTGACTACCGTACACTAATCCCAACATTTGGCCTGGACACCATGGCAACACAAGTGAATATTTAAATACTGTCTACATGCTATGAGAATTTCTGATTCAACAACACATGCAGACAGTATTCAGAAGAATTTAGATATGTACTTGTGATGTCATCACAGACAAGTCAATGGGCCAAGTGCTGGGAAATGGGATTAAAGTAGTTAGGGGGTTGTTTGTGACCATCACAGACTCAATGGGCCAAATGGCTTTTTTCTGTGCTGTGGATCTCTATGAATTATGATTCTATGACTCCATGACTCTTATGACAATGAGTTCCAGACTCCCACCACTATCTGGGTTAAAAAAAATTCTCCTCAACTCACCTCTTCTCTTCCTACCTCTTACCTTAAATTGATGACCCTGGTTATTTACCCCTCAACTAATTGAAAAAGTATCTTCCTATCCATTGTATCCATGTCCCCCACAATCCTTTATACCTTTGTCAGGCCCATTCTCAACCTGTACCGTGCCAGTGAAAATGACTCCAGCCTCTCTAATCTTTCCTCATAGTTCAGACCCTCGGAACTCAGCAGCAGCCTGGTCAATCTCCTTTGCACCCTCTCTAAAGCAACCAATCCTTCCTATAATGTAATGACCATAAATTGTATTCTATAGCTCAGTTAATGAAGGCAAGTATCCCATATCCCTTATTAACCATCTGAACCCCAACCTGCCCTGTCATCTTCAGCTATCTATGGACATGTACACCAATGTCCCTCCCATCTTCAGTATGTTCAAAGGCCATACCATTGATAGTATTGTTAGCACAGTCCATCAATTTCCTCCTGTAGTCTAGTTATCCTCCTCCCTGTTTATCACCTTAATAACTTTAACCACAAACTTCTTGATCATATCCCCTACATTTAAATCCACATCATTAATGTACCCCACAAACAGCAAGGGTCCCAGCACTGGGTACTATGGAACCCCCCTGGAAACTGGTTTCCAGTCACAGAAACATCCCTGTACCATCACCCTCTGCTTCCTGACACTCAGTCAGTTTTCGATCCAGTATGTCACTTTGCCTTGGATCCCACAGACTCTTACTTTCTTGGCCAGTCTGCTATAAGGGACTTTCTCGAAAGTCTTGCTAAAGTCCACGTAGACCACATTAAATATATTAACCTCATTAAAACTAATGGTTACCACCTCAAAATATTCAATTATATTTGTCAAAAACAATCTTCCCTTAACGGATCCATGCTGACTATTTTTGATTAATCCATATCTCTCCAAGTGAAGATATATCCTCTCCATTACAATTCTTTGTAATAACTTCCCCACCACTGAGGTGAGATTGACTGGCCTGTAGTCTCTCGTCTGCCCCTTCCTCCCTTTTCAGTAATGGGACAATGTTAGCAGTTCTCCACCCGCTGGCACCTCACCCTGTGGCCAGTGAGGGCGGGAACATTACTCTCAGGGCAGTATATTATCGCTCCACTGCCTCCTTTGCTAGCCTGGGATACGTCTCAATTAGGCCTGTGGACTTATAAACTCACAAAGCTGCTAAAGCTGCCAGTATCTCCTCTCTCTCGCTCTCTCGATGTTAATTTATTTTAATATCTCGCAGTCCTCCTCTCTGATGCCTGCACTGTCCTGTTCCATTGTGAAGAGTGACTTAAAGTATTCAGTGAGGACTATGCCCACATCTTCTCGGTCCACACATACATTGTATCCTGATGAGCCTTACCTTTTCCCTAACTAATCCCCTGCTCTTTATAAACTTTAAAAACCCCTTTAGTTCTGATTTATTCTACCTGCCAATGCTTCCTCATTAACTCTCTTTGTTTTCCCATTTTTCTTTTTAAGAACCCTCCTGCACTTTTATTCCTCTGAAGATTCTGTTGTATCAAGCCTCCTTATCTGCCATAAATTTCTCTTTTATTCTGAAATCTGACCTTTAAATTCCTTTGACATCCAGGGTTCTCCAGTATTTGTCCAATTCTTTGTCTTTACGGAAACATATTTGTCCTGTACTCTCCCTATTTCCGTCTTGAATGACTCCCACTGCTCTGACACTGTTTTATCTACTAGCTTCTAGGAGAAAGTGAGGATTGTAGAAGCTGGAGATCAGAGTCAAAAAGAGTGGCTCTGGGCTCCACCTATCCTTCTCACCTGTCTCCTCCCTCCTACCCCATTTTCAGTAATATTTACCAACTTTTTCCCTGGTTGCAATCAGTTCTGAAGAAGGATCACTGGAGCCAAAACATTAACTCTGCCTTCTCTCCACACATGCTGCCAGACCTGTTGAGTTTTTCTAGCAACTTCTATTTTTGTTGCTGATTTCCAGCATCCACAGTTTTTCAGTTTTGTTTTACATTTGATTCCTGATCAATTTTGCAAACCACATCCTCTCCCACTTTCCTTTAACATCCCCTCTCTATCACGTCTGAATATCCTATAACCAGGAATGTTGAGCTGCCAACCATCTTTCAGCCACATCTCAGTCAGAGCTTTGATAGGCCACAGGTCTATCTGCAATGGATAACGAGAAAGTCAGACTGATGGAAAAACTCTGCAAATGCTCCAAATCCAGTGAATTTAAGCCCAATACTTGCTGTTTTATGTTCATCCATTTTAGTGTGTCAGTAATTGTATTGTCAGTGCAGAGAAACAGCACTGAATATTGTATTACACCGTATGTTATAATTTATCACTGCCCCAACCAAGACTTCTTGATCTGATGCTTGACTTAAGGACAAGCCACAAATATTTTGCGACCCTGTGTTGCGTAGATCTACAATGTGAGAGAGAAAAACATTAAAGTTACTCATAAAAGTAAGAAACGTTTGTGCCTCAGATTATTGAATGTTAAACGTTTGTCAAGAATACCTAACAAAATATGGGATACTGTTTTCTTCCTAACTCCCTGCCCGAATGAACCTTCCTTGGATGGCAGAGTGGTTAGCACTGTTGCCTCACAGCACCAGGGTCTCAGGTTCGATTCCTGCCTCGGGTGACTGTCTGTGTGGAGTTTGCACATTCTCCCCGTGTCTGCGTGGGTTTCCTCTGGGTGCTCCGGTTTTCTCCCACAAAGACGTGCAGGTCAGGGTGAACTGGCCATCCTAAATTGCTGCACAGTGTTCAGGGATGTGCAGGTCAGGTGGATTAGCCATGGGAAATGTAGGCTTACAGGGATGGGGGGGATCTTAGTGGGATACCCTTCGGAGGGGTGGTGCAGATGAGATAGACAGAATGGCCTGCTTCTGCACTGTATGGATTTTATGGATGTGGGGAGCTGTTGAGTGATGACAATACCAAAATATCCCTCAAGTGCTTCACTGCACAAATATGATTTGTTCATTAGTTTCAAAACCACAGCAGGCACATTCATAATTTT
Source organism: Chiloscyllium plagiosum (assembly GCF_004010195.1). Lineage (NCBI taxonomy): Eukaryota > Metazoa > Chordata > Chondrichthyes > Orectolobiformes > Hemiscylliidae > Chiloscyllium > Chiloscyllium plagiosum. The sequence continues at coordinate 3,392,570 of NC_057735.1, forward strand.
AGCTGATTGCTACAGCGTAACAACAATAACATGCATTTACACAGCATCTTTAACATGTCTCAAGGTAGGAGCAGACCCACTCAGGCCTATAATAAAACAAAGATGCAGATGCTGGAAATCTGAAACACACGGAAACAGAAACTCAGCAGGTCTGGCAGCATCTGTGAGGGGAGAGAGAGAGAGAGAGAGAGAGAGAGGGTTACTGTTTCAGGTCCAGTGACCCTTGTGAGAACTCTCAATTCATTGGGGTCACTGGACTCGAAGCATAAACTCTGCTTTCTCTCTCCACAGACACTGCCACACTTACTGAGTTTCACCAGCACTTTCTGTTTCTGTGTGCCATCCTGGCCAATGAAGGGGGAGTGGCTCACTTAGATCCACAGACTGATCTAGAAGGGACGTCAATCATGACTTTGACATGAGTCAAATCAGTAACCGTGACGGAAATAGCTGGAGCCATCTCCAGCCGCAAATCTTTTCCCATTATGGTCTGATCAGAGAGAAACCAACTGCAAGGAAGTGAAAACACACAAGGCATTATCTTTATCAGACACAAACATGTATTAACTCTGAATTTGTACAGATATGATACAATCTAACTGAGGGGATTACAGAAGGTCATAAGATCCGATTAATTTTCACTACTCAATCTTGGCTACAGAGTCACAAAGAGCCAATCAGGAAGGCCCCTGATAAAATTACGGCTGAGCATTGCTGCAGTGTGTGTGAAAGATGGAGTAATTGAAGGAAGAGGCTAGGGCTTCTGATCCAAGTAGATTCCTGGAAGTGGACAGCAGCAGGAACAACTCCCCCCACTGCTCAATAAGCCTTGTGAGGGAGCAGTGAGTTGGACTCAGTCAGGTGTAGACAGCATGGAATTGTTAAGTCACCTTTCTGTGTAATGGTGTTGGTGATCGGCATAACTCCAGCAAGACCAGGAGTTTCAGCATTTGCTATCACATCCACGCAGCCTGCACATTGAAAAAATGTTGCCCCCCTCAGCCATGGTGGTTAGGGACACCTCCAGGGAGACTCCCACTTAAAGCGGCTTGAACCCGAAAGACTGTGTTCGCTGACTGGAATTGGATGGGAAGAGGCAAAAAAAAACAAAGTTTTCACCGGAGAGATTCAGATCAAGTTTCCTTTTGAAGACTGCTTAACATCAGAACACAAGGATCAGTGTGAGCTGAGATGCATCGGAGACGTAGGGCAGGGCGATGGGAGAGGAGAGTACTGCGCTTTTTTGACAATGGTGGAGGGGGTGGGTAGGTCTCCCTCTCAAGTCAGGTTGATTGAACTGGAAGAAGGTGGAACTTTCCCTGAACCCTGTGTCCATTGACCCCAGCAGGTATGACCCAGAGGAATCCATCGTAGACATCCCAACGCTCACCCATTACCAGGGTCCTTCGGTTGTATGCTTCTCTCCCTTGTGGTGCCTTGGATGTCTTTGTTATTTCTGACGTTTCTTTGGGAGCGGAGGAGATTCCCATTCAGACATAAGTAGCTGCTTGGGAACAAACTATAAGTCAGGTTAACCAGTCCCATCTGTGGAGCCCTCATTGAAAGATGGAACACTTTTCAGCTTTTAAAAAATAAAACACTGCCTCCCGTATTCCCAAAGGACTATCGAGTGACCTGGAATACAACAAGAGTGAACAGATAAGTCAATATGGGATACAGCAGCTCCATCACTGAGAAGCTGTCTGATACAATCAACTCCAACCCTCTGACCTGATGAAATCACCCTCACAACCCACTGCTCTGTATCAAATGACCATCTATTCAAAATGGCTATTGGTCACTATCCCATGACCCAGTTGTAAGGGATATCTCACGAACAAGAACAATAGTCATAGAACTGTAGAATCATACAGTACAGAATCGGCCCTTCGGCCCATCAAGTCTATACTGCTAATGCTGCACAATGTCATGTAGAACACCATTTATTGCAGATGTTCCGTGCCAATGTTTATCACAGAGGGTTACAGGGAAGATGGAGGCCATTCAGCCCATTGTGTTTGCACTGACTCTTCAACTAAGCATCAATGCCTATAGCCAATCTCCTGTTTTCTGCCCAGACCCTTGCACACCATTTCTATCCAAATAACCACCCACTTCCCTCTGGAATGCCTCTACCACATTTCCAGGCAGTGTATTCCACTAACTGTATGAAAAAGGGTTTTCTCACTGCTCATTTGCAAATCACTTTAAATCTCTACTGTCTAGTTTTTCAATCTTTTTCAAATGGGAACAGCTGCTCCTTATCCACTCTGTCCCACCCACTTATGATCAATGTTCCACATGATCCTCCCTTTGCTTAATCCCACCTCATTAAGTATCCTTCTATTCCTTACTCCCATTAATGTTTCTCCGAAATACATTTTTGCTATTTGTCTCAACCATTAACGTGTTACAGAATTCTACGTTCTCAGTACTCTCTCTCCTCAATTCCTTGTTGGATTTATGCAGATCAATATTATATATACGGTCCCCTATTTTTGATATGCTAACAAGTAGAAATATTTTCACTATGTCTGTCCATTAAAGATCTCCAATAGCTTTCCCCTTAGCCTTCTTTTTTCTGGAGAAAGAAGATTAGATTGTAACTAAAAAGAGATGACTAAATTTGATAATAGACTAATTACAACTTGTCTATTTACTCTGCTTACATCAAACGACAATTCATAGAATCCCTACAGGCCATTCAGCCCATCAAGTCCACACATATGCTCCAAAGAGCATCCCACCCAGACCCATCCCATATTTCCCATGGCTAACCCATCTAGCCTGCACACTCTGGGCAATTTAGCATGAACAATTTACCCCAACCTGCACATCTTTGGACTGTGGGAGGAAACCGGAGCACCCAGAGGAAACCTAACGCAGACACGGGGAGAGAGAGGGGGAGGGAGAGCGAGGGGAGGGACAGTGAGAGAGAGAGAGAGAGATTAGGGAGGAGATTTCAAAGTTTAGGGTACAATCATTGAAAGACAGAATAGAGAATGTTGGAGCAATTAAAAACTGGGTCAGCCAAAATGTCAAAATTGGAGGAGCGTTTCAAGAATTCTCAGAGAACTGCAGAATTGGATAAGGCAACAGATAGGGAGGGGTGAGTCTGTAGAGTAGTTTGTGAATAAGGATGAGAAATTTAGGATTGAATTGTTGCCAGGACCAGGATCCAGTGAAGATCACTGAGCGATGGGGATAACAGGGGAATGGATTTGCGGTACAGAGATCTCACAGGGATGGACAGTTGGAGGATATTATAGAGAAGGGGAAGGGGCTGGTTTCGTTCTTGTTTTGAAGGGTCCCACCAATGGGCTCAATGGCAGATACTAACCCAGTTTTGAGACTTGAGGGGTGCTCTCTCACACCTTACCAGTGACAAACAGTGAATTGGATGCTGCAGGAGTGGCTGTCCTAGTTACATATGGCCGCCCATGCCTGTCACCATGACATTGGTCACTGGGCTGCCAACTGGACCTGGACAGAGGGGGTGCAGGTGGGTGGGGTCTGGGGGCAGATGGTGGAAGGGGTAGAGCAGGGCTCAGGTCCTGGGGAGGGGTGATTGTGGAGCAGTTAGAGCTCCATGAGGTGGCCATTGCTGAAGAGTGCCCAAGTAGGAAGGGTCTACCACAATACCCAATTGGAGGGTTTTCCAAGCTGCCTTCCTCCCCCTTCTGGAAACACTCTTTCTCTCACTCTCTCACTCTCTTTCTCTCACTCTCACATACGCACACATACAGACACACACACACACACAGACACATACAGACAGACACACACACATACAGACACACACACATATACAGACATACACACATACAGACACACACACATTTAGACACACACACGCGCGCACACACACATACAGACACATACACACATACATATACACACAGACAGACGCATGCACACATAGACACACATGCACATGCACACTATACACACACACACTCACACACACATGCACACACATATACACACACACAAATACACACACAGACACACACACACTCACGGACTCACACACACACATACACACACAGATACACACACGCACATAAATACACACACACACATACACACACAGACACAAAGACGCACACACACAGATTCACACACATACACAGACACACACAGAGCTAGTGGTGGCACGAGCTGTCTCTGGAGTGGCCTAATCTGACCTCGGGTTGGAGGATGGTACCAGATTGGAGGAAAGGCAATAGTAGATCACCTCCACTATCCCTCCCCACACCCCCCAGCTCGAGAAGCCCAGAGACAGGAAGCTGTGAAAACCAGGATGAGAACTTTAAAATCATTGCAGGTTGTGACATCAACATGGGTCGATCAGCACTGATAGGTGAATGAAGTTTCTTTCTTTTACTCAATCACTGGAGTTTTGTTTTCTGCTGGGCTGCACCCCATCCTCTCCCCAACCCCACAGTGGCTCAGGGGCAGCACGGTGACACAGTGGTTGGCCCTTATGCCTCACAGCGCCAGGGACCTAGGTTCAATTCCACCCCCAGGGCGACTGTCTGCATGGAGTTTGCACATTGTCCCCCCGTGTCCACGTGGGTTTCCTCCGATTTCCTCCTACAATCCAACGATGTGCAGGTTAGGGTGGATTGACCAAGCTAAATTGTCCCATAGTGATTCAGGGATGTGTAGGTATAGTGCATTAGTCAGGGGTAAATGTAGAATTAAAGGGTCAGAGAATGGATCTGGGTGGGTTACTCTTCAGAGGGTCTGTCTGGACTTGTTGGGCCAGTTGGCCTATTTCCACACTGTAGGGATTTTATGATTCTGTGATATGTGGGTGTCACCAGCCAGGCTGGGATTTATTGTCTATCCCTCATTGCCCAGAGTTAAGAGTCAGCCACATTGCTGTGGGTCTGGAGTCACATGGAGGCCAGACCAGGTAAGGATGGCAGTTCCTTGCCTAGAGGGCATTAGTGAACAAGATGGGTTTTTCCTGACAATCACCAATGGTTTAATGGCCACCATCAGACCAATTTCAGATATTTATTGAATTTAAATTCCATCATCAGCCATGACAAGATTCGAACTCAGGTCCACAGAACATTACCAGGTCTCTGGATTAACAGTCTAATGGTAACACTGTAGGTCACCTATAATAACTTTTAAATTACTGCAGCAAGTCCCTATTATGTCCTCTCCTTGCTGAAGTCTCTTCTAACATGGGAAGGAATGGGCAAGGAATGTTCGAGAAACACTCCAGTGTAAAAGTGGTGACAAAATATTGTGCAACTCTAGTCAAAGTCAGAGTAGGTTCAGAATTGGGGAAGAGCAGTGCTTGGAGATACTGTCTGTTCTGATTTAACATGAGAGTTCCGTTCCAGTTCTATCTCGTGATATATGAAAATCACATAATAACAGCATCATTTAAATCATTGGGACCAGGAAGGCGTTAAAGCCAATACAGGTAAGGAAAGTTCGCGTTCTACAAACAACAGTCTAAACTCTCCAATTGCGTTATCGCCAAATCATGTTGAAGAAACATATACCAGAACTGACTGTAGTTGTAAGAACGGAGAGAGAGGGGATGGGGGCAGAGGCGTGGGGACAAGATGATGGAAGGATTTGACAATAACAAGGTTATAAAATAAACGTGATGTTAATGAGATGCTCAGACTAACCTTGGTGGTTTTGACTTTGTTTCCGGTGCTACAGCTCCAGCCACTCAGATCTGGGAGAACCTTACACTCCTCACCTTCCAAACACGGTTCCATGTGACACCACCATTTCTGAACCACAATCGAGGCTGCGCTCAAGAGAAAGCAGCACATTGAGACAGGCACTGAGAAAGACCTCTCCCTCACCCACTACCCCCAACACTGGGCTACACATCCAGAGAAAACTCATTCTGAAAGAACAGGGGAATACACCCCTGTTTCTTGGCCAATATTCATCCATCAATCAGCACCCCATCAAACACATTCACTGATTGGTTAGCCCGGGGAGCTGGTTTGTACTTGCAGACTGATGCCAACACAGTGAGTTCAATCCCTGCGCCAGCTGAGTTCACCATGTAGGATTCGCTTTCTCTACCTCACCCCTACATCTAAGGTGCATTGACCCTCAGGTTAAACTATCACCACTCACCTCTGTGTAATCAGAGAGTGGACATGGCAACTTTACCTTTTCACATGGTCATTGACAGAGTGGTGTTCATGGGATGATTCGATGGGCAACATAATAGCAGCATTTCCTACTCTGCTATGGTGTCTCCATCTCAAACGTGTTCAATTGACCTTTAGGTTAACCTGAGACTGTCAGAGGTGCTAAATAAATGCATGTTATTCTTTATGTGCACCACTCTAAAGAATGGCTTGTTAGATTAGTCATACACTCCTTAATATCTTTAAGGAATCATTTGAAACATGAATGCCTCAAGGTTTGATAGTTGTGGAAAAGGCAGTTGTTAAGAATTTGATGGAATCTAGTCTCTTACAGGCAAAAACAAGGACTGCAGATACTGGAAACCAGAGTCTAGCTTAGAGTGGTGTCAAGGTTTGATAGTTGTGGAAAAGGCAGTTGTTAAGAATTTGATGGAATCTAGTCTCTTACAGGCAAAAACAAGGACTGGAAACCAGAGTCTAGATTAGAGTGGTGCTGGAAAAGCACAGCAGGTCAGGCAGCATCTGTGGAGCAGGAAAATCGACGTCTTGGGCAAAAGCCCCTCTGCTATTCCAGCACCACTCTAATCTAGACTTTAGTCTCTTTCAGCCTGTCCAGCCGTCATATTTCAGTTTGATGAATACCTTTGCCATAATTTGCTGAGATGTGAACCAATGATATCACAGCAGGAGCAGTGGGATCTATGTGGATGTGGCAAGTGATGGGACCAATTGTCAATCTCCTTAATCAGAGGATTTAAGGAAGGGGAAAGAAATGGGATAAAGATGGTCCGGACCTTTCCGTGAGACCGTTTCCCTGGCTCAAGTGGAAGATTGGGGAGAGAAAATAAACACAGAACCCAAACAAAATGGCATAGGACAAAGCAAAAGACTCATTAAGAACATTGGCAAACTGATCAACAGGGACAGGAAAATGAATGGCATGTAAGGCCACAGGGATAGAGCTGAGGTTGATAATCAAAGGCCCTGGCACAGTCACAAGCAGACTGTAACTTTTAACCCAAACGGTACTTGTGGTCCTGACTTTAATCTTGGACAGACAGACTGTGGTCTCAAAGCTGATCATCACTTTAATATCAACACAAGCCATTCTAACATGACCTCACGCTGTAACCATCTCTTTGACCCCAAACCTAATCTGATTCCAGCTCTAACCTGAATATTGCCTCTATCCCTAACTTTGAACGTGATCTTCTAAGGAAAGGTTGAACAACCTTTGGAGTTGTTTCCTTTGGAGTTTAGAAAACTGAGAGGGTGAATTGATTGAAGTGTCTAACGTCCCAAACAGTGTTGATATGGTAAGGATGTTTCCTTTTGTAGGTTAATCCAGAACTAGGGAGCATGCTTTACAATTAAGGATCGCTCTTTCAGGACCAAGATCAGGAGAACCTTTTTTCTTTCTGAAGTTTGCAACGTTTTGTGACTCTCTGCTTCAGAAGGCAGTGGGATAATTGAGTTTTCAGACAGATTCTTGTCAGACAGGAAACTCAAGGCCAACAGACTGGAGGGGGAATGTGGAGTTTGGAACATAAACAGATCAGCCATGATCTGATACATCGGTGAAGCAAACCCAAGGGACCGAATGGTCTACTCCTGCTCCTATTTCATATGTTTGTAAAATCCCTGACCTCAATCCTAACATGGACCCTAACCCTTTGACTTCTCTACCATTCGTGAGTTCAGATTTTCCCAGAATACTGCATTACCTGTGATAGCTCCAGTCGGTTTGATGTGGAGGTGTCGGTGTTGGACTGGGGTGGACAAAGTTAGAAATCACACAACACAAGGTTACAGTCCCACAGATTTATTTGAAAGCACTAGCTTTCGGAGCGCTGTTCCTTCATCAGGTAGCTAGTGCGGCAGGATCATACAATCATAGTCCCAGTCGGGAAACAGCAGTGACCACACAAGAGCTTTAACAATCACGAGTGAAGTCATCATCAGACTGAGAAATCGGTGGATTTTACCAGAACTTTCCGTCTCACCAGGTTTTCTTGGTGACTAACAGACAGTGCTTCTAACAAGAAGATCACATAGCATCATCTGTCATGAATACAATGCTGACTCACCTCACACCTGCTGATCACTCAGTCACTGCTATAATTCTACACCAGCAAACACATTTTATATTCACTCTGTGAGGTGGATTGAGCTAGCTACTGGTCACTGGTAGAATTAAAGAATCCCTAATCTTGTGACAAATACTTTCTCTTAGATTAATAACTACAGCAGAGTATGAATCCAATGGCTTCTTTTCTTGTTCATGTCTGATTTTTAATCGTTACCTTTGGAATTTCCAGGTTGATTTCACAATGTGATGCTTGGGCTAGCATTCACCCCATATTCATTATTGCTAATTACTGAATGCTATTATTTACCAAGGTTAATTAATGATTATTCATGTTTCCATCCAAACGTTAGAGGCATCAAAGCAGAGTCACAAGCCCTGGCCACAAAACCATCTTCACAGTGCCCCGACCAATCTGTCTGATCCTCTGGCCCTCTGTTTTCCGAGACCCTAACCCTACCAATTCAGGCAAGGGGAAATCAAAGAACAGAAGTAGGAGCTTGTTCAGTCGCTCAAACCTGCTCTGCCATTCAACAGGATCATGGCTCATCTAACACTCAGAGGAACTCAGGGACACAGGAACACTAGGAGACCATTCAGCCCCTCGGGCTCATTCCACCAGTCAAATATACACACGGACTCTGCCCCCACAGCTGTCTGTGGCACGAACTTCCAAAGACTCACCACCCTCTGGGAGAAGAAATTCCTCCTCATCTCCATCTTAAATTGTTGCCGCTATATTCTGAGATGATGGCCTTAGGTCCTAGACTGTCCCATGAGAGGAAACATCCTTTCAGCATTGATCCTGTCAAGCCGCTTTATAAATCTTACATGTTTCAAAGAGATCACATCTCATTCTTGTAAATTCACTCTTTGAAAAGACTGAGGGAGCAATGCTTGATTCCATACTTGGTGCAGTCAATATCTATTATAAACAGCAGACCATGCTGCTCATTGCTCTAGAGTGATTGTGTAGCTTGTTATGTGGGATTCTGGCTAGGCCAGCATTTGTTTCCAACCTGTAATTATCCAGAGGACAGTTAAAATTTTATGATCTTATGATTTTATGATTTTATGATCTGGATGAAGGGACTGGGGACATTCTAGTGAAGTTTGCCGATGATACAAAGTTAGGTGGACAGGCAGGTAATACTGAGGAAGTGGGGAGGCTGCAGAAGGATCTAGACAGTTTGGAGGAGTGGTCCAGGAAATGGCTGATGGAATTCAATGTGAGCAAATGCGAGGTCTTGCACTTTGGAAAAAAGAATAGAAGCATGGATTACTTTCTAAACGGTGAGAAAATTCGTAAAGCCAAAGTACAGAGGGATCTGGGAGTGCTAGTTGAGGATTCTCTAAAGGTAAACATGCAGGTTGAGTCCGTGATTAAGAAAGCGAATGCAATGTTGTCAATTATCTCAAGAGGATTGGAATATAAAAGCACTGTTGTGCTACTGAGACTTATTAAGCTCTGGTTAGGCCCCATTTGGAGTACTGTGTCCAGTATTGGTCCCCACACCTCAGGAAGGACATACTGGCACTGGAACGTGTCCAGCGGAGATTCACACGGATGATCCCTGAAATG
>NC_057735.1:3402395-3419987 GCF_004010195.1 Chiloscyllium plagiosum
TTCAACCAGAGAGTGGTGGGCCTGTGGAATTCATTGCCACAGAGTGCAGCGGAGGCCGGGACGCTAAATGTCTTCAAGGCAGAAATTGATAAATACTTGGTCACAAGGAATTAAGGGCTACGGGGAGAATGCGGGTAAGTGGAGTTGAAATGCCCATCAGCCATGATTGAATGGCGGAGTGGACTCGATGGGTCGAATGGCCTTACTTCCGCTCCTATGTCTAATGGTCTTATGGTCTTAAAAGGCAACCATGTTGACATGGGTCTGGAGTCACATATAGTCCAGACCAGGTAAAGACAGCAGACTATCCTCCTTAAAGGCTTTTAGTGACCCAGATAGCTATCAAACGAGAATCAGTAGTGGTCACATTAAGCTAACTTCTTAATTCGAGATGTTTTTTTAAACTTTGAACAAAATTTTGCCACTGCTAGGGTGGGATTTGAACCCAGTGACCACAACATTTACCTGGGGCTTGGGATTGCTAATTCAGTGACACGACCATCACACTACCAGCTCACCTTTAAGGCAGTTGCCTAGAAGCTGGTTAGTCTCTTTGATTCACTCTTGGACAAGGGAGGTTTTTGTACACCGTTCCTTGGGCAGTTATTTGTGTTGGGACTGCTATTACTTACAGCCCTGGCTGGGTAAGGGTAACAGGTTTTTCAGTAAAGGACTTTATTTGTGAGCCAGTTTGATCTTTAACCACAATCCAACAGCTTCATGGTGACATTTACTGCCATCACATTTCCGAACCGAGTCTTTCGAGCTGCTGTAGTGAGAGATGAAATCATAGCCTCTGGATAAATAGCCTATTTCCATGATTTGATGAAGGGCTCCTGCCCAAAACGTCAATTTTCCTGCTCCTCGGATGCTGCCTGACCTGCTGTGCTTTTCCAGCACCACCCTAATTTTGGATTAGACTAGATTAGATTCTCTACAGTTTGGAAACAGACCCTTCGGCCCAACAAGTCCACACCGACCCTCCAAAGATTAACCCACCCAGACCTATTTCCCTCTGACTGATGCACCTAACACTACAGACAATCTTGACTCTAATCTCCAGCATCTGCTGTCCTCAGTTTCGCCCATTCCCATGACCAGTCTTATTCCTTTCAGTGTGACTTCCTGCCCACTCCTCCTCTGTGGGAGCTGCCCATTGATGCTTAGTAGCTCACTCAGATTCTGATATCCTGCAATCTGTAATAGCCAGGCAGAAATATATAAAGTGCATCTTCATCCTGTACTTTTGGTTTTGCAAACAGCCCCTTAACTCTGAGCCACAAATAGATAAAATACTAATTGCAACAAGAGAGTATCTAACACCTATCCTTGACATTCAATAATATTATCATCACTGAATATCCCACCGTAACATCCTAAAACGGAACTGGAACTAATCATATTAATATAGTGCCTGCAAGAGCAGGTCAGAGACAAGGAATCCTGCAGTGAGTAACTCACCTCCTGACTCCCTAAAGCCTGCTCAGAGGTAAAAGTCACTCCTTCATCATCACTGGGTTGAAATCCTGGAATTCCCTCCTGAAGGGCATTGTGGGTCTACCCACGGCTCACCACCAGGGATGTCATCCATAGAGCAGGGAATGTTAAAAGAAAATTTGCAAGTGGTTTTAAAACTGCTGAAAAGGTTTTTTTGGTAGAGCTTAAACATTGTCAAAATGAGACATGACAGTGAAGGTTTTCATTGTGTCGGTTTTCTTGCGTTTGGGTCCTGATAGAGGTTTATAAAATAAGAAGAAGTGTAGATAGAGTTAATGGTGAGTGTCTTTTCCCCATGATGGGGGATTTTGAGACTAGGGGGCACCTTTTTAAGGTGAGAGGAGAGAGATTTAAAAAAGACATGAGGGGCAAATCTTTTTTACACCAAGAGTGGTTTGTGTGTGGATGAACTTCCTGAGGAAGCGGTTGATGTGTGTACAGGTACAATATGCCCTTCTTCCTGAAGAAGGGCCTGTGCCCGAAACGTCGAATCTCCTGTTCCCTGGTTTGTGTGTGGATCAACTTCCTGAGGAAGCGGTTGATGTGTGTACAGGTACAATATATAAAAGACATTTGGGTAGGTACGTGCCTGGGCAAGGTTTGGAGGGATATGGGCCAGGAGAAGGCAGGTGGGGCTGGTTTCATTTGGGATTATGTTCAGCATAGACTGGTTGGATCGAAGGGTCTGTTTCAATGCTGCGTGTCTCTATGATTCAAGAAAATTCAAGTCCATGTCCCTTTTTGACAATATTTTAATGTTGATAGTATAAATTAGGAGAACTCTTTTCCCCTGGCAGGAAAGTTAGTGACCAGATAAGGAAAAGACAAAGGGGGCCTGACTTAGCAGACCATGGGGCTGCTCTCTCATTAGAGAGAGACAATTGGTAGTGACTTAACCTGGGGGCCACCATACCTCAGGGAGAGAGGAGAGGTTGAGAAGAAGCATCCTTGATGGAAACCTCAGCTGACTTGATCGCGGGGGGGGGGATGTGGAAAGGATGGTTCCTCTTGATAGAGAATGTGGACCCAGGGGTCAGAGTTTAAAAATAAGGGGTCACCCATTTCAGTCAGAGATGAGGAAACATTTCTTCTGTCTCTGATAGCTGTGAGTATTTGGAATTCCCTTCCTCAGTGGATGCAAACTCTTTGAATATTTTTCAGGCAGAGGTCGGTAGATTCCTGAAAAACTATTGGGGTAAGGCAGGAATGTAGAGCAAAATCACATCAGCCACAATCTCATTGAATGGCGGAACAGGCCTGAAGGGCCGAGTGGCCTATTCTTGTTTGTATGTGGAGCATTAAGGCCAGTCCAGAGTGGTTGGGCCGAATGGCCTGTTTCCCTGTAATTCTGCATTGGTCTTTGTTTGGCCGCAGCCTTAGAAGCCTCACTTAATTTAAAATTCATTTAACTTGGGGGTAAGTTCATACCGTCAACGCAGGATGGAGCTGCTCGTGTTGTCCCAGCCACTTGCCCGGGGAAACAGGAGCACTTGACAGTCTGTGAGCGTTCCTCAATCTTGTTCTTGTTACAGCAGCGATGAGCAGCGATCACTTCACATGTGCCTGCTTTAACATGGACCACTGCAAAATGGAAACGACAGGCAAAAGGTAAGGAGCAAATCCCTCCAACATCCCGCCTCAGGCGACTGACTGTGTGGAGTTTGCACGTTCTCCCCGTGTCTGCGTGGGTTTCCTCCGGTTGCTCCGGTTTCCTCCCACAGTCCAAAGATGTGCAGGTTAGGTGAATTGGCCATGCTAAATTGCCCGTAGTGTTAGGTAAGGGGTAAATGTAGGGGCATGGGTGGGTTGTGCTTCGGCGGGTCGGTGTGGACTTGTTGGGCCGAAGGGCCTGTTTCCATGCTGTAATGTAATGTAATCTAATCTAATCCCCTCTGTATCCAGACTGTGCGCAGTCTACACCCCACAATGCTCACAGCTTCAGGCGGGAAGGCTATGGCTCAGTGGTATTATCACAGGGTGATTAATCCTGGGAGAAAGTGACGACTGCAGATGCTGGAGATCAGAGTCGAGAAAGTGGTGCTGGAAAAGCACAGCAGGTCAGGCAGCTTCTGAGGAGCAGGAGAGTTGACGTTTTAGGCATAAGCCCTTCATCAGGAATGTGAGGGGGAGGTGGGGTCGGGGTGTATTGGTGGGGCTGAGAGATAAATAGGAGGGGAGTGGGGCTGGGTGGAAGGTAGCTGGGAAGGCAATAGGTAGAAGCAGGTGGGGGTGATAGTGATAGGTCAGAGGGAAGCGTAGAGCGGATGGGTGGGAAGGAAGATGGACAGGTAGGACAGTTCGAAGGGACGATGCCGAGTTGGAAGGCTGGGTCTGGGATGAGGTGGGGGAGGGGAGGGGAGGAAATTGGAGAAATCGACATTGATCTCGTGTGGTTGAAGAGACCAAAGGTGAAAGATGAGGCGTTCCTCCTCCAGGCATCAGTTGGCTAGGATTTGGCGGTAGAGAAGGCCCAAGACTTGCATGTCCTTGGTGGAGTGGGAGGAGGAGTTGAAGTATTCGGCCACAGGGCTGTGGGGTTGTTTAGTGCGTGTGTCCCAGAGATGTTCTCTGAAATATAGACCAAGGTCTGGATCCCACCACAGCAGATGGTGGAGTTTGCGTGTCTGGAATTAAGAGTCTAATAATGACCATGAATCCATTACTGATTGTTGGAAAAACCCATCTGGTTCACTAATGTCCTTCAGGGAAGGAAACTGCCATCCTTACCTGGTCTGGCCTACATGTGACTCCAGACCCACAGCAATGGGGTTGACTCTTAACTGCCTTCTGGGCAATTAGGGATGGGCAATAAATGCTGGTCTAGCCAGCCACACCCTAATCACATGAATGAATTTAAAAAGTGTCCATTTGTGGCACATTGGCTAGATCCCTTACTTCAGAATCTGGGGTTTAAGGCCCAGCCCAGAGATCTGAGTACTCGATCATAGCCAGCTTCCCAGTGCAGGACTGAAGAGGTGCCTCTCCACTGGATGGGACCTCACTGCTATCTCAAGTGGATGTAAAATATCCCATGGTCACTGTGAGAGGAGAAATTCTCCCTGACGTCTGCGCCATATTTATCCTTCTACCCAACCAACATCCCCAACCCAGATGATTGGAACATGAGCGTGGCTAATTGTGGGATCTTTCTGTGCAGGAAGAACTGCCGCGATAAGTAGCGACTATGCTGCAAAATGCTTGCAAATATCCTGTGGTTGTTAAAGACACTATATAAATTCAAACCTTCCTTCACTTTCTTTGGAGGGTGTGGAGGCTGAGTATCAGTGACTGAGCTCCCAGGTATCCACAGGACACTGCTCCCAGGAATTTGGACAAGCAAGAAATTATCTTATTGAACTGTACAAGGTTCTTTGAGGATTCACCAGGAGGGACGTGGAAAGATTGCTTCACCTTGTGGGAAAAAGGGCATTATCTCAGAATAAAGGTAGTGCGTCTAAGACAGACCTAAGGAGAAGTTTCTTCTAGAATCACAGAGTTTCGAAAAGGCCCTTGGGCCCATCAAATCCATACTACCAAAGCTGCAGCAAATCTACACAAGTCTCATTTTCCTGCACTCTCTCAGAGGGTAGTCAACCTGCAAGTCCTTTACTATAGAAGGCTGTCGGGGCTGGGTCATTAAGTGCATTCAAAGCTGACACAGACAGATTTTTAATCAGTAAGGAAATCAAGGGGTATGGGGAAAAGGCAGGAAAGTGGAGTTCAGGATTGTCAGATCAGTCATAATCTCATTGGATGGCAGTGCATGTTAGATGGACTGAATGGCTTGCTGCTGTTCCTACATCGTATGGTCTTGTAGCTTCTACAATCTGGCTGCAATATTCAGATCTGACCAGTTTACTTCTTACACTTTCAGGCTTCCGTCCCTCCATTCCCCCATTGATAGACATTCAAATTCCTTCCTATCAATAAACACAGCAACAACGTGTACACAGCAGTTTCTCACAAACACCAATATACTAACAATCAGATAATTCTGTATGTTTTGAACAGCATAATTAAGTCTAGTTTGGATAGACCGGGTTCTGCAGGGGTTCATTATTCTGTTCTTTGTGTTTCATTGTGTAATTTTGTGAATAAATTTTTGTCTGTTTTAAAATCTAGTAGTCAACCTAGCTACCTCACTCCGGGTAATTTTTACTGTACAGTTAATGAAACAAATTACTAGGTTATGGTCTGAGCTGCCTGCTCAAGAATGTTTTGAGTGGTCTGGCCCAGTCCAGACAGACGGGGGGCTCTTTGCAGGATTTTAAACAGCAAGTGGTAGGTGATAAGGTCTTTATTTCAGGAGTTGGTTTGGTTGGGTAGACAAAGCTTGGGATAGGAATGGCTCTTTCAGTCGCCAAAAGCTTTCTGGAAGTGGATGCAGTGACTTTGGAAGGTTTGCAAAAGGTGAATAAGACCAAGCTGCAGGAATTAGCAGAGAAGCTGGAATTGGAGCTGCCTGCTTCTGTGAGGAAAGGAGAGATAATTACAGCAGTAGCTCAGCATTTAAACTTGCTGGAGAAACCATCAGAATCCATAGAGATGGCAAGGATTCAATTACAAATGAAGCAGCTTGAGTTAGAAGCAAGAGATAAGGAAAGGGCAGCAGAAATGCAACAGTTTGAGTTATGATTAGAAGCAGAACAGAGGGAAAAAGAGAGCTTTTAAACTTCAAAAACTGACACTTTAGATGGAAAGCCAGCTTAAAAGGCTGGAGATAAAGGCTGAGGGTGGACTTATTGAGGAAGAGAGTGAGGATGAGCAATCAACCCCACCGCCCTGTGGCCCAACATTTCAACTCCCCCTCCCACTCTGCCATGGACACTCTCCGTCACCATCAGACGCCTGGAGGAAGAACGCCTCATCTTCCGCCTCGGAACACTTCAACCCCAGGGCATCAATGTGGATTTCACCAGTTTCCTCATTTCCCCTTCCCCTACCTCACCCAGCTGCAACCTTCCAGCTCAGCACTGTCCTCATGACCTGTCCTACCTGCCTATCTTCCTTTCCAGCTATCCAAACCACCCTCCTCTCTAACCTATCATCTTCATTCCCACCCCCATTCACCTATTGTACTCTATGCTACTTTCTCCTTACCCCCACCCCACTCCCATTTATCTCTCCACCCTTCAGGCACTCTGCCTCTATTCCTGATGAAGGGCTTTTGCCCGAAATGTCAATTTTCCTGCTCCTCGGATGCTGCCTGACCTGCTGTGCTTTTCCAGCACCACTCTAACCAAGCCCCTGGTCGTCAGGAGCCCAGTGCAAAACTGTTTAAGTATGTTCAAGCATTGCCTAAATTTAATGAGAAGGATGTGGAAGTCTTTTTTCATCTCATTTGAAAAAGTAGCTAAACAAATTAAGTGGCCAGTGGCAATGTGGGTTTTGTTGATCGAAATGAAGTTGTAAGTAGGGCTAGTGAGGTATTTGGATCCTGATCAGAGGAGATATCTGGGGATTATGAGGAGGTGTAAAATGCCTTTGTAAGTGCATTTGACCTTGTACCAGAAACCTATAGACAACATTTCAGGAATCTAAGGAGGGAACCTGGTCAAACCTACATTGAGTTTGAAAGGATCAAACAGAGTAATTTCGATAGATGGATAAGAGCTTTACAAATCGAGCAAACCTATGATGTCCTTAGAGAGGTAATTAATTTGGAGGAATTTGAAAGTTTACTGCCTGAAAAAGTGCAAACTCATGTGGAAGAGCAGCGAGTTAAAACAGCAAGGTTAGCAGCTGAAGGGGCTGATGATTATGAGCTGGTCCATAAAACTCAGTTTGGCTTCCAGCTTCAATTTCAGTCCATCAGGGATAGAAATTGGGGCAAAGAGAAACCATCACGTGGAAAGGGAAAGGTAGATCTCAGTGAAGATCATAAGGAGAACTTACCACAGGGTCAAAAAGAGAGGGACAAAGAAGTTCAAAAGCTCCAGTATTTTCATTGTAATAAAGTGGGGCACACGAAATCACAGTGTTGGTGGGCTAGGATAACCAGGCAAGCCTGGGAATTTTGTTGGACTAGTAACAAAAGGCACAAGGAAGTTAGACAACTGCCTCAGAGTGTACAAGATGATCAGAGGTTGATTAAGGAGGAAGTGCCAGATCTGCTTAAAAATATACATGCAAGGGTAAAGTTTATTCACATCGGCCAGGAGCAGTAGGTAAGGAGGCTACACTATTAAGGGAGTCAGGATCCTCTCAGTCTGTGATGCTGAATGATAAGGAGATATGTACACCTGATGGACTATTGCCAGAAAAGGTGCTGGTAACAGGAATTCATGGTGAGACAAGAAGTGTTCAATTATATAAAGTAAGGCTAGAGAAGAGTGGAGAATTGTGGCAGGAGCACTGGACAAACTCTCAGCACCAGGAATATAATTTGACCTTGCAAATGATATAGCAGATTCAACGGTAGGCGTGCTGCCTACTCTAGTCAAAAAGCCAGTGGAGACGCAGACAACTGAAAACAGGAAGGATGTTTATCCAGAAATGCTCCCAGATTGTGTGATTACAAATCACAGAGGCACAAGTTGAAGCAGGAGAGATCAAAAAGCACAGATAAGGAAGCTGACATAGCATTATCCAAGACTTCTTTTGATCAGATAAGTGGGAAAGGGCAAGAGTATATAGGTAAACATGCAAGTATATTTAGCTCTGTTAAGCTGATTGAGTTACAGCAGAAAGATGAGAACTTAAAACAATTACATCAAAAGGTATATACAGAGGAGAGTGAATGCATCCCTACATGTTATTACTTAACAAAAGATGGCTTAATGAGGAAATGGAGATCATCACACATTCAATCTGATGAAAAATGGGCAGAGTTTCATCAAATTGTTTTGCCACTAGGGTATAGAAAGAAGGTGCTGCAAGTGATGCATGAGCTACAACTTGGAGGTCATTAGGGATGAGGAAAACACAGGCTAAAATACAAAGACATTTTTACTGGCCTGGACTACTGTACCCTGAAGGTTGCTGCACAGGTGGATAGAGTGGTCAAGAAGGCATATGGTTTGCTTGCCTTCATTGGACGGGGTATTGAGTATATGAGCTGGAAGGTCATGTTAAAATTATACAAGACATTGATTCAGCCGCATTTAGGATACTGTGTACAGTTCCGGTTGTCACATTACCAAAAGGATGTAGACGCTTTGGAGAGGGTGCAGAGAAGGTTTACGAGGATGTTGCCTGGTATGGAAGGTGCTAGCTATGAAGAAAGGTTGAGTAGGTTAGGTTTATTTTCATTAGAAAAAAGGAGATTGAGGGGGGACCTGATTGAGGTCTACAAAATCATGAAGGGTATAGACAGGGTAGATAGAGATAAGCTTTTTCCCAGGGTGAGGGATTCAATAACGAGAGGTCACACTTTCAAGCTGAGAGGTGGAATGTTTAAGGGGGATACATGCGGCAAGTACTTTACACAGAGTGTGGTAGGTCCCTGGAACACGTGGCCACCAAAGGTAGTAGAGGCAGGTACAGTAGATTCATTTAAGGTGCGTCTGGACAGATGCATGAGTAGGTCGGGAGTAGAGGGATACAGATCCTTAGGAATTGGGCGACAGGTTTAGACAGTAGATTTGGATCGGCTCAGGCTTGGAGGGCCGAAGGGCCTGTTCCTGGGCTGTAAATTTTCTTTGTTCTTTGTTTTCCCTCCATTCAGTAAACTCATGGCTGATCTGATTTCATCCTCAACTCTACGTTCCTGCATATCGCCGATAAACATTCACCAGCCGTGGTCATCCAGAATCTAGCTTTTATTTCATAATTCACCCGTGGGATGCGGGTGTTGCTGGCTGGTCAGCAGTTATTGCCTATCCCTCGTTGTCCTTAAACTGAGTGGCTCACTGGGTCATTGCAGAGGGCAGTTGTGGATAAGTAATATTGCTATGGGCCTGGAGTCACATATAGGCCAGACCAGGTAAGGATGGCAGATTCTTTCCCCAAAATGCATTAGCGAGCCAGATGGGTTTTTCTAACAATCGTTTCATGGTATCAGTAGGTCCTTAATTCCAGACTTTTTTTATTGAATTCAAAGTCCGCCATCTGACATGGTGAGATTCGAACCTGTCCCCCCAGAAAGTTAGTTGAGTTAATGGAATAATATTCTAGTGGTCTGGACAGATGCATGAGTAGGTCGGGAGCAGAGGGATACAGATGCTTAGGAATTGGGCGACAGGTTTAGACAGTAGATTTGGATCGGCTCAGGCTTGGAGGGCCGAAGGGCCTGTTCCTGGGCTGTAAATTTTCTTTGTTCTTTGTTTTTCCCTCCATTCAGTAAAGTCATGGCTGATCTGATTTCATCCTCAACTCTACGTTCCTGCATATCGCCGATAAACATTCACCAGCCGTGGTCATCCAGAATCTAGCTTTTATTTCATAATTCACCCGTGGGATGCGGGTGTTGCTGGCTGGTCAGCAGTTATTGCCTATCCCTCGTTGTCCTTAAACTGAGTGGCTCACTGGGTCATTGCAGAGGGCAGTTGTGGATAAGTAATATTGCTATGGGCCTGGAGTCACATATAGGCCAGACCAGGTAAGGATGGCAGATTCTTTCCCCAAAACGCATTAGTGAGCCAGACGGGTTTTTCTAACAATCGTTTCATGGTATCAGTAGGTCCTTAATTCCAGACTTTTTTTATTGAATTCAAAGTCCGCCATCTGACATGGTGAGATTCGAACCTGTCCCCCCAGAAAGTTAGTTGAGTTAATGGAATAATATTCTAGTGATAGTAGCACGACACCATCACCTCTTCCTCTGCCTCAAGAATATTTAAAGATTCTGCATCCACTGCCTTTTGAAGAAGGGAATTGCAAACCCTCACAATCCCCTGAGTGAAAATAATATTTCCTCCTCCATCTTAAATGGGAGCCTTTTTTTAACCGGGTAGGGAAGGTGATGGCCCTCTAATGGTTTGGCAGGTGGTGGAATTTGAATTCAATAGAAATCTGCAATGGAAAGTCTGATGATGACCATGAATCCATTACTGATCTGGGTCACTAATATCCTTTAGGGAAAGAATCTGCCATCCTTACCTGGCCTGGACTACATGTAGCTCCACCCACAGTCTCTGTATGACATCAGAGCTCCACCCACAGTCTCTGTATGACATCTGTGGAATGGGTGGAGCTAATGCAATATGAACATTAACCCCTTCAGGACCATTACCTCATGCAACGTGAGATATATAAAAAGTATATAAAACATAATCTAGGACAAGGCTAAATATCTGCAAGTTTTGCGTAAAATAACTTGAAATTGTGTTAGAGAGAGTAAAGGCAATTTCGGCTTTCCTAATGCCAAATGGACGATATCAGTTCAAAGTCATGCCATTCAGTATGAAGAACGCTCCAGCCACATTTCGGAGGCTGACTAATAAGGTCATTTTTGGATTACCCAACTGTGTGGTGTATATTGATGACCTGGCAATTTCTAGGTACTCACAGAAGGAACATTTACAGCATTTATCGGACTTGTTCGATTGACGTCGGAAGGCAGGCTTGGTGGTAAATCTGGCTAAAAGTGAAATTGCCAAAGCCCAAGTCACCTTCCTGGGCCATGTTATTGGACCTGGACAAATGGCCCCACAGGGTGTCTAAACAAATGCAATTGGGGAATTTCCCCCACTGTCAACAAAAAGACAGTACTATGGTTCCTGGGGTTGAGTGGATTTTACCAAAGTTTATGCCAAACTTTAGCAGTGTGGCTGCTCCACTCACCAAACTTAAAAATGGGCAAGAAGTTTCAGTGGACAGTGGACTGTCAAAAGGCATTTGACAACCTAAAAACTGTGTTAACCTCTGCCCCAATATTAGCCTCACTGGATTACAGAAAGTCTTTTAAGGTGGCTATCGATGCCAGTGATGTGGGTGTCGGTGCGGTGCTCCTACAGGAGGATGACGAGGGAATAGAAAGACCCATCGAGTATTTTTCCAGGAAGTTGAACGTTCATCAACAGAAATATTCAACAGTGGAGAAAGAGACTTCAAACTTGGTGTTGGCATTACAACATTACAGTGTTTATATTACCAGCAATGCAGCTGAGACAATTGTATATCCTGATCATAACCCATTGACATTTGTGGAGAACTTTAAGTATAAAAATGCAGCCTGTTTAGATGGAGCTTGTTGTTGCAGCCGTTCAGTTTGACAATTGTCAGGTGGCAGGTCACGGAAATGTGATTGCCGATGCATTATCGAGACCAGAATGAGACACGGAGGTGTTCGGTGGCTGATGTGCCACAGCCTGAATTTGCATGTGGTTGTGCATGTTGTGCATGTGTATAGTTGTAGTGTATGTGTGTGTTTAGACTACTAACCAATTTGTTTTGAAGGGTTTTAAAAATGAAGCCATCTTTTGGTATTGATGGGTTTTTTTAAGGAGGGTGGTGTCACAAAGCTGGTCTGTTTTTTCTAAAAGGTGTTCCTTTTCTCAAGGATACTGTGTCCTTGATTACTTTTTTCAGAGGGGTCAGACCGGGTGCTAATTAGACTTGTTTGGTACAGAGATTGTGAGACGTTTCTGTTTATACGAAAACAGATAAGACTTCAGGCCAAAGTGGTCATGTTTTAGAAATGACCTGTATAATGAAAAGGGAGTGGTTAGCTCTCTAGCTGAGCAGTTCAGTCCAGAACGGATTGGGAGTTCAACAGTGATCTGTGTGGAAATAGGCTCTCTCTCTCTCTCTCTCTCTCTCCTTCTTTCTCCCCTTCTAGTTTCAAATCTGGAAGCACCTGTTCCTTTTCTTAATTATGTTTTAAGGGGGTTTGATATAGGGACTGTTGTGTATATTTGAAACAACATAATTAAGTCTAGTTTGGATAGACTGGGTTTTGTAGGGGTTTTTTATTCTGTTCTTTGTGTTTCATTATGTAATTTTATGAATAAATTTCTGTCTATTGCAAAATCTAGTAGTCAACCTAGCTACCCCACTCTTGGTAATTCTCACTGTACACTGACTGAAACAAATTGCAAAGTTATGGTCTGGGTTGCCTGCTCAAGAATATTTTGAGTGATCTGGCCTAGTCCAATAATTTTATTTGAAAGCACCTGCCTGAGAGGAGTGTATTTGAAATCTTGAATAGCACTTCCTGAATCTAACTTTTCTCTTAGTAAGAGAGACTGAGGGCTGACCTAACAGGTGTTTGTAACATTGTGGTAGGTTTCAGTAAAGTGGTCAGAGAGAAAATGTTTCCACTGTTGGGTTCTGTGAAACTAAAGCATTTCAGTACCTGGATCATATCTAGAACGTTTGGTGATACACATTGAGAAAATACGGAGCTGATACATTAGAATGATAGAAACCCTCTCGGCCCATCCAGTCAGCACCAACCTTCCGAACAGCATCCCACCCAGCCTCACTCCCCCACCCTATCCCCGTAACCCTGCATTTCCCACAGCTAATCCACCTAGCCTGCACATTCCTGGTTACTATGGGCAATTCATCATGGCCAATCCACCCTAACCTGCACATCTTTGTTCAGTGGGAGGAAACTGAAGCCCCCAGTGGAAATGTCAGTACTTACCTGAGTGGCTCCGATGATGAGTTGAGGCCAGGCTTACCCGTCCCCAGATTGTTATCAGGCACACAGTCAGCAGGATTAGCCACTTGTCCACGTTTTGGAAGTAGCTCCCATTCATCCTGCAACAAAATCATAAACAAACATGAAAATGCATCGTATAATTCTCCCTCCTCTCCAGAAGGAACTAACAATTATTAGGTTACATTTTCTGCAACACCCAGGAACTTTCCACAACCTCACACAAGTGCAAAGCCAGGAATGAATTCTGTACCAACTGGTCAACAACGGGAGGAATCAGAAATGAAGCTTTGGGATATGGGTAAGACCAGTATTTATTGCTCAGCCCTGGCTGCTCCTTGAGAAGGTGGGTGCCAGAAGGAATAAGCAGTAAAGGTTGGAAAGGATGGAACTGGTCTGAACATGTCTCTTCAATGTACAAATGGAATTTCAGTTCGGGTGAGTTGCGCTCTTGAGCAGCTGCACAGTGGTGTGGGTTGTAGATGCGCTCATGGAGCTGTTAGCGAAGGGATTCCAGATGTCTACAGGAGGCGTATGCTCAACTCAGGATGGTGCATGAATTAGAGATGGTCAAGATCATGAGGTTGGGAGGTGCTACCAATAAGATCTTGGTGAGTTGGTGCAGTGTAAATGCTGAACCAATTACATTCTTTTAAATTCACTCACAGGACATGGATACCATTTATTGCCCAGAAAGCGAGCGAGAGTCAACCACGTCGTGTGAAGTCACATGGAGGCCAGACCAGGAAAGGTTGACAGATTTCCTTGCCTAAAGAATATTAGTGAACCAGATGGGTCTTTCTCTCCTGACAATCTGGCAATGGCTTGATGGTCATAATTAGAGTCATTAATTCCAGATTGTTATTGGCTTCACATACTACCATTGGTCATGACAGGATTTGAAGCCAGATAGGGATCTCTGAGTTAATAATCTAGTGATAATGCCACTTGGCCACTGCCTACCCATTAACGCACCACATCAATACACCACATCCATCAACATTCACTCCCTCCATCACCAACGCTCAGTAGCAGCAGTATATACTGCCAACAAGCTGCCCTGCAGAAATTCACGAAAGATCCTCACACAGCACCTTCCAAACCCACAACCACTTCCATTGAGAAGGACAAGGGCAGCAGATACATGGGAACATCACCCTGTGCAAATTGTCCTCCCAGCCACTCACTATTCTGAATTAGAAATATATTACTGTTCACTCATTGTCGCTTGGTCACAATTCTGGAATTCCCTCCCTAATGCCATTTTTTTATTGTTCATTCATGGGCTGTGGGTGTCACTGGCTGGACCAACATTATTGCCCATCCCTAGTTGCCCCATGAGAAGGTGGGGGTGAGCTGCCTTCTTGAACCGCTGCAGTCCATGCTCTGTAGAAGGACAAGGGCATCAGATACATGGGAACAACACCCTCTGCAAGTTCCCCTCTAAGCCCCTCACCGTCCTGACTTGGGTAGTAGCAGTCCATGTGCTGTGGGTTGACTCACAACATCATTAGGGAGGGAATTCCAGGATTTTGATCTGGCAAACTGAAGGAACGTTGATATATTTCCAAGTCAGGATGGTGAGAGGCTCGGAGGGGAACTTGCAGAGGGTGTTGTCCCCATGTATCTGCTGCCCTTGTCCTTCTACAACACATGGATTGCAAGTGTTCAAGAAGGCAGCTCACCCCCACCTTCTCATGGACAATTGGAGAGGAGTAATAAGCCAGCAATGCCCATGTTCTACATGAATAGACAAACATTGCACCTGCACCCCGTGCCATCTTGATGCAGGGCTTTTTGGTTTACAGTTGAGAGCAGAATTCCAAGGTGATGTTTCACTGTCTAACTGAGGAGTGCAGATGTAAACTGTAGCATCAACACTCCCGCCACCATCATCCCAACATTGAGCAGCTAACCATGTATTGACCAGAGGTTCAGGCCTGGGGTTTGTCTGTCTACATGGTTCAATCTTCAGCAGTTGAGAAAACCGGAATTTTCTAAACTTTAATTCAGCACAGATGTCATACTCAGCAGGGTCCGAGAACAATTCCAACTCTTTCAACACGCTCATTATCCCTACTGCTTTCATCTTCCATTATGTCAACATGGTTCAATAATTGTGAGATTTCCACATTTCCCCATAGGTTTTCAATCAATTCACAAAAGCAAAATGAAATTATAAAAAGTGGATGTACAATTTACAAGTGATGTAAGAAGCCTGATGTGACGGGACTTGGAGTGACACTTCCAATTTGCTTTATCATCGATGTGAGTCACATGTTAGAGCGCACGTTGGATGAACAACAGCAGCAAATACAGTGTCTGCCATCTCTTGTGGGATTTGCAAACCCAACAATCTACTGTCTTTTCTACACAGTGATATGAGGAATTAACCCAGCTCCTTTACATTGGTTACTGTAAATCCATGTTCATTAAACCAATAACTTGTTCCAAATTTCAAGTTATTTTATGCAAAACTTGCTGATATTTCACCTTGTCCTAGATTATGTTTTATATACTTTTTATATATCTCATGTTGTATGAGGTAATGGTCCTGAAGGGGTTAATGTTCATATTGCATTAGCTCCACCCATTCCACTGATGTCATGGAGCTAAGTTCTCTGTTAGTATTTAGAGGGAGCGGATCGATCTGTACCAGCCCCTTTAACACCTTGTAATCATGTTAACAGGCAGCATGGTTAATGTGTGGCACAGTGGCTCAGTGGTTAGCACTGCTGCCTCACAGCATCCGGGACCTGGGTTCAATTCCAGCCTTGGGTGACTGTCTGTGTGGAGTTTGCACAATCTCCCTGTTTCTGCGTGGGTTTTCTCTGGGTGCTCTAGTTACCTCCCACAGTCCAAAGATGTGCAGGTCAGGGTTGATTGGCCATGATAAATTGTCTCATCCTGTCCAGGGATGTATAGATGAGGGGCAGTGCATCAGTGAGGGAACTGTAAGGTAATAGGGTAGGGGAATGTTATCAGATGGGATACTTTTCAGAGGGTCAGTCTGGACTTGTTGGGCCAAATGGCCTGTTTCCACACTGTAGGGATTCTACATTTGAGAACAACTGATCCAGAAACAAATAATCATTCAAAGGTTAGTATGCAGGTGCAGCAAGCAATTCAGAAAACAAATGGAATATTACATATAATTGTGGGAGTAATTGAATGCACGTGTAGGGAGGGTATATTTCAGTTATACTGGACATTAGTGAGACGGTTTCTGGAATACTGTGCACAGTACTGGTCACTGTACTTACAGGATGATGTTCATTCATTGGAAACATCAAAGAAGCTTCGCTAGACTAATATGTGGAATGAGTGGATTGCCTTTTGAGGAAACGTTAGACAGGCTGAGCCCATTTCCCCTGGAGTTTAGAAGAGCCAGAGGTGACTTAATTGAAACATGTAAGATCTTGAGGGGATTTGACCAGGTGGATGTGGAGAGCTGGTTTCCACCTGTGGGTGAATCTAGAACTACAGGTAATGGTTTTATTTAATTCACTCATCGGATGTGGGTGACCCTGGCTAGGCCAGCATTTATTGCCCCTCCCTAATTGCCCCGAGGGTAGTTAAGAGTCAACCACATTGATGTGGGTCTGGAGTTACATGTAGTTCAGACCCGGTAAGGATGGCAGATTCTTTCCCTAAAGGATATTAGTGACCCAGATCAGTAATGGATTCATGGTCATCATCAGACTTTCCGTTGCAGATTTCTATTGAATTCAAATTCCACCACCTGCCAAACCATTAGAGGGCCATCACCTTCCCTACCCGGTTAAAAAAAGGCTCCCATTTAAGATGGAGGAGGAAATATTATTTTCACTCAGGGGATTGTGAGGGTTTGCAATTCCCTTCTTCAAAAGGCAGTGGATGCAGAATCTTTAAATATTCTTGAGGCAGAGGAAGAGGTGATGGTGTCGTGCTACTATCACTAGAATATTATTCCATTAACTCAACTAACTTTCTGGGGGGACAGGTTCGAATCTCACCATGTCAGATGGCGGACTTTGAATTCAATAAAAAAAGTCTGGAATTAAGGACCTACTGATACCATGAAACGATTGTTAGAAAAACCCATCTGGCTCGCTAATGCATTTTGGGGAAAGAATCTGCCATCCTTACCTGGTCTGGCCTATATGTGACTCCAGGCCCATAGCAATATTACTTATCCACAACTGCCCTCTGCAATGACCCAGTGAGCCACTCAGTTTAAGGACAACGAGGGATAGGCAATAACTGCTGACCAGCCAGCAACACCCGCATCCCACGGGTGAATTATGAAATAAAAGCTAGATTCTGGATGACCACGGCTGGTGAATGTTTATCGGCGATATGCAGGAACGTAGAGTTGAGGATGAAATCAGATCAGCCATGACTTTACTGAATGGAGGGAAAAACAAAGAACAAAGAAAATTTACAGCCCAGGAACAGGCCCTTCGGCCCTCCAAGCCTGAGCCGATCCAAATCTACTGTCTAAACCTGTCGCCCAATTCCTAAGCATCTGTATCCCTCTGCTCCCGACCTACTCATGCATCTGTCCAGAC
>NC_057735.1:3421694-3431248 GCF_004010195.1 Chiloscyllium plagiosum
GGCGACTGTCTGTGTGGAGTTTGCACATTCTCCCCATGTCTGTGTGGGTTTTCTCTGGGTGCTCCGGTTTCCTCCCACAGTCCAAAAATGTGCAGGCAGATGAATTGGCCATGCTAAATTGCCCATAGTGTTAGGTGCATTAGTCAGAGCGAGATGGGTCTGGGTGGGTTACTCTTTGGAGGGTCGGTGTGGACTGGTTGGGCTGAAGGGCCTGTTTCCACACTGTAGGGAATCTAATCTAATCTTAATATCCTTTAACACACCCAACACATCTTCCCTCCTGATGTCAACGTGATCCAGGGTAAACAAACTTCTACCTCTTATCTCAACATTCATCACATCCCTCTCCTCAGTGAACACTGATGCAAAGTAACCATACAGAATCTCACCCATTTTCTCAGGTTCCACACATAACCTTCCTTCTTTGTCCTTTAGTGGACCAACCCTTTCTACAGTTACCCTCTTGCATCTTATATATGGATAAAAGGCCTTGGGATTCTCCTTAATTCTGCTCACTAAAGTTATTTCATGACCCTTTTTAGCCCACTTGATTCCTTGTTTAAGATTGTCCTACTCTCCTGATATTCCTCAAGGTCCGACCTGTTCTTAGCTGCCTGGACCTTATGTACACTTCCCTCTTCCTCTTAGCTAGTTGGACGATTTCTCCTGTCATCCACGGTTCACGAATCTTGCCTTTCCTATCCCTTATTTTCAAAAGAAAGGCAAGGGAAAACAGGAGAGCGGGCTCAAGGGGCTGAGTGGCCTACTCTTGTTCCTTGATGATAAACATTGGCCCAGGAACATTATCATTGACCAACCCATCAAGAAACAATCCAGTGAAAGATTCCACTGGGTGTCCCAGAATCATGGGGGATCACAAACAGATGAAGGAATCCAATGAGATCACTTCTGTTGTCATACAGAGTTGTTTAATATCGTCAGCATGGAGGAAGTTTACAGAACTGGTAAAAATGTTCAACCCTCTGGGGAAAAAAATGCTAGTGATGGAAATAGTGCTGAGTGAGCAGCAAGCTTCAGGAACATGACTGAGAGCCTGAAACTGCCAACGTCACCTGCTGAACGACCACAGTCTCTCTTCTTATGGCTCTACTGGATCCACAGCAATGTGCACAAATCCAGGACACGGTCAAGATAATGAAACTGCCTGACCTAAGCATCCAGGAATCCGTAATAAAAGACACCACCTCTCCTGATTAGAAAGTGATTTCCTGATCCAAAAATCTTAGGAATCTTTCCTAAAATCCATTTGCTGCCCCTCTCAATCCTGGTAATCCTTAAGGAAGCAGCTGAGATTTATCCATTCCATGGATTTTTGTTGAGTGAGGAGGAATGACGAATGGTATTTGTGAGAAAGGCTCGACTATAGTTATTGTGAGACATTACAGTTAGTGCTCCAGCCTTTAAATCATTTATATTGGCTTCATACATTATAAAAAAGATGCAGCCACCAGCACATATCAACAAGAAATTAATGGAACATGCATTGGGTAAGACAGAACTGAAAGCACTGTACCTCTTTAGCAGTGCAGACTGAAGGAATGTACATTAGCTAGCTTAAATTCAGTGTTCTGTTGAAGTGGAGCCAAACACATGGGTGCATCTGGAAAGAAGCAATTCAATTAGGAAAACTCTACAGGGAACTTGTGCACTAGCTGTGATATGCATTAAACTGAGAAAAGCAGCTGTATAAAAACCATGGTGAAATCTGCCGTGTTGCAGTCCACATTGAATAGGGAGTAAGTCAGCAGCTATGGTGCAGGACTCACAACTGAGAGGGCAAGGGTTCAAATCCCACCATGGCAAGCTGTTGAGCTGAATTCAATAATTATGCCAGAAAGATTTTACAATGTCCTTCACAATCTTAGGATGTCTCAAAGCACTTTACAGTCAATGAGGTGCTTCTTTCAAAGTGTAGTCACTGCAATAATAAGAATGTAAAAATATCATTACACTACACAGACCATCAAGCCTGCACTCAATAGGATCATGCTGACCTTCTGCTTGAAATCCCCCTTCCAACAGTCTTCCCATATCCCTGATTCCCTAGAGTCCAAAAAAGCTAAGAATCTCAGTCTTGAACCCACTCAATATTCACGACTCTCTAGAGAATTCTCAGTATTCACAACCCTCTGAATGAAAAAGATTTCTCCTCATGCCAGTGTGAAATGGCTGCCCCTTTATCTTGAGGCTAGGATGCCATGCTCTAGACTATTTAACCAGGAGAAAGTACGTCTAAGTAACTACCCTGTTGATCTTCTAAGGATTTCATACATTTCAATGATATCAAAGTTTTTCTTGTAAACTCCCAAGCACATAGGAACATTGTTACCCAAACCCAAGTCATGAAGAACAACCCTCTCATCCCCCAAAAGAATCCATTGACTCTCAGCTGCAATCTTTTTAAGGCAAATATATCCTTCCTTAAAGGAGGTGGGAACTGCACACAGTGCTGCCAACATGGTTTCATCAAAGTCCAAATCAATTACTTCAAGACTTTCTCACTCTCATACTGCATCTCTTAACATTGAGAACACAAGAACCAGGAGCAGGAGTAGGCCATCTGGCTCCTCGAGCCTGCTCTGCCATTCAATAAGATCATGGCTGATCTCTTCTTGGCCTCAGCTCCACTTACCTGCCCGCTCACCATAACCCTTAATCCCTTTACTGCTCAAAAATCTATTTGAAAAACATTCAGTGAGGAAGCCTCAACTTGCTTCACTGGGCAGGGAATCCCACCGATTCACACCCCTTCGAGTGAAGAAGTTCCTCCTCAACTCAGTCCAAAATCTGCTCCCCCTTATTTTGAGACTATGCCCCTAATTCTAGTTTCACCTGATATTGGAAACAATGTCCCTGCTTCTGTCTTATCGCTTCCCTTCATCATTTTCTATGTTTCTATGTTTCTAAATTTCAGTAAGTATAAACCCAGTCTACTCAATCTCTCCTCATAAGCCAACTCTCTCAACTCTGGAATCAATCTCGTGAACCTCCTCTGCACCCCCTCCAGTGCCAGTACATCTTTTCTCAGGTAAGGAGACCAAAAGTGTACACAGTGCTCCAGGTGTGGCCTCACCAGTGAAGGCTAGCTTGATTTCCTAGCTTCTTGTTGTTGCTTCTTAGTGATTTTGTGTGCCCTCCTCAGAGTTCACTCTCCTATATTGTCAGTAAATGTGGATACATTACAAGACTGGGAACAGAGGGGCATAGCCTCGAAATAAGGGGGAGCCATTTCAGACTGAGTTGAGGAACTTCTTCACCCAGAGGGTTGCTTCATTGCTGCTCCTGTTTGTATCTATGTTTGTCAGACCTCATCCCACAGTGTCATGGCCACCTGTCTCGAGCCATTCTCACGTAGCCACAATGTAGATGTTCTGGGACACCCATCATCGACTAGACCCAGGTTACTCCTTTATCCTATTGCACTTTGCCCTTTAGAAAAGATCTCTGAGGTCCCAACAGCAAATTAATTCTCCTTTTAATCCATTCACGGGATCTGAGTATCACTGGCAAGACTAGCATTAACTGGCCATCTGTAATCTCCCAGAAGACAATTGAGACGCAACCTGGTTGCAGTGAGTCATACGTCGGCCAGAGAGTTGAACGTTTACCTTTATATTTTCACTTAATGTTAACTTTTAACTATTTCTTTATTTTTTAATTACACTAAGAACAACGGTAATGCTTTGCAAGTAGTTCTTGTGTAATGTGATGGCTGCATTCTTGTGAAACCCCGTGTTATAGAAAAATTGCGCCTTAGAAACAGCATTTTAAATTTGACAATGTAATCGCGTTACAGCCAACACATGTTTTAAAAGTTTGCGCTTAAAAACAGTGTCCCCAGTTCATCAGTCGCGTTACAGTGAAATCATGTTCACGAGTTGTGCGTTCTAGCAGAACAACCTGTACTTTTAACTTTGTTTTTCTATGTTATTAATTTGTACCTGGGAACGTTGGTACCTAAGATGAAGCTGTGTGTCGTGACATTATACACTTTTCACTGTGCTGTCTTCTGTACTCAAGCACATGTAACGATAGATCTTACATTTTAGGGTGAGGATGACAGATTTCCTTCTCTGAAGAACATTAGTGAGCCAGGTGGGTTTTAGAAGACAATCAGCAAGGGTTAAATAGTTGATGTTTAGCTAGATTTTAACAGAAGCACATTAATATCTATGGTAAGCAACTGAGGCTTCAGCTCTGAGCTTGATAACTGCCCACCAATGACAGCCCATGAAACTGAAAAGATCCCCTTGTCCCTTCTCTCTGTTTTGTGTTCACTAACCAGTGAACATTTTATTTCCAGTCTCAGGAGACTGCAGTGAATGCAACAACCAATTTGTGCAGAGCAAACCCTGTCAAACAGCAGGAGAAAGTGAGGTCTGCAGATGCTGGCGATCAGAGATGGAAATGTGTTGCTGGAAAAGCGCAGCAGGTCAGGCATCATCTAGGGAACAGGAGAATCGACGTTTCGGGCATTAGCCCTTCTTCAGGAAGAAGGGCTAATGCCCGAAACGTCGATTCTCCTGTTCCCTAGATGCTGCCTGACCTGCTGCGCTTTTCCAGCAACACATTTCCATCCCTGTCAAACAGCAACAAGGTAATGGGCAGCAAAACTGTTTTAGTGCTGATTGAGGATTTAGTGTTGCCCATGACATTGGAGAGAATTGCCTTGCTCTTTTACAAAATAAAGCCATAATATTCTACACACAACTTTAAAAGCAACACATTTCTCCTACATTCATCCCAAGCCAATACTTCACATCGGACACCGACAGATGAGGAAAGTTATTGGACTTAAATTAACTCATCTGATCAGCAAGAAGCCTCAAGCCAACAACCATCTGCATTTATATAGCACCTCAAAGAAGAAAAACAAATTCCCCCAAAGTGCTTTACAGGAGCATTATCAATCGAAATTTGAAATTGAGACACATAAGGAGATATTAGACCAGGTGGTCAACACTTTTCCAAAGTGGTCAGTTTTAGGAAACATCTTAAATGAAGGGAGAGGTAAGAAGGCAGAGACATTTAGGGAGGCAATTGCAGAGCTTAGGATCCAGGCAGCTGAGGGCGTAGCT
Source organism: Chiloscyllium plagiosum (assembly GCF_004010195.1). Classification (NCBI taxonomy): domain Eukaryota; kingdom Metazoa; phylum Chordata; class Chondrichthyes; order Orectolobiformes; family Hemiscylliidae; genus Chiloscyllium; species Chiloscyllium plagiosum. The sequence continues at coordinate 3,426,794 of NC_057735.1, forward strand.
GCCGTTGCTGGAATCACTAAAACTGAAGATGCACAGGAGGGCTGTGAGCAGAGAAAGCTTCAGAGAGGTGTAGGGCTGGAGGAGGTTACAGGGATAGGGAGGTGGGTAAGCTCATGGACGGATTGGAAAACATGAAGGAGAATTTCAAAAACCAGGTACTCCCAGAGCAGGAAGGTTCACTTGGATCATCCCTGAGATGGAGGGATTGTCTTATGAGCAAAGGCTAATCAGGTTGGGACTCTACCCACTGGAGTTTAGGAGAACGAGAGGTGACCTCATTGAAACATACTGCATTCTTAAGGGGCTTGACAGGGTAAAGGCTGAGAGGATATTTCCCCTCCTGGGAGAGTCGAGGACCAGAGAGAACAGTCTCAGAAAAAAGGGGCACCAATTTAAGACTGAGATTGGGGAGGAATTTCTTCTTTTAGAAGGTTGTGAGTCTTTGGAACTCCATGCCCCAGAGAGCTGTGAGGGCAGAGTCCTTGTGTATATTTAAGGCTGAGACACATAGATTCTTGATCAGTCGGGGAATCAAGGGTTACGGGGAAAGGGCAGGGAGGTGGATAGAGGAATGTCAGATCAACCATGATCCTATTGAATGGCGGAGCAGGCTCCATGGGCTGAATGGCCTTCTCCTGTTCCTATTTCCTTATGGTCTTATGTGATCATCAGGAGCAATCAGTGGCTCAGTGGTTGGCACTGCTGCCTCATCGCACCAGGGTCCCAGGTTCGATTCCGGCCTCAGTGTGGAGTTTGCACATTCTCCCAGTGCCTGCGAGGGTTTCCTCCCACAATCCAAACATGTGTGGGTCAGGTGAATTGGCCATGCTGAATTACCCATAATGCTCAGGGAAATATAGGTGCATTAGGTGCATTAGTCAGCGGGAAATAGGTCTGGGTGGGTTACTCTTCGGCGGGTCGGTGTGGACTTGTTGGGCCGAAGGGCCTGTTTCCACGCTGTAGGGAATCTAACCTGAATCAACCAGCCAGAATGAGTATGTTGCAACACTGAAGCATGACATCATCGATTGTGCTTTGCTTGAGCAGGGATTTATTAAACCGATAAACAGTTACAAAAGATGATGATTTGGCCCATGCTGGCTCGCTGTAGGACCAACTCACCCACATGCACTCCTCTACATTTCCTCACAACTGTTTACTGCTCAGTTGACGATCCAGTTATCTCCCTTGGTCAAGTCGCCCCATTGCATTCTGGTGGTGAATCCCAAACCATGCTCACTCACTGAGTACAAAACGTCTCCTCACTGTTATTCTTGCTTCTTCTGCCCATTCCTTTAAATCTGTGTCTTTTGATTCTGGACCTTTTCATCAAAGGGGTCAGTTTCACAATCTGATGATAGGTCAAAATTCTGAAGCATTAACTATGTTTCTGTCCACGCACGCTTAGTGCCAGAACTGCAATAGTACTTCCAGCATTTTCTGCTTTTATTACGACAGTGTGTCTCAAGTCATCATGCCTATATTTAGTGATGAGGTAATCAGCACAAAGCTCTCATTGACAGAGTATTGCTCACCTATTTACAAGAATGTTGCCAGGGCTTGAGAATTACAGCGATGATGTAACAGTGGATAGGCTAGAGCTGTTTTCCTGAGAACAGAGGGTGCTGAGGGGTGACTTGGGGTGGCACAGTGGCTCAGTGGTTACCACTGCTGCCTCACAGCACCAGGGTCCCAGGTTTGATTCCAGCCTATCTGTGTGGAGTTTGCACATTCTCCCCATGTCTGTGTGGGTTTCCTCCAGGTGCTCCGGTCTCCTCCCACAGTCCAAAGATGTGCAGGTCAGGTGAATCGGCCATGGGAAATTGCCCAGAGTGTTAGGTGCATTAGTCAGAGGGAGATGGGGTCTGGGTGGGTTACTCTTTGGAGGGTAGGTGTGGACTTGTTGGGCTGAAGGGGCTGTTTCCACAGTGTAGGGAATGTAATCTAATCTTAATATCTTTTAACACACCCAACACATCTTCCCTCCAAGCTCTTCCTATTCATGTACCCATCCAGATGCCCGTTAAATGCTATAATTGTACCAGCCTGCACTGGCAGCTCATTCCATACACACACCACCCTCTGCATGAAGAAGATACCCCTCAGGTCCTTTTTATATCTTTCCCCCTCACCTTAAACCTAGGCCCTCTGGTTTTGGACTCCCCTTCCCTGGGAAAAAGACCTTGTCTATTCACCCTATCCATGCCCCTCATGATTTTATTCAACTCCATAAGATCAACCCTCAGCCTTCGACAATCCACGGAAAATAGTCCCAGCCTATTCAGCCTCCCCCATAGCTCAAACCCTCCAACCCTGACACCATTCTTATAAATGTTTCTGAGCCATTTCAAGTTTCACAACATCCTTCCTGTAACAGGGAGACCAGAGGGTGGGAGTTTTCACTGCCCAGTTTGAGGATTAAGACAGAAACCCTCAACTCATTAAAGAGGAATCTGGATCTGCCTCTGAAGCACTGCAATGTACGGAGGAGGGGCTAATTGGCTAGGTATGGTTATGATAGGCCGAATGGCCTGTTTCTGTGTCATAATGTTTCTATAGATCTCTAGATGGAAGAAATGAATATTTTGAATTTCCGCAACATCCCAAAAAACTTTGCAACTTATTAATGAGTTACCATTTTTTCTGAAGTACAGTCTCTCACTGTAGTGTAGGAAACACAGCAGCTAGTATACACACAGCAAGCTCCCACAAACAATAATCAGATGCAACAAATGCATTGGATTTTAGTGAGAGCACACCATGAATACCATCCATAGTTCTGCCACCCATATCTAAGACAGAACATACTCGCTATGGAGTGGTGCAGCAAAATAGCATAATTGATAAGTGCTTGGGACAAGAGAGTTGGGTCTATTGTCTTTGGAGTTTGGAAGAATGGGCAGTGACTTCATTGTACAGACACCATTCTTCACAGGCTAGGTACTGAAAGGTAGTCTATCCTGGGTTTGGAATGGAGAACAACGGAGAACAGTCTCAGGGTAAGGTGTTAGGACTGAGGCTAGCTGTGAATGTCTGAAATTCACTAACCTTGAAGACTATGATTTGGAGATGCTGGTGCTGGACTGAGGTGGACAAAGTTAAAAATCACACAGCACCAGGTTATAGTCCAACAGGTTTACTTGGAAGCACTAGCTTTCAGAGTGCTGCTCCTTCATTAAACCAACTGATGAAGGAGCAGCGCTCCAAAAGCTAGTGTCTCCAAGTACAATAAACCTGTTGGACTATAACCTGGTGTTGTGTGATTTTTAACTTGAAGACCACAGATGCTCCGTCTTAAATAGATTTTAGGCTGACAGAGATAAATTTCTGGTCAATAACAGAATCAAGAGATATCGAGAATGGGTGGGAAAGTGAAACTCAAGTAGAAGATCAACTATAATTCCATTAAATGGTGGAACTGACTCAAAGGGCTGATTGGTTTACTCACATACCTATTTTATTAATTTCTTATGAGATCAATGGTCTCCTTAAGTGATGTTGATGAGGAATAAATATTAGCCAAGACATCAGGGAGAATATTTAAAATTAGCATTATGGGATTTTTCACATGCACCTTCAACATCAGATGAAACTTCAGACAGATTAACATCCTGTCCGACTGTACCTCTGAAAGTGCAGTACTCTTTCAGTGTTGGCATGGATAGAGACCCACACTAGGAAGGAACTGCCATTTACTTTGCAAGTTTGTACCAAAACTTCCACAAGCAAGAACATTGCCTCCTCAAAACAAAAATAGACAATGAAATCATAAACAGGAAGGAATGATTTCAGAGCTGCTTCTAAAAAGGCCAACATACTTTCAGCTGATGCATCACAAACAGCTCTGCTGCTCTAAGTGCACAGTTGTTAATGGCAACGCCTTGCTTAGGCTTCACATTCATTGACTAAAACAAAGACAAGTTCTGCATAAATTGACAAGGACCTCATTTGAATTGCAATTAGTCCAATCAGTGTATATAAAACTCTGAATCAGTGTTGAAATACACTATTAATTACATCCCCCCAGAAAATTCTGGGGACAGTCAACAGATTCGACTGTTTTCTGACGTGAGGGAAACAGAGTTAACATTTTGGGTTGGGTCACTCAGTTCCTGACCTCATTACAGCCTTGGTTCAAACATGGACAAAAGAACTGAATCCAGAAGGGAGGGTTAAAGATCATACAACACCAGTTTATAGGCAAACGTGAGGACTGCAGATGCTGGGAACCAGATTTTAGATTAGTGTGGTGCTGGAAAAGCACAGCAGGTCAGGCAGCATCCGAGGAGCAGGAATATCGACGCTTCGGGCAAAAGCCCTTCATCAGGAATAGAGGCAGGAAGCCTCCAGGGTGGAGAGATAAATGGGGAGGGGTGGGACTTGGGAGAAGGTAGCAAAGAGTACAATAGGTGGATGGGGGTGGGAATGAAGGTGATAGGTCAGAGGGGAGGGTAG
>NC_057735.1:3431506-3436523 GCF_004010195.1 Chiloscyllium plagiosum
GAGATGCGTTGGAGGGCATCTTTGACCACGTGGGAAGGGAAATTGCGGTCTCTAAGGAAGGAGGCCATCTGGTGTGTTCTGTGGTGGAACTGGTCCTCCTGGGAGCAGATACGGTGGAGGCGGAGGAATTGGGAATACGGGATGGCATTTTTGCAAGAGGTAGGGTGGGAAGGGGTGTAATCCAGGTAGCTGTGGGAGTCGGTGGGTTTGTAAAATATGTCAGTGTCAAGTCGGTCGTCATTAATGGAGATGGAGATGGTCCAGGTAAATTTAAGGTCAGGGTGGGATGTGTTGGTGAAGTTGGTGAATTGCTCAACCTCCTCGCGGGAGCACGAGGTGGCACTGATGCAGTCATCAATGTAGCGGAGGAAGAGGTGGGAGTGGTGCCGGTGTAACTACGGAAGATGGACTGTTCTACGTAGCCAACAAAGAGACAGGCATAGCTGGGGCCCATACGGGTGCCCATGGCTATCCCTTTGGTCTGGAGGACGTGGGAGGATTCGAAGGATCCAAATAAACCTATTGGAGTATAACCTGGTGTTGTGTGATTTTTAACTTTGTCCACCCCAGTCCAACACTGGCATCTCCGAATCAAGAGGCGGGAGTGACAGCCCTTGACGTTAAGGCTGCAGTCAACCAAGTGTGGCATCACTGCAAAACTGCAGTCTATGGGTATCAGAGTCATACCTGGCACATAGGAAAACAGTGCCGGTTGTTGGAGGTCAGTCATCTCAGCTCCAGGAGATCTCTTCAGGAGTTCCTCAGGGTAGTGTCCTCGGTCCAACCATCTTCAGCTGCTTCACCAATGACCTTCTCTCCATCATAAGGTCAGAAATGAGGATGTTCGCACAATGTTCAGCACCATTTGCCACTCCTCAGATACCGAAGCAGTCCATGTTCAAATGCAGCAAGACCTGGACAATATCCAGGCTTCAGCTGACAACTGGCAAATGACATTTACGCCACGTAATTGCCAATCAATGACCATCTCCAATAAGAGCCAATCTAACCACGAGCTTTGACATTCAATGGTATTACCATCACTGAATGCCCTACTGTCAACATCCTGGGGGTTACCATTGACCAGGAACTGTTCGGCTGAGAGCTAAGAGAAGATTTGATGTGAGTGTTTAGAACTATACAAGGTTTTGATTGAGTAAAGAAAGAGAGACTGATACCAACTGTCGGGTTGTCAGTCAAGGTCATGGATTTAATGTCATTGATGAAAATACCAAGGGAAGAGGAGGATGCAGCAATCCAATGTGTTTCCGAGCGACTGAGAGAGGAGTGGAAGAACATTCAATACGACTTTACAAAAGGGAATAAATACTGGAGGAGCCAAGGGAGTGGGCTAATCACAAAGCTCTCTCAAAGAGTCGATACCGACTCAATGGGCTCAATCTGGTTTTTAATTCATTCACAGAAAGTGAGCATCACCAGCTGGGTCAGTTTTGATGAAGGGTTTTTGCCAGAAATGTTGACTCTCCTGCTCCTCAGGTGCTGCCTGACCTGCTGTGCTTTTCCAGCACCACTCTCCTGACTTTTATCATCCTCCACTAGTTCCATGGAGGAAGATGGTGGTGAGCTGCCTTCTTGACTGGCTAGTCAGAGTAGGTTATTTAACGCCTTGAAACTATTTCATTGACCATGAGATTGTGGCTGATTTGTCATCTACCTCTATCTGACCACCCGAAATGTCGACTCTCCTGCTCCTCGGATGCTGCCTGACCTGCTGTGTTTTTCCAGCACCACTCTAATCTTGGTTTCAAACTTTGTGGTATACGGGGCACACACACTGACCTCCAATGACACCGACACAGCCTTCCTTTGTGCTAGGTATGAGAGTTTTCTCCCTCACGAGTTCCAGTTGACCCAGATTTGCTGAGGATTTCCTTGATAGCCTCTGTGAATGATTCTCGGATTCAATGAGCCTCACACTGTGAAGATGTGAGATATTCAACCTTTCCATTTTCTGTTTGTTGAATCTATGCAGCTTGTTTATGTTAAACAGAGCCAAGCCATGCAATCAGTCACCAATTAAAACAACCTTTCAGCTTTTCCAGGAGATGGGAAATTAATATTGGAACTTTCCACTAATTACACTGTCAGTTGAGTCAAATCTTGAAAGAAGCCAAAAATATCTGTAATTGGAAAATATGTCTAATTTTCAGTTCAGTCATAGTAATGATCATTCAAATCATTATTTAATCATCAGCGTTTATGGGCTGCAAACATTATCCAGTCTTTAACCTTCTCGTGACCAATCAGTAGAACTTCAGCCTGTCATTGGTCTGTGGATTTTAACCCTTAAGATGCTCTTGTTTCAACACAGTAGGTCTTTGATTGCCTTTCAGTCATGTGATGGTTTCTAACCTTCAATAAGCAACAGAAGGACCTGGTTAGTGTCAGAAAACAATCCTGGAGCTGCAAGAGGTTTATGGTGCATTTAGCTCATCCCTATATAAAATACTGACACCTCAGTGAATAACTGTTCCCCTATTCACCTCATCAAACACACAGCCTCCACCAACCAGGAAGACGAGGGTAGCACTTACATGGGGACTCCAAACATGGAATTACCTTCAAATCAGTCAATGTTCTGACACATGTCACCATTTCTTCATTGTCACCAGGTTGAAATCCTGAAAGACTCCCCCAACAGGCACTTCCTTCACCATAGAGTTATGGAGTCATCCAGCACAGAAACAGACACTTCAGTCCAACCAGTCCGTGCCAACCATTGCCCCAAACTCAACTAGTCCCCCCTGCCTGCACTTGGCCCCCATATCCCTCCAAACATTTCTTTTTCATGTATTACCTAAATATCTTTTCAACGTTGTAATCGTGCCTGCATCCACTGCTTCCGCTGGAAATTCATTCCGCACACGAGCTACTCTCTGTGTAAATAAATTGCCCATTATGCCTTTTTTACATCTTTCTTTTCTCACCTTAACAGTATGCCCCTTGTCTTGAAATCCTCCCCTCCAGAAAAGACACCTGCCATTCATCTGAGCTACACCCCTCATGATTTTATAAACTTATATATGGTCATCCTCTGATCTCCTACGCTACAGTGAAAAAAAACTCATTTTATTTTATTTTATTCACAACTTTATTCAAATATTTTTCTGAAATCTGTAACAAAATTTAACTTTGGACAGAATGAGATCTCACACTTGTAAAACATCATTTTTTACTCTCCTGAGAGCTTATCTGGCAATAATTAAGGCTTATTGCAGCTTAACAATAACTACATAAGTACATAGGAGAACGTGAGGACTGCAGATGCTGGAAATCAGAGCTGAAAATGTGTTGCTGGAAAAGCAGGAGAATCGACGTTTCGGGCATAAGCCCTTCTTCAGGAATGCACATAGACTGGAATGGTATATCTTACAGTGAGAAAGTTATTCTGCATCTTTGATATCTGGACAAGAATTTCATGTAATTTGATATATTTCCATTGTCAGCCAAAGATAGAAACCTCACAACTTAACTGCAGACCACCGCGCAGTGAAAATAACTGTCCAACTTGTGGATAATTAATGGAACATGCTGCCTGATTTACTAGCTATTTATCACAGGGACAAATCCCAGAGGTATCAGTTCAGTATGGGGCAGGAATGAGTGTTAAGAGGTATACACAACAGGGTGAGGGGTTCACCAGGAAGTGCTTGCTAAAGATTCCCTGGGGGTTGGTTTCAGGGACACCAGTTTACAGGAATGTGCCCCACAATTCACTAGCACCGCAGTGAAAGGAGCAGCCTTTGTAAACATGGACTAATGCTGTTGAGTGACTATCTCTTTGTGAGTTTTGAGATTTGTAGCTCAGGTTGAGGTTCTGGATGTAGGTTTGCTCGCTGAGTTGGAAGGTTCATTTCCAGACGTTTCATCACCATATTAGGTAACATTATCAGTGGGCCTCAGGCAAAGCAATGCTGAAAATTCCTGCTTTCTATTTATATGTTTGGGTTTCTTTGGTTGGTGACGTCATTTCCTGGAACCACAGGTAGAGTAACTAACAGTGAGCAATAGTTAGACTGTAGTTACTAACACTGCTGGGTAACAGGTTAAAGCTAAACTTTATACACGAGGGTTCTATAAAGAGAAATTTTTGGTTTTATGTGAAATCAGGTCACACACAACTTTTTTTTTATGTTTCACCCAGTTGGAAACATTCCCACTTCCCATTCAGACAATTGTGGGCTCAAGCATCACTCCAGAGGCTTAAGCAGAAATTAGAGCCACCACAGCTAGTGCAGTACTGAGGGAGTGCTGCACTGCCACAGGGTCAGTACTGAGGGGGTGCCACACTGTCATGAGAGTCAGTTCAAAGTTTGGGAGAAGATTTGTATCTCAGGTGCTCGTTGTTGTGGTTCTGTTCGCCGGGCTGGGAATTTGTGTTGCAAACGTTTCGTCCCCTGTCTAGGTGACATCCTCAGTGTTTGGGAGCCTCCTGTGAAGCGCTTCTGTTGATGTTTCCTCCAGCATTTATAGTGATTTGTCTCTGCTGCTTCCAGCTGTCAGTTCCAGCTGTCCGCTGCAGTGGCCGGTATATTGGGTCCAGGTCGATGTGTTTGTTGATAGAATCTGTGTATGAGTGCCACGCCTCTAGGAATTTCCTGGCTGTTCTCTGTTTGGCTTGTCCGATAATAGTAGTGTTGTCCCAGTCGAACTCATGTTGCTTGTCATCTGCGTGTGTGGCTACTAAGGATAGCTGGTCGTGTCGTTTCATGGCTAGTTGGTGTTCATGGATGCGGATCGTTAACTGTCTTCCTGTTTGTCCTATGTAGTGTTTTGTACAGTCTGTGCATGGGATTTTGTACACTATGGGTATCGGGTCCTTTGTCCTGGTGAGTTGTTGTCTGAGAGTGGCTGTTGGTTTGTGTGCTGTTATGAGTCCTAGTGGTCGCAGTAGTCTGGCTGTCAGTTCAGAAATGTTCTTGATGTATGTCAGTGTGGCTAGTCCTTTGAGTTGTGGCATGTCCTCATTCCGTTGTCTTTCCCTTAGGCATCTGTT
>NC_057735.1:3436786-3471976 GCF_004010195.1 Chiloscyllium plagiosum
GTCAGTACTGAGGGAGTGCTGCACTGTCACAGGGTCAGTGCTGAGGGAGTGCTGCACGTTCTGAGGATCAGTGCTGAGGGAGTGCAGCACTGTCACAGGGTCAGTACTGAGGGAGTGCAGCACCGTCAGAGGGTCAGTACTGAGACAGTGCCACACTGTCACAGGGTCAGTACTGAGGGAGTGCTGCACTGTCACAGGGTCAGTACTAAGGGAGTGCTGCACTGTCACAGGGTCAGTGCTGAGGGAGTGCTGCACGTTCTGAGGATCAGTGCTGAGGGAGTGCAGCACTGTCACAGGGTCAGTACTGAGGGAGTGCTGCACCTTCAGAGGGTTGGTGCTGAGAGAGTGCTGCACTGTCAGAGGGTCAGTACTAAGGGAGTGCCGCACTGTCAGAGGATCAGAGTTGAGGGAATATTGCACTGCTAGAGAGTGCTGCACTGTCGGAGGGTCAGTGCTGAGGGAGTGCAGCACTGTCACAGGGTCAGTGCTGAGGGAGTACTGCACTGTTGGAGGGTCAGTGTTAAAGGAGTGCCACATTGTCGGAGGGTCAGTACTGAGGGAGTGCTGCACTGTCAGAGAGTTAGTATTGAGGGAGTGCCGCACTGTCAGAGGGTCAGTACTTAGGGAGTGCCGCACTGTCAGAGAGTTAGTACTGAGGGAGTGCCGCACTGTCAGAGGGTCAGTACTGAGGGAGTACTGCACTGTCGGAGAGTCATTGCTGAGGGAGCACCGCACTGTTAAAGGATCAGAGGTGTCTTCTTTTAGGCGAAATGTTAAAACAAGGTACATGTTCTGAAGAACAGTCACTAGATTTGAAAAATTAACTCTGCTTTCTCTCCACAGATTGTGCCAAACCTGTTGAGTTTCTCCAGCAATTTCTGTTTCTGTTAATATTCACGTCTGCCTTCTCAGGTGGGTGTACAAGGTCCCATGACTTTATTCAAAGCAGGGGAAGGGATTTCACCCGAGAGTTGTGTTCAATACATTTCACTCAATTAATATTACAGAAACAGATCTCATTGATGGACGTGGGAACTTGCTGTGTACTAATTGACTACTGTGTTTGGTGTAACAATGGTGACTACATTTCCAAAGTATTGCCTTGATGGTAGATCTTTCAAGGGTGTGAGAAGCACTATGTAAAGAACCTTCACTCTATCTTAACTTGTTAAAATTGAGCCCTTACCTCTTGAACTGGTCGTTCTTTATCAAACATCCAACAAAACCCGTTCACAATTCCCAGCCGCAATGTAAAAGATGTCCTATATTTAAAAATTCATCTCAAGACTTTCTAGTTAAAAGGCAACCTTTCTATGATATGCTCAGGACATTATTCAAAGACAAATTTATTGAAGAAGAGTTTGATCTATGTGTTAAAAATCCTGCATTGTGATTTATCATATCACTGAAGTCTGGCTATATTGCTTTTAGCCAGTGAAAATCTCAATGTCAGTGAGACAGAGTAGGGACAGAACCCTTTATTATTCACTTGTGGGATGCAGGCAACCCTGACTGGGCCCAGCATTTATTGCCTATTCCTAGTTGCCCCTTCAGAAAGTGGGGTGAGCTGCCTTCTTGAACCGCTGCAGTCCATGTGCTGTAGGTAGATCCACAATGCCCTTAGGGAGGAAATTCCAGGGATTTTGACCCAGTGACAGGGAAGGAACAGCAATATATTTCCAAGGGGGTAAAAACAATGACTGCAGATGCTGGAAACCAGATTCTGGATTCGTGGTGCTGGAAGAGCACAGTAGTTCAGGCAGATTTCACTGCTCCTTGGATGCTGCCTGAAGAGCTGTGCTCTTCCAGCACCACTAATCCAGATATATTTCCAAGTCAGGATGGTTTGAAGGGGAACTTACAGGAGCGGTGTTCCCATGTATTTTTCTACCCTTGTCCTTCTAGATGGAAGCAGTCATGGGTTTGGAAGCTGCTGTCTGAGGATCTTTGGCGAATTTCTGCAGTGCATCTTGTAGATGGTACACACTGCTGTTACTGAGTGTCGGTGTAGATGGGAGTGGATGCTTGTGGATGTGGTGCCAATCAAGCAGGCTGCTTTGTCCTGGATGGTGTCGAGCTTCTTGTGTGTTATTGGGGCTGCCCCCATCCAGGGTAAACGGGGAGTATTCCATCACCCTTCTCACATTGTTTACACAAGCATCATCTCTAGAAAGGACCTGGATTTCATTGTGATCTAATTTGCTCTTCAGGATAAACCAGAGAGTATAGTTTTCATGTGTTTTGAAAAAGAAGTGTAAGGTGGGAAAAAACATAATAAACTGATATATTCCATGTATTAATATGTATAATATTTTATAACAGCATGCTAATTAGTCAACACATGCGCTCTGATTGTTAGAGGTGTTGCCACAGAGAAAGCACCAGTTAGATGACTGACAGTTAACTGCTAACAATATGACCAAGATAGCATAAAGGTCAGAACGGCAATTGCTGAATTGTCTTTACAGAGCTACATGATGGACCCAATGGTCTCTGTCGGTGCTGTAAACATTTAATTATTTGCATGCAAATTGGCTACAATGTCTCCTATGTATTTGGACCTTAAAACTACTTAATTGACGTAAAGCACTTCAGGATGTCCTGATGTCTTAAAATGTAATTTATTTCCATGGCTTATACTACAGCAAGAGTCTGTCAGATCTTTGGACTACTCCTGCACCAAGATTACTAACCTCCACATTCTGTTTAACTTTAGCCAGATTTTAAAAAGTCGATATGTGTTTAGTTGGCTCCTGACTCACCATTTGAAGAGCTCAGTCTGTTAAATTCAAATTGCAGAAGACTTAAAAAGAAATCCCATTATTTTCATGATCACACAAAGCCAATAGCTTTGAACAATTTCTTCACCAAGTTTGAGTAGGGCTGGCAGCTCTCCAGGCTTGTCCTAAAGTCTCCAAGAATTAAAGATTCATCTCCGAGTCAATGATGTGAGGAGAGATCCAGGAGAAAAGTAACAGGTTCATTTTAAATAAAATCTACTTTGTTTCTTAGTTTTGCTAAAAAGTGATACAAAGCTGAATGACAGACCTGGCAAAATGTAGAATGTAATGTCCAACACTTGATCTATTTGTACAATTGGACAACACTTAGTAAGTAATCCAGACTGTGATCAGAATTACATGAGATGACAATTTAAGATTATCATTCGAATTGCAATGTGTGCTACAGGCTATACATAATCACATAGATGACCGAATTCTATATAGGCTAAAGGCGATTGTAAACATTCAATCCTGGAAAGAACTATTCAGACTTCAAATCCCTGCCCCTTTCCCCATGGCAACTCTCTAACTAATCACAGCCTACCTGAATGGGCTAGGGTTAATTAGTTAGCTATAATTAACAGTTAGGAGACAGCGAGGTCTGCAGATGCTTGAGTTCAGAGTTGAGAGTGTGTTGCTGGAAAAGCACAGCAGGTCAGGCAGCATCCTAGGAGCAGGAGAATCGACTTTTCCTGATGAAGGGTTCTAGCCCGAAATGTTGATTTTCCTGCCCCTCGGATGCTGCCTGACCTGCTGTCCTTTCCCAGCAACACACCCTCAACTATAATTAACAGTCTACAATTCCCGCAGCATCTCCATGCCAACCAATCAGCATTGTCTTCTCATGCTGTATAAGTTAGTATTGTTTTTCAAAGTTTGGTTTTTGCTTCCAGGTTCTGACAGGATCTCGGTGAAAGGTTTTCCCTAACATTCCTCTTTTAGCAATGTTTATGATCATGTTGTGTGCAAACAAACTATACTTTTAAAATACTTTTGTTCATTCTAAAAATCCTGGAACTTTGTAAAGGCTGTTTAAATAGTGGTGGGGATGTCAAAGGCAGGAGGTCTCCAGGATAAATCCATAAAGAGTTAGCAACCTGTCCATAGCCTAAGGCTCTCAGTTAGTTGAAACAAGCAGGAGAAAGTGAGGACTGCAGATGCTGGAGATCAGAGCTGAAAATGTGTTGCTGGAAAAGCGCAGCAGGTCAGGCAGCATCCAAGGAACAGGAGAATCGACGTTTCAGGCATGAGCCCTTCTTCAGGAAACAAGCAAACAAACAATGGAAAAGCAGCAATCATTGTTTAAGACTCCAGGGCCAGAGGCTGCTCCAAGTTACTCAAGGCTAGATTCTAGAATTACAGCATGATTCCAGCACCAAAGGAGGCCATTCAGCCCAACACAAGTCAGCTAGTCCTACCTTCCCCCACAACCCGGCAAATGCTTCCTCCTCAGACAACGATCTTTGGAAAGCTGCGATTGAATTTTCATCCACCACATTATCAGGCAGTGCTTTCCAGATCCTAACCACGCGCTGCCTAAAAATCATTCCCTTCATGTCATTTCTCTCATCAATCGCTTGTCTCCATGCCAACCAATCAGCATTGCCTTCTCATGCTGTGTAAGTTAGTATTCCTTTTCAAAGTTTGGTTTCTTGCTTCCGGTTTCCGACAGGATCTCGGTGAAAGGTTTTCCCCAACAGTCCTCTTTTAGCAATGTTTACGTTCATGTTGTGTGCAAACAAACTATACTTTTAAAATATTGTTGTTTTTTGCCTGTTCCAACAATAGGATCAGTCAATCTCGATCTATTCCCTCTGGGCCCCCTCGATCGAATCTCCTCGTAATTTCCTTTTCTCCAAGAAGAACATTTTTAAACTGCTCCAATCTATTCCCGTGACTGCAGACCGGCATCCCAGAAACATTCGCACAACCCATTTCTGGACCCTCACAATAATTGCACACCACCATCATCATTTTATTTGTTCCCAAGATATGGGAAATATATTCTCCTCACAATCAGCCAGCAACCTACTGAATGACTCAGCAGGCTCGAGGGGCTGAATGGCCCCTAGTTGATTTGTAATTTTTATTTGTATTTATCCATGAGATATGTTTACAGTATAGCTGGTGGAGAAGGTGGTGGTAAGGCCAACATTTATCACCCATTCACACATGTCCCTGAAAAGGTGTAGATCCTTGAACTATTTGACAACAGAATATCACGCTCCCCTACATCAGAGTGGACACATTGCTGCAGCTCTCATGCTACAGGTAGGCCAGCCCAGGAAAGAATGGCAGATTTCTTTCCCTGAAGGACATTAGTGAACCTGCTGGATTTTCAAAGCAAGTCAATTGACTCAGAGTAACCATCGCTGAAGCTTGTGTTTTGGTTCAAACTTATTGAATGAGCTGATCCTAAACTCCATCACAGCCATGCTCAGTCCTGAACCTTGAGAAATAATTACTATTCTAGCAACTCAACTGTCATGTTGCCATACACAGAATGATCTGCAGGGGAGGCCAGAGCAGGAGCTCCCTTTTCATTACCAAAAGCATGCTTACATTAACTGACCAACCGTATGCCTTCAGCTTATAAAGAGCCCAATTTGTTCCACTGAGTTTACAGAGGACGTTAGCATTTATTATGGTAGCTGCTTTATCCAGATGATGCTAGAACAGAGAGGTGAGAACTATTAGGAGATACTGATCATGCTGGGGCTACATTCTCAACAAAATAATAAAGTTGAAGGTGTCCTGAAAGAAGTTTTTGAAAATTATGAATATGTTTGATCGGGTGGAAGTAATGAAGATACTTAATTGCTGCCTCATAGCACCAGGGACCTGGGTTCGATTCCACGCTCGGGTGTCTGCCTGTGTGGAATTTGTACATTTTTCCTGTGTCTGCGTGGGTTTCCTCCAGGTGCTCCGGTTTCCTCCCACAATCCAAAGGCGTGCAGGTTAGGGTGGATTGGCCACAGGAAATGCACGGTTATAGGGAAGTGAGTCTGGGTGGGATTCTCTTTGGAGGGTCAGTGTGGACTTGATGGGCCGAATGGCCTGCTCCCCCACATTGTAGGGATTCTATGGTTCAAAGTGTCTTAATTATCAGATAGTCAACAATGATTCCAAAAGAGAATTCAGGAGTAAGTTCTTACTCAGACCATGGAACCTTTTCCCATCGCAAGTGGTGGAGGTGAATGGTGTAGTGGAAAGGGGTTAATTGCTGTTATGCTCATTGTTAGAGAACAACGTCAGATCACATGTTATTGGAAACAATGTGGGAAAGATTCTGCTATAGGTCTGTTGCAGACTACCACACAGACTGTGTAAATATCAATCAATGTTCATCAGTTCATAACAGCATGGTAATGGATGCTAGCGATGCAGTGGCAGTGTCCCTGCCTCTGAGCCAGGAGGCTAGGCTCCAAGTCCCACCTGTTCCAGAGGTGTGTAGAAATATCTGTGACAACATCATGGACAGCTATCTCCTCTCAAAGACATACAGAGCCCAGCAATGGTATTAGTGCAAAGAGTATAAGATACTGAAAGGCAGGTTAGATGACAGAGAAAGGAATAGCAAATGGTGATAGGGTGGACCCAAATGAAGCATGTGAACTTTCACTGCCACGGACTGTTTGGACTAAATCGCCTGCTTTTGTGCTGGATATGTGAGGGATTTTTCACAACCAATGGAGGATTTACCTCATTGTGACAGTGACAATCATTGGCACAGAATCTCTCCAATCCCAATAACATAGAACCTCGAACATTGAACATTACAGCACAGTACAGGCCCTTCAGCCCTTGATGTTGCGCCGACCTGTGAAACCAATCTGAAGCCCATCTAACTTACACTATTCCATTATCATCCATATGTCAATCCAAAGACCATTTAAACAGTCCACTACTGTTGCAGGCAGTGTGTTCCATGCCCCTACTACTCTCTGAGTAAAGAAACTACCTCTGACATCTGTCCTATATCTACTGCCCCTCAGTTTACAGCCAAATCCCCACGTGCTAGCCATCACCATCTGAGGAAGAAGGCTCTCACTGTCCACCCTATCTAATCCTCTGATTATCTTATATGTCTCAATGAAGTCACTTCAAAACTTTCTTCTCTCTAATGAAAACATCCTCAAGTCCCTCAGCCTTTCCTTGTAAGACCTTCCCTCCATACCTGGTAAATCTCCTCTGAACCCTTTCCAAAGCTTCCACATCCTTCCTATAATGTGGTGACCAGAAACGTAGACAATACTCCAAGTGGGGCCGTACCAGAGTTTTGTATAGCTGTAGCATGACCTCATGGCTCCGAAACTCAAACCCTATATCAATAAAAGTAACACACCTTATGCCTTCTTAACAACCCTATCAACCTGGCTGGCAACTTTGAGGGATCTATGTACATGGACACTGAGATCTCTCTGCTCATCTGTACAACCAAGAATCTTGCCATCAGTCCAGTACTCTGCATTCCTGTTACTCCGACCAAAGTGAATCATCTCACACTTTTCCACATTAAACTCCATTTGCCACCTCTCAGCCCAGCTCTGCAGCTTATTTATGTCCCTCTGTAACCTGCAAAATCCTTTGTCACTATCCATAACTCTACCGACCTTAGTGTCATCCGCAAATTTACTAACTTATCTTTCTACATGCTCATCTAGGTCATTTAAAAAAATGACAAACAGCAATGGCTCCAAAACAGATCCTAACGATACCCCACTGATAACTAAATTCCAAGGTGAACATTTCCCATCAACCGCCACCCTTTGTCATCTTTCAGCTAGCCAATTTCTAGTCCAAACCGCTAAATTGCCCTCAATCCTGAAACTCTGTATTTTGTGCAATAGCCCGTGGGGAACCTTATCAAATACCTTACTGAAATCTATATGCACCACATCAACAGCTTTACCCTCATCCACCTGTTTAGTCACCTTCTCAAAGAACTCAATAAAGTTTGTGAGGTACAACCTACCTTTCACAAAACTGTGTTGACTATTCATAATCAATTTATTCCTTTCTAGATGATTATAAATTCTATCTCTTATTCAACACTTTACCCACAACTGAAGTAAGGCTCACTGGTCTACAATTTCCAGGGTTGTCTCTACTCCCCTTCCTGAATAAGGGAACAATATTTGCTATCCTCCAGCCTTCTGGCTTCTTAACTTTGACGATCAATCAAAAAACTGCAGATGCCAGAGATCTGAAGTAAAAGCAGGAGGTGCTGGAGAGACTCAGCAGCCTCTGCGGAGAGAGAGAGAAATAGAATTAATGTTTCAAGTCAATGACCTGTCATCAGAACCTGTCCAAATTGGCAAGGAGTGTGGCTTTAAGGTTAATACTCATGAAGCTGATCAGCAGAGTGGTGGGAAGCAGAGGTGGGAGGCAGAGACAGACAGAGTGAGAGACCAAGGCTATATTTATTGATACCAGTGACTGCTGGCTGGTGTACAGGTAAATGTGCTGGCTGCTTTGCGTGCTGCATTAACCTGCACAGAACTGACAGGAGTACTTGTCGTTGATTTCTGTGAAGCCAGATGTTAAAATCCTGAGCATGCTCACTGGCAGGTTGGTCTGTTTCTGTGCTGTAAATCCGCCTGTATTACCAGGTGTTTTGATCTTAATTCAAATGCTCTCGTGCATTTGGTACTCTCAGATTCTGTCTCACCTTCCCAGTAACAAAACGGTGACACTATCATCACTGACTCTGGAAACTGAAAATTAATGAAGCAATCAGATTTGGTATTTTTTTTATGACAGCTCCCAGAACATTTTGAAGTTTTGACACCTGGTTTCAGGGATGCATTTTATTGCCACAGTGTGTGAATTGTAGCATCATTTTTTTCATTATTGAGTAAAATCTATCATCATTCCAAACTTTGGCAGTATTGCAAGGTGCCAGGAGAGGTATTGTCAAATAAATCCAGTTAATGGATTCACACCTGGGAACATTTGACTTATCTCAAACAAACAATTACAACTCGCATAAAAGAAAATAAACTCTTACATAAGACAGGCATGTCCCAGAAAGTTTCATCTGAGTAAAACTGGAAGTTTCTAGAAGTTTTGCTAGAAAGAAATGACTTTTATGTCCATAGTGTCTTTTACAGCATCTGGAATTCCCAAAGTGATCTACAAACAATGAAACATATGAACTAGTAAATGGCCATATGAAGCATGACCTGGATAATGTCAGGGCTTTGACTGACAAGTGACAAAAAACATTCACGCCACATAAGTGCCAGGCAATGAACATCTCCAACAAAGAAGGATTTAACCATGGCCTCTTGATGTTCAATGGCATTACCAGGGCTTAATCTCCCACTATCAACATCCCGGGGGACTTACCATTGGCCAGAAGGTGAACTGGTTCCACTGTATAAATACAATGACTACAAGAGCAGGTCAGTGGTTAGGCATATTGCAGGGAATAATTCACTATCTGACAATATACATTAATGATTTGGATAGAGGAACTGAATGTAATATTTCCAAATGTGCAGATGATACTAAGCTGGGTGGCAGTGTGTGCTGGGAGGAGGATGCTTAAGAGGCTGCAGGGAGATATGGACAGACTGGCTGAGTGGGCAAATACTTGACAAATGCAATGTAATGTGGATAAATGTGCAGTTATCCAAGTTGATCCCAAAAACAGGAAGGCAGATTATGATCTGAATGGTGGCAGTTTAGGAAAAGGCCCGGTGTAAAGAGACCTGGGTGTCATGGTGGAACAGTCACTGAAGGTTGCCATGCAGGAGCAGCAGGCAGTGAGGAAAGTTAATGGCATACTGGCCTCCATAGTGAGAGGATTGGGGTATTGGAGTAGGGATGTCTCGCTGCAGTTATACAGGGCCTGGTGAGGCCACACCTTGAGGATTGTGTGCAGTTTTGGTTTCCTAGTCTGAGGAAGGACATTCCTGCTCCTGAGGGAGTCCAGCGAGGGTTCACCAGACTGATCCCCGGGATGGCAGGACTGACAGACGAGGAAAGACTGGATCTACTGGGCTTGTACTCACTGGAATTTAGGAGAATTGGGGGGATCTCATAGACACATATAGAAGCCTAATGGGACTGGATAGGGTAGATGGGGCAAGAATATTCCAATGTTGGGAAAGTCGAGAATGAGGGGTCACAATCTAGAAATAAGGGGTAAGCCCTTCAGGGCTGAGATGAGGATGAAGTTTTTCATTCGGCGAGTTGGGAACCTGTGGAATTCTCTCCCACAGGAAGCGTTGAGGCCGGTTTGTTAGATAGATTCAAGAGGGAGCTGCACATGGCCCTGGGACTAAAAGGGATTAAGGGGGATGGGGAGAGGGTGAGAATGGGATACTGAGATTGCATGATCAGCCATGATTGTATTGAATGGTGGGGCAGGCTCAAAGGGCTGAATGGCCTACTCCTGCACTTAGTTTCTATGTTTCTCCAACTCCCCAAAACCTGTCCTCCGAGTACAAGGCACAAGACAGGAGGATGATGGAATCTTCCCTACTTGCCTTGATGGGTGCAACTTGACACCATCCAGGACAAAGCAGCCACTTGATTGGCTCACATGCACCACCATCAATATTGACTCCTTTCATCACCAATGCACGATAGCATCAGTGTGTATCACAGATAAGGTGGTCTGCATCTCATCAAAGCTCCTTCAACAGCATTATTCAAGCAACCTCGACTGTCTGGTACAAGGATAATAGATACAGGGGAACACCACCATCTACAAGTTCCCCTCCAAGCCACTCACCTTCCTGACTGAAAAATATCTTCTTCACTGTCGCTGGGTCAAAATCCAGGAATTCTGTCCCTAAGGGCATTGTGGGTCTACCTACAGCACATGGACTGCAGCAGTTCAAGAAGGCAGCTAATCCCCACCTTCTCAGGGGGCAACTAGGGACGGGCAGTAAATTCTGGCCAAGTGATGCCCGCACTCGCAAAGTAGTTTTTGTCAGTACTTTTGAGATGTCCTCACTGAAAACTCATTGCAGTAACTCCTGCTGTATCTTGTTCATGAGCACTCACTGCCTTACACCAGCTCTTGATTAGAAATATCGACATTTTAAAATTCTCATCCTCAGTTTCATTTGCCTCCACGGCCTCTCTCTTCACTGTCTTAGCTTTTCCTATCACTACAGTCCTTCAAAACATCTAATTCCAACCTTCGCAGATCTGCAGTGTTGCAGATTTTAATCGCTCCATGCAGCCCTGTGCTGCCTGAGTCTCTCCCGAAATCTCCCGACTCTCTGCCTCCCTCCTCCTTTAAGACAGCCTTTTCACCTTCCTCTATGACCACATTTCTCATTATCTGCACTGGCATCACTGCAGGGGCCTCATCCTTGTTGAATATTTTCCTGGGAACAGGGATTACTGGCGGCAGCAGTGAAAATGCAGTTCTCAAGGTTGTTTCTGAACAGAATGTGTGGGGGCGATGAATTAACAGGTACAACTTTAATCTTCAAATTGCATGAATACATCTGCTTTTGTAATTCTTCCTCACATCCACTGCTGACTAACTGAGGTATGAGTTTCCCCTCAGTGTTTAAACTGACACCAGTGTTTAGGTCACAGTGTTGCCTTGTCAGCATTTACACATTAAACGACAAGACAGCTTCTTAATTGGGATTGGAGATTATCAATGTGTAGCAATCAGATCTTTAAGGGCAGGACTAAAGGTCATTCCAAACTTCCACCAGCCTTGAATTCTCGAATGTTGGTTGAACACAAAATTTTCAGATCTGTGGGTGATATCTGACAGTCAGAGAACTGTAGAGCACAGCAGGAGTCCATTCAACACCTCATGCCTATACTAACTCTTTGAAACAGTCTCCAATGAGTCTCAATCAGCTGCTCTTTCCCTATTGTCCTGCAAATGTTTCCCTTTCAAATATTTATTCGATTCTCATTTGAAAGCCATTAGTGAATTGCAGGTTACCTGGTCGGAATTACAAAACACTTTTTAAAACTCATTCCATGGACCTGGGCGGCATTTGTTGGTGATCTGCAACTGCCCTTGAATCGATCATATTCAACCCCAGTTTTTCAGGGTCTAAGGAAGGCTCACTCAACCCAAAACGTTAACTCTGATTTCTCCATTCAGATGCTGCCAGGCCTGCTGAGCTTCTCCCGCCATTTCTATTTTTAGTTGTGAATGATAAAGGGATTTTTGTTTGCCCACTTTGTGAAACTTCCATAAGGGTATTAGGTTTAAACTTGAAAAGGAAAACTAAGCAAAATGATGGGGAAGCAGCAGCCGATTTGAAGAAGTTGGATTGAACTTTCAGGTTGGGGATTTTCTGAGTCTGAGGGTGGGTATCCGAGTGAGAGAAGGAGAGATTTCTGAGATAGAAGTATTGGGTCACTGATGTAATGCCTTGTTGCCGATCTGCATTATTAATGAAATAAAAACAAAATATTTGTGGGCATCACACAGAATGTAAGCCACATATCTCCAAGTGGGGATGGGTCCCTCCATGGAGTGCCAGACCAAGTGCAGACTGGCTGCAGCCGAGCCCATCAGTCAGCCCACATTGCCTCTCCTCACCCCCACCCACAGTGCACTCCCTCTCCCCAGAACTCCCAACCCCAGAGCCAACAGTTGGAGCCTCAATTGGACTGGGGTCCCATTGACGACATCTTAACTGGCTGTAGTCAGGGGGAGCTCATGATATGAAGATGGTCCTGACTAATGTGCATAGATTAAAGGCAGATTATTCCACCTTCAAAGATCTGACACATGCAGTGGGCTGCATGATCCCATTCAGTGCTGTCGGAGTACATAAACTTAGATTATCTATAGTCATCTGCTAAAATGTAATGTTTATTCATTCTTTATAGTTACAGAACTTGGGTACTAAGCTTCACTCATCGGCACAGAATACCAAGAATACCAAATCTCAAAGGGAGCAACAATTTACATTGAACGAGGAGAAGGTGCTGATTGGTTGGTAAAACCTGATTAGTAGAGGTATTGCCACAGAGAGAGCACCAGAAAATCACAAACCGATATTCAAGTTTAAACAAATTTTGTTCAAGATCAAACCAGATTGAGTCTTTCTTGCCAACCTAAAGACCATTTTTCTTTGGACTATGGAGTAAAATGGGAAGAGTTACTCCTTAAAAGCAAGAAAGATGTATGAGAAGATGGTTGCAGTTTTAAAACCAAATTAGTGGAACAGCAAGTTGCAAGATGAGTCCCTGGGCCTGAAATGTTAACTTTGCTTTCTCTGTTGCCTTATTCAAGTAATGCTGGAGAATTGTAGACAAATGGACACTGCCCGTGTTTGTTCACAGACAGTCTTTCAATTGGCTTTTCAATCAGGACTAGTTGTTGTGGGTTCAGGAGCGTGCAGCGTGGTAACAATCACTTGATTGTCTCCTAAGGCGGGAGACCACAGCCGTGGTTGTGAAGAATACTGCAGAAACACGCTATCTGGGAAGATGTGGAGATGCCGGTGTTGGACTGGGGTGGACAAAGTTAAAGATCACACAACACCAGGTTATAGTCCAGCAGGATTATTTGGAAGCACTGGTTTTCGGAGCGTCGCTCCTTCACCAGGAGGTTGTGGAGTCTTACGATCTTATACTCCACAACCTCCTGATGAAGGAGCAGCGCTCCAAAAGCTAGTGCTTCCAAATAAACCTGTTGGACTATAACCTGCTGTTGTGTGATTTTTAACTTTATCTCTGAAGTGAAAGTCTCCACCTCCATGAATCACAAAGGGTCAGTTTGCAGATGCAGCAGGTAATTAAGAAGGCAAATGGAATATTGTCCTTCATTGCTAAAGGGATTGATCTTAAAAACAGGGAGGTTATGTTGCAGCTGTGTATAGGGTGCTGGTGAGGCCACACCTGGAGTTCTGTGTGCAGGTTTGGTCTCCTTACTTGAGAAAGAATGGACTGGTACAGGAGGGGATGCAGAGGAGGTTCACTGGGATGATTCTGGAATTGAGAGCGTTAGTTTATGAGGAGAGATGGAATACACTGGAACTAAACTAAACATATAAAATTATGAAGGGAATAGATAAGATAGAAACAGTTTCCACTGATGAGTGAAACTAGAACTAAAGGGCATAGCCTCAAAATAAGAAGGAGCAGATTTCAGACAGAGTTGAGGAGGAACTTACCCAAAGGGTAGTGAATCTGTGGAATTCCCTGCCTAGTGAAGCCGTTGAGGCTACCTTGTTGATTGTTTTTAAGGCAAAGATAAATAGCTTTTTGAACAGTAAAGGAATTAAAGGTTATGGGGAGTGGGCAGGTAAGTGGAGCTGAGTCCATGAAAAGATTAGCCCTGATCTTATTGAATGGCGGAGCAGCCCCGATGGGCCAGATCACCTACTCCAGCTCCTGGTTCTTATGTTCTTATCTCTGTCTCTGTTCAGTGTGCAGAAGTAAAAGAACATCCCTTGGAGCCAGCTGCTTCTGTAAGCACTCCCTCTGCAAATCCCCCGCTGAATGGGAAAGGGGAAAAGACACATTTTCAGAGGCATAGTCAGGACGAATCCTCAAGCAGCAAATGAAAGACTGTGTATCGGTGTGTATACAGGCTCTGACATCAGCAAAGACTGTGTATCGGTGTGTATACAGGCTCTGACATCATCAAAGACTGTATATGGGTGTGTATACAGCCTTCAGGCATCATCAAAGACTGTGTATTGATGTGCATACAGCCTTCTGACATCATCAAAGACTGTGTATCAGTGTGCATACAGCCTTCAGGCATCATCAAAGACTGCGTATTGGTGTGTATACAGACTTCTGACATCATCAAAGACTGTGTATCGGTGTGTATACAGCCTTCTGACATCATCAAAGACTGTGTATTGATGTGCATACAGCCTTCTGACATCATCAAAGACTGTGTATCGGTGTGTGTACAGCCTTATGACATCAGCAAAGACTGTATCGATGTGTATACAGCCTTCTGACATCATCAAAGACTGTGTATCGGTGTGTGTACAGCCTTATGACATCAGCAAAGACTGTGTATCGATGTGTATACAGCCTTCTGACATCATCAAAGACTGTGTATCGGTGTGCATACAGCCTTCTGACATCATCAAAGACTGTGTATCGGTGTGCATACAGCCTCCTGAGATCAGCAAAGAAGTGAAAGGAATTGGAAGAAAACAACTCATCGCCTTCTGAGATCAGGACTGGTGCAAGGTTTTCTCCCAAACTAACTGCAGTCACATTATTAAGATAATTACAATCTGCCCGTGTGAATTATTTAAATGTCATTATTCCTGTAACTACAGCTTGGGATTGCAGTCGGAGCATTTCAGTGTAACTCTGGCTAATTATCAACAAAGAAAACTCCAAACATTAATGCTGTTTGGAAAGAAAATTTAATAAACCCTTACAAGGGAGTGTCAGATCAAACTAATTTACTGTATGTTCCTGCATTTTGTGTATTCCCAAAGGACCACTGCTGGCACTTTGGGATATTTGCCATGTCTATCATAGACTACAGAACATGTAGCACTGGAAGAGGCCCTTTGGCTGATCATGTCTGTACCAAACATGATGCCGTTCTAAATTAATCCCATCTGCCTGTATATGGTCCATGTCCCTCTATTTCCTGTCTGTTCATGTGTCTGTCTAAATGCCTCTTAAATGTATCTGCTTCCACCACCTCCCCTGGCAGCACATTCCAGGGGCCTTGCACTCTGTGTAAAACCTTTCCTTACACATCTCCTTTAAACTTTCCCCCTCTCACCTTAAACCCCTGCCCCCTGGTATTTGACATTCCCACCCTGAGAAAAAGACTCCAACAGTCCAGCCTATCCACATAGACCTCTATCAGGTCACTCCTCAGCCCCAGTGCTCTAGTAAAAACAATCCAAATTTGTCTAACCTCGCCTTATACCTAATACATTCCAATCCAGGTAACATCCTGGTAAACCTCTTCTGCACCCTCTCCAAAGCCTCCACATCCTTCCTATAGTCTGGCGACCAGAACTGCACACATTACTCCAAATGTGGCCTAAACAAAGCCTTATATGCAGCTGCAACATGACTTACCAACTTTTGTACTCAGTGCCTGGACCGATGAAGGTAAGCATGCCATATGCCTTCTTCATCACCTTATCCACTTGTGTGGTCACTTTCAGAGAGCCATGGACTCGGGTCCCAAGATCCCTCTGTACATCAGTACGCCTAACGTTCCGGCCATTTACAATATACATCCTCTTGCACTTGACCTCCCAAAATGCATGATATTGCCTGATATGTTTCTCAACCCCCTTTCTCCTGCCTTCTAGCTGTAACCCTTGATCCCCTTCCTAATTAAGATCCTATCACTGTCTTAAAGACACTCAATGAGTTGGCCTCCACAGCCCTCTGCGGCAATGAGTTCCGCAGATTCCTCACCCTCTGGCTGAAGATATTCCTCCTCATCTCAGAATGGGCCTTGGAAGGATTGGACTGGAAGGAACTGTGATGTGAACTGAGTATTTTCTGACTGCACCCTTGGGAGACAGTAAATGAGGTAAGTATTGAATTCACTCAGAGGCAACTTAATTTGATCTCATTGTGAAAGTTATATTTTAGTTTACAGTATTCTAAGAATTTGAGACATGATACACAGTAATTTCAGAAATAAATATTCTGTGTTGGTATAATATGGTCTCCCAATTCACTATTGCTGTCTGTTAGTGCATCACATAAAGCCAGAACCACCTCCCAGTGTGATAAGTGGAAGGATTATAATTGGGCTCTCTCTTGTCAGTGGGAGAAATTCTAATGGAATGCAGCCTAATCATAAACAAATATACAAGGAAAGCAAGACCCAAGGAACTTGTGTAATGATCCAAAGAAAGATAATTGACAAAAGCACCAGACAGGAGATGAGGAGATGAGGAGAGTTGTTTTGTTAACTTCGTGAATTGTTATGATTCAAAAGGAACTGAAAATAATGATGAAAGAATTTAACAGTAATGTTAAAGAATTGAAACAGAAGAATGTGCAGAGCGTTGGAGAATGAGATTTATTGGACAACTCTTACATCGAGCTGGCACAGACACAATGGGCCAAATGGCTTTCTGTATCATTTTAACAATAAATAAAATTCAGATTAAAGCAATCTGCATACAGTACAGGGAACAGAACATACAGAATTGAATGCTGGTGAGAGACTTTTTTTTAATCTTGAACTCATCAGGACAAATGCAAGAATGCCAAATTACAAATGATCACAATAATTTATAGAGTCATAGAGACGTACAGATGGAAACAGACCCTTCGGTCCAACCCGTCCATGCCGACCAGATATCCTAACCCAATCTAGTCCCACCTACCAGCACCCGGCCCATATCCCTCCAAACCCTTCCTATTCATATACCCATCCAAATGCCTCTTAAATGTTGCAATTGTACCAGCCTCCACCACTTCCTCTAGCAGCTCATTCCATACACGTACCACCTCTGTATGAAAAAGTTGCCCCTTAGGTCTCTTTTATATCTTTCCCCTCTCACCCTAAACCTATGCTTTCTAGTTCTGGACTCCCCGACCCCAGGGAAAAGACTTTGCCTATTTACCCTATCCATGCCCCTCATAATTTTGTAAACCTCTATAAGGTCACCCCTCAACCTCTGACACTCCGACAGCCCCAGCCTGTTTAGCCTCTCCCTGTAGCTCAAATCCTCCAACCCTGGCAACATCCTTGTAAATCTTTTCTGAACCCTTTCAAAGTTTCACAACATCTTTCCAATAGGAAGGAGACTGGAATTGCACATAATCCGCGTCCAATAAACATATGGACAAGAAAGAAGAGTAAGGCTGCTTGGCCCTTAGAGCTTGTTCCAATGGTCAGTAAGATCATGGCTGATCCAGCCTTCACATCAACTCCTCATTCCTGGATATCGCCGATAATCTTTCATCCCCTCAGTCATTGAGAATCTATCTTCCCCCTCGCCTTTTCTCCTGCAGTTTAAACTGTAGAAGACAAAAAAGCCACGGCAATATTTCTCTCCTCCCAGTGATGCTTTACAAATACGTGGACTGAAGCACAGTAAATAGCTGATGTCAAGGAGATTGCTTCTACGCTTTGAAACCTAATCTAAATGCAACCCGCAAGGAATACGCCAGAGAAAACCAAAGCCACCAGTTAGAGAAGGAACAGAGGGGCCCAACCTCACACTCTCGCATTAGAGAGAGGCATTTGATGGCAGTTTAACCACACTTCAGGTGAAGGAGAAGGTTCAGGATGTGACACCTTCATGGTGACCACCTGGTGTGGGAATTGAACCCACACTGTTGGTGTCACTCTGTGTTACAAGCAGCTCATTGACCCCCAGAATACAATAGGATTGGAATAGAGCTCATGTGTGTTATCCATAGATTGAGGAAGCTGAGGGCCCCCCTGGATTCTTGGGAAAGAGCAAGTTGAAGCAGGAGATAATGGCTGGAAATTATTGGCGGAATTAGTGAATAAATGTTGCATGTTAACATGACCCTCCAGTCAGTGTTTTAACCCCTTTCATTGTGATTTATTTCAGAACGAATGACAGTCTAGTAAAACAGCAGAGAAGGGAATGTCACACCAAACTGACCATCCACAAAATATTATTTAGTTACTGCATCGGGGAGACTCTACAACACACGGTCCTTCAATCTAACGAATGTGTGCTGGTGTTAATTCTACAAACACAGCTACTCCCAGTCCCTGTCCTTCCTTTGTATAGCTTAATATCCTGCTTTTCACTCTTTTAATTCTGTTTTGAACAATGTACAGTTTTTTCCCCAGTCACTGTTTACGTTGAGACACCCCCCACCCTAACAATAATTCTTTCACTTGTATATTGTGTCATAAAGGATGGTTCTATGAAGAAAGATTGAGTCAACATTCTATATTCCCTGAAGTTTAGGTGAATGAGAGGAGATTTAATTGCAATATATAAAAATTCTTAACAAACTTGACAAGATAAATGCTGAGAAAATAATTCTCCTTGCTGAATACAGAATTGTAGAAGGGATCAATAATTTAGGATTGGGATGAGGAATTTCTTCACTCAGAGAGCTGTGAATCTCAAGAATTTCCTATCACAGAACACTGTGCAGGCTCAGTGATTGTAAATGTATTATTATCCACTTGTCCGAGACCATAACCTTCTACATTCAGGGGCACGGGACTAGCATGGTGGCTCAGAGCACCAGGTACATGGTTCAATCTCGGCCCTAAGCTCCAGACTGAGTCAAGGGAACCGTCCCTGATCCCAGGCCAGCACAGTGGCTCAGTGGTTACCACTACTGCCTCAAAGCGTCAGGGACCTGGGTTCAATTCCACCCTCAGGCAACTAGCTGTGTACAATCTGTGTCTAAATGGGTTTCCTCTCACAGTCCAAAGATGTGTAGGTTAGCCATGGGAAATATAGGGTGGGTGGGATGCTCTTTGGAGGGCCCATGTGGGCTGAATGGCCTGCTCCCACATGTAGGGATTCTATGAAGTACATTCAAGACAAATGTATGCCAAGTAGCGTTTTGTTGATGTGTAAAGATAAAGCTGAGGTAGTAAATCAGCCATGACCTTATTGAATGATGGAAAAGTTTCAAGGGGCTGAATGGCCTACCCCTGGTCTTATGCTCCCTCTGTGTGGAAACAATTCGGCCAAATATCCCCATCGTTGGCTTGTGATGGGATTCAGAAGGAGTTAGTTCAAGATCAACTCTGGACCTAAGATTAGCCTTTAATCTGAACGTTCAATGTCAGCAACCCTCTCTGTTCTCTGAATAATATTCCTGGCACTTGGAACCCAACATGCTAAGTGAGATGAAACAAATCATGATAGAGAATAACATTTTTCACCGCCTTGGATTATTTATTGGGTTGTTTTTATTGCTCAGGTGGGTTTAATACTTATTTCAGCTAGCTACAGTATTAAAAAGCAAAAAATGATGGGGAAACTCAGTAGATCAGGCAACAGAGTTAACAATTCAGATCGAGTGGCTTCTCGTTAGAAATATATATTATCTTTTGGCAATCCACCAGAATTAATAAACATCCGAGACTGATTCCTGTTAAGCATGAGTGGTATTCATGAGATACTAAAATGGAGAAAGATTGTAACAATCAGGAATGACTGAACAAGCTCAGAATTTTCTTTCCAGAAACTAGAGCCTGTGAAGTCACTTACTCCTTCTGCCTCATTTTCTCTCTGTTTCTCTTCATCCAATCGTTCTTTCCCTCACTGCATTTCACTTTCTGCGCCTGATTTGACTCAAAGTCATCCCCTGCCTCCTTTCTCCTCTGTTACTGTGTTAGTTGTTGACTCTTGCAGGTTAAAGAGATGCACTATTAGCCTGCTTTTGGCTAACGCTCCAGCTTCCTCAGTGTCCCCACCAGGCCATTCGCAGCTCATTCTACACTTTCCTGTAACTAATATTGTTGCCAGCATAATCTAAATACCTGAGGCTGTTGAGTTCTTAATCTTAAATAGGGCTCCTCCACTTCTGATATACCTGTAATACGCATCAATTTACATCATCGTATTTCAGGTTGCTGAACACAAATCCTCCTTCTTCACAAACCCATTCCAGGCTGGTGTCTTCTTTCAATCTCTATTTTTTAAAAATGTATTCATTTGTGGGACATGGGTGTCACTGGCTGGGCCCAGCCTTTATTGCCTGTCCCTAATTGCCCCTTGAGAATTTTGGGGGTGAGCTGCCTTCTTGAACCGCTGCAGTCCCTGTGCTATGGGTTGACCCACAATGCCCTTAGGGAGGGAAATCCAGGGACTTTGACCCAGTGACACTGAGGGAATGGAGATATCTTTCTAAGTCTGATAGCGGAGTCAAATCAGGACCATTTGATTATCTCTCTATTATACATCTGACAATGTTTGGCTCAGTGATTAGCACTGCTGCCTCACAGCGGCAGAGACCCGGGTTCAATTCCCGCCTCAAGCAATTGTCTGTGTGGAGTTTGCACATTCTCCCTGGGTCTGTGTGAGTTTCCTCCCACAATACAAAGATGTACAGGTTTGGGTGGATTGGCCATGGGAAATTCAGGGATGAGATGAGTCTGGGTGGGGTGCTCTTTTGAGGGTTGGTGTGGACTTGATGGGCTGAATGGCCTGCTTCCATTCTATAAAACTTTAGTGAGAGCAAACTAACATATTATAGGAGCAGAGTCCTGTAAAGGTACAGAGATTGCAACAATATATTGAAAAATGATCCCCCAAGGCTACCCCCCAGTTACCTGAGGCTGGAATTGAACCCAAGTTCCTGGTGGTGTGAAGCAGCAGTGCTAACCACTGAGACACCAAGGAACCCCAGGTTTCATACTGTGTTGACATACATCTAGGATTGGTCTACCTCAACATGATCTCAGCCAGCACTCCAACAACTGATGTTGGGAGCGTTGGAACAGGAGGAATCCATTCAGACTTCTGAGCCTGTTCCTGCGATCTGTGACCTAACGCCATATTCCTGCCTGTGCCTAATGCCCCTCAATGCATTTTTGTACGGAAGAAAATCACAGAATTAATTTATTGACAAAATCAGAAGTCACGCGATCCTGGGTTATTGTCCAATAGGTTTGTTTTAAAAAAGCTTGTGATTTTAAATCAACCTGTTGGGCTAGAACCTGGTGTCATGTGACTTCTGACTTTGTCCACCCCAGTCCAACACCAGCACCTCCACATTTTAATTAATTGAGCATCAATTCCATCTTGCTGTAATGTTTTGACTCCTTACAAGGGAAAATCATTCCTATCTATCTTAGCTGTTCACTGTATTCTTTTGAAATTGTCAATAAAGTCACCCCTTCACCTTCTCAATTTCCAATAAAACCATAAAATATAACAGCTGAACAGGCCATTTGGCACATTGAGTTCCCTCACTATTCAATGAGATCCAATGACCACCTTACCTGTAATTCCCTTCTTGATTAAACTCTTTTTATTTAGCCTTGAACAATAAAACAATCTTAGTTTGTGCATTTTTTTTTCACATACTTTACCTTTGGAGTCCAGTTCCACCAAACCTACTACCTCCAAGGCTCTCTGAAGGCAAAGACAGAAATTGCTGGAGAAACTCAGCAGGCTTTGCAGCATCTGTGAAGAGAAAGCAGAGTTAATGTTTTGAGTCTATTGCCCCTTCTTCAGAACGCCGATTTCAAAATATTAACTCTGTTTGTCTCTCTCTCTCCACAGATCGGCCAGACCTGCTGAGTTTCTTCAGCAATGTCTGTTTTTATTTCAGATTTCCAGAATCTCTGGGTCTTTGCTGTATCTCCTTTCTGGTGTCCAAAACCACTCCCGGTGTGATCTACCCTGGGCGCCATGTACAAAGATCCACGACTTCTGTCCCCTTGAATCCTAGTGCTCTGGACATAAAGGCAGCATTCTATTGGCCTTTCAGATTATTTTCATAAGATATAAGGGAAGAATTAGGCCATTTGGCCCATCGAATCTGCTCTGCTATTCAATCATGGCTGATATGGTCCTCACCCCCATTTTCCTGCCTTCTCCCCGTAACCTACCAACCCATTACCAATTAAAAATCCATCTAACTCCTCCTTGAATTTACTCACTGTTCCAGCATCTTTGGGATAGTGAATTCCACAGATTCATAACCCTGTGGGAGAAGTAGTGTCTCCTCAACTCTGTTTTAAATTTGCTACCCCCTTATCCTAAGACAATGAGCTCTCGTCCCAGAATGCCCCACAACAGGAAGCATCCGCTCCACGTCTATTTTGTCCACACCTTTCATCATCTTGAATACCTCAATTCGATCTCCCCTCATTCTTCCAAATTTCAGACAGTGTAGGCCTAAACTGTTCAATCTCACTTCATACAAACCGCTCAACTCTGGGGTCAATCTAATGAACCTCCTCTGAACTGTCTCCAATGCCACTACAACTTTCCTTAAATTTTCTGTAACAATTCATGATATTTTAATGATTTTAAGGGTAAGTGAGCGAGGTTTTAGCTTTGGATAAAAAACAACAACTGAAGTTCGATATGACTGAAATTTGGGAAGAGAAGATTCAGGGGCTACACAAATTAAGAAGACACGCAATCAAGAACAGGGGTCTGCCCCGTGCATTAATCCAGCATTTTTTAAATTAAATTAGATTCCCTTCAGTGTGAAAACAGCCCCTTTGGCCCAACAAGTCCACACCGATCCTCTGAAGAGTAACCCACCCAGATCCATTCCCCTACATTCACCCTTGACTAATGCACCTAACACTACGGGCAATTTAGCATGGACAAATCATCTGACCTGCACATCTTTGGATTGTGGGAGGAAACCGGAGCACCCGGAGGAAACCCACACAGACACGGGGAGAATGTGCAAACTCCACACAGTCAGTCGCCTGAGGTGGAAATTGAAGCCGGTCCCTGGCGCTGTGAGGCAGCAGTGCTAACCACTGTGCCACCGTGCCGCCTTAATTAGGATTATATAGAACGTTTCTCTGCCTAGTTGCTGATCTGCAACTATAAAATTGAAAACAAAATTGTTACAGACTGCCATCTCACTGAGGTAGCTCCAGGCTAATCTATGTCCAACAACCTGCCCTGGAAAATCTGCCTACATTTTGACAGTTCTGACCGTCCATGACAATCTAAAATCAACAACGGTTTTCTGACAATTTTCCCTGTCTCCCGAAGTTATCAGAGCCTTGAAAACAGTCCAGGATCCAGAACTGCATCTTTGCCAAAAGTTAATCAGCTCTCTCAAGGGCTGCACCCTGCACGTTTGCCAAGTCTTTGCTGAAATCCACCCCGTTAGTCTTTGAAATATTGTTTCCAGATGAATAGATGTGAAAATATTACTTTAATAGGATTAAAATGCAATGACTGGAGGCCAAGATGGAATTAAAACAAAAAGATTGGTTTAACTCACTATCAATCGCCTTCAGATTGTTGAGAGATGGTGGCAGCTCCTACCATCAGGGGAGTGTAGCAGTTGTTTCAGTATTGTTATGGATTATCTTCACTGTGATGGAGTATTCGAAACATCACTGACAAGACACGTTCATCAATACTGATGCAGGAGGACAAACTGACCCCCAGTCTCTTTCCCACACACTGTCCCTTCACCAGAGTCAGTGTCTGTGAGACAGAGAGTAGAAGCAACTTTCTTTAAGAGTATGATCTATATGCAGCTAAATATGCAGAGTTGTAGAGCACACTGTTTGGCTTCATATGCAGATTTGAAAATGTGTTGCTGGAAAAGCGCAGCAGGTCAGGCAGCATCCAAGGAGCAGGAGAATCGACGTTTCGGGCATAAGCCCTTCTTCAGGATTATGCCCGAAACGTTGATTCTCCTGTTCCTTGGATGCTGCCTGACCTGCTGCGCTTTCCCAGCAACACATTTTCAGCTCTGATCTCCAGCATCTGCAGACCTCACTTTCTCCTCCTCATATGCAGATTGTATTGCTTTTTTACATAAATCATTGACAAGTCTATTTTAATGGTATTTTCCCAGGTTGATGATCTGAGCATCAATTCCCCTAGAGAGGAACTGGGCAGGTATTGTTGGAATAGTTACACATTCAAGGTACCTGATACAAACTCTGGGAGTCTCTCTACACTATTCTTTCATCACCTCACAGACATAGCGTGGGTTCTGACCTTTCATTTCAAACTTGTAAAATATCTGACCTCCTGCACCCAACTATCACTGGCAGCATTTGTTTCTGCAATTAACTATGTCAGTGACCAGAGTCTGCAGCATCTCACCCTGAGGCACCAACACAATTACTGAGGTTCAACATCCAGGACATGGACAGCATGGGGTTAGATACAGAGTAAAGCTTCCTCTACACTGTCCCCCCATCAAACACTCCCAGGACATGGACAGCATGGGGTTAGATACAGAGTAAAGCTCTCTCTACACTGTCTCCCCATCAAACACTCCTAGGACAGGGACAGCATTGGGTTAGATACAGAGTAAAGCCCCCTCTACACTGCCTCCCCGCATCAAACACTCCCAAGACAGGGATGACCCTGGGTTAGATACAGAGTAAATCTCCCTCTATACTGTCCCCATTAAACACTCCCAGGACAGGGACAGCACGGGGTTAGGTACAGAGTAATTGCTTTACATCTGAGTGACTTGTTTTAGCCATTGTGAGTCAATGCCATTGGTGTGGGTGTGGACTCATGTGTAGGCCGCTCCAGGTAAGGATGGCAGATTTCCTTCCCTAAAGTGTCTTATGAACTGGCTGGGTATTTATAATAACAATTTACAGGGTTGTTGTTGGACTGCTTTTGATTCTAGATCTTATTGAGTGTAAAGTTTACCATCTACTACGATGAGATTTGAACAAGGCGGTTCTGAACTTGGGGCCACAGTTCTGTCCCTCTCCCATCATTGAGATTGGCTGAACATCCAAATCCCAGAAAAGCCAACCCTCTCATTACAGTGACATCCCTACTCACTCTCTCACATCCTACTTCCACTCTCTGGCTCATGTTCGATGTTCTCCAGTCTGGGCTGGCCACCTGCAACGTGCCTTCCACCTTCTTACTAACATCCCTCCCCCATGTGAATGAGGAGAATCACAGCCCAGATCACTGAGCGTACCGGGGGGGGGGGGCGGGTATGACAGAGGGATGGGAGTGGGATCCTCTGCTGGCACTGGGGGCCAAGAGGAGCAGAAAGCCTGCGATAGAGGGCTGCAGTAAAGAGGATGTGGAGGTGCCAGTGTTGGACTGAGATGGACAACGCCGGAAACAGTGCCCTGAAAGCTCGTGGTTTCAAATGAACTTGTTGGACTATAACCTGGTGTCGTGTGGCTTCCAGCATTAAACAGGTACAGTCTCAACAGGAATTAGAGCATTCTTCAACTCCTGACCCCGAACCACAACAGGGAAAGGCCATCGCCTACCTCCGGTACCTGAGCTCGAGATCCATATGAAAGTCATCTCACACTGAAAGGACCGTGTACAACTCTGTCTGTTTCAAAAGTCCATGTTCTGCCTTGTCAGGGCTAGAACTGTGACAGAAAGGACAATAATCAAACTGGTTCATTTCAGAATTCTTTATGCCTTAAAGCTCCCTGACGAAGGAGCGTCGCTCCAAAAGCTAGTGTGCTTCCAAATAAACCTGTTGGACTATAACCTGGTGTTGTGGGATTTTTAACTGTCTCTCAAAGGGTCATGAATCTGTGGAACTGAATCCCCCAGAGTGTGGTGGATGCTGGGACATTGAGTAAATTTAAGGAGGGGATTGAGAGATTTTTAATTAGTAACAGGTTGAAGGATTATGGGGAGTGTGCAGGAAAGTGGTGTTGAGGCTGAGGTGAGATCAGCCATGATGGTATTAAATGGAGGAGCCGGCTAGAGGGGCTGAATGGCCTATACCCCACCCTAGTTCTTATATCCTTATTTACATGTATACACACACACCTACACACATGCTCACGCTTACACTTACGCTCAAGTATATGGGGAATACACACTTTGTCTCTCTCCTCAAACATCAAATGACAGACTGGATAAAAATTCTCAGACACCGTCCTATCCCCAGCCAGCCCCGAACCATGAGGTTGTTTGGGATGGGCAGAGCAGATAGAAACCCAGGGTAATGAGGGTGAGGGGTTTTTGAATTTTAATCTCTGAGCCCCTCCTCTGGTGCAGAACCAGGAACTCAATTTGACACTGAGTCAATTCACCAGATATTCATCTGCTGTTCCACTCATCCCTGACAGTAAATCTCAGCTCCTGGATCAGTGGTGCTGGAAGAGCACAGCAATTCAGGCAGCATCCGAGGACAGGCAAAATCGACGTTTCGGGCAAAAGCCCTTCACCCCAATGTAGAGGAGACCGCATCGGGAGCAACGGAGCTGACCACCTTACAAATTGCAAGCCTAAAAGTCAAGTGTAAAATGGATTTGAACCTTGTTAGGTTTCATTCTAACATGATCACATCCTGTAAGGCACTCATACACATAGAGTATCCTTTTAAAGAACCCCATCAATATCATTATAGTCTTTCTCTGAGTGAGTGAGTGAGTCAGTGAGTGAGTCAGTGAGTGTGTCAGTGAGTGAGTGAGTGAGTGAGTCAGTGAGTGAGTCGGTGAGTGTGTCAGTGAGTGAGTGAGTGAGTGAGTCGGTGAGTGTGTCAGTGAGTGAGTGAGTGAGTCAGTGAGTGAGTCGGTGAGTGTGTCAGTGAGTGAGTGAGTGAGTGAGTCGGTGAGTGTGTCAGTGAGTAAGTGAATGTGTGAGTCAGTGAGTGAGTCAGTGAGTGTGTCAGTGAGTGAGTGAGTGAGTCAGTGAGTGAGTCGGTGAGTGTGTCAGTGAGTGAGTGAGTGAGTGAGTCAGTGAGTGAGTCGGTGAGTGTGTCAGTGAGTGAGTGAGTGAGTGAGTCAGTGAGTGAGTCGGTGAGTGTGTCAGTGAGTGAGTGAGTGAGTGAGTCAGTGAGTGAGTCGGTGAGTGTGTCAGTGAGTGAGTGAGTGAGTGAGTCAGTGAGTGAGTCGGTGAGTGTGTCAGTGAGTGAGTGAGTGAGTGAGTCAGTGAGTGAGTCGGTGAGTGTGTCAGTGAGTGAGTGAGTGAGTGAGTCAGTGAGTCGGTGAGTGTGTCAGTGAGTGAGTGAGTGAGTCAGTGAGTGAGTCGGTGAGTGTGTCAGTGAGTGAGTGAGTGAGTCAGTGAGTGAGTCGGTGAGTGTGTCAGTGAGTGAGTGAGTGAGTCAGTGAGTGAGTCGGTGAGTGTGTCAGTGAGTGAGTGAGTGAGTCAGTGAGTGAGTCGGTGAGTGTGTCAGTGAGTGAGTGAGTGAGTCAGTGAGTGAGTGGGGAGCCAGAGAAGGAAAGAGAGATGGAGAAAAAGAGAGAGGAGAGAAATGGGATAAATGAAAAGCAGGTTGAAGGGAAGAAGAGAAGAGAAAGGGAGGGGAAGAGAGGAGAGGGAGAAAAAGTAGAATGAAGACATAGAGGAGAGCGGGAAAGAAAGAGTATAAATAGAGCACTCGTTCATCATTCTGCCTCTCTCCTCCTTACCTTGTTTCTTGCTCTAAACACAAAGGCATCAGTGACCCTCCTTGATTTTAAATCCTCCCAGCAGCAGCAGCAGCAGCAGCAGCATCCTGTGGTGGTCTTCAAAGCTAAAGATTATCAGCAACGTTGGTCTCTCTCTTCACTTCCTCAGTGTCCTTGTGTCTCATTAACCTGAGGACAGCTTTCCCCCTCCTCAGTCCCTGGGAGGAGGGGATAGTGACTTTGCAAAACAAACACTCTTCAAACTTTTCCCAATCTGTCACCATCCGCAAACTCTTCACTTCATCTCCAAGGAGAAGGTAACAATTATTGTCAGGGAAGGAATAGGACGAGGGGCTCCAACAGCGACTTGGTTCGTTTGTAGACGTATCTCTTGGTGTTACGCAGAGGCTGTGTGTGTCTGTCTGTGCTGTTTACTGGCAGCAGGATAAGCTGATGAGAGTCGGAGAGAGATACTGAGTGATGTGTGTGATCTGTGGTTAAAGGGAGATGGAGAGTGAGCTGGGCTGGGCTGAGCGACTCTCTGCTGCTGCTGTTAATGCTGCTCCAGAGGGACCCCCTGGATTCAGTGCGTTGGTGAACAGTGCCACTCTCAGTCTAACTTGGCAAAGCACAGACTGCAAAAGGAATCCTACAGAACAACAGGAACCAGGGTTTGACTGAGACAAACCCTCGGGAGCCTGAGTATGGGACAGACCACAAACAGCACCCCTCTGTATCTCTGTAACCTCCTCCAGTCCCTACATCCCTCTGGATGTATGTGTGAGAGAGAGAAGCAGGCAGATGCACAGACTTATCTGCATATGGAACTGAAAGTAGGAATTGAGATGTAAAACAGGCTGCTGTTTCAGTATTGATTGTTTAATCCTATTGTGCAAAGGCTGTTCAACCAATAGGGAAAAGAAAAAAAGAAACTAATGCTGGCTAGACATCTTTGTTTAAAAATTAACTAGTTAAAGTGGCTCTGGTTCCTGATACTCTGCTGCCATGCTGTGGTAGCCCTGTGAACTGCACCATTTAAATCCTCACTGTCACCCTGCATGTTTTTGCCTGTTTGCCTGTCTGTAAACCCCAGGGGAAAGATTTTCCCAGCCTGAAATGACATGGGCAATACTGAAATAATGTGAGATTTCCAGCAAGGACCCCCTTTACATTGAGAGCAAAGTTTAATTTGGATAAATGCGAGGTACTGCTTTTTGGGAAAACAGGGCTTACAGGAATGGGCTTATATTGACGATAGGGTCCTAGGTCGTGTTGTAGAACAGAGAGACCTACAGGTTCAGATACATAACTCTCTGAAGTCTGCATCACAGGTAGACAGGGTAGTTAAGAGGGTGTTTAGCACACTTGCTCTCATTGCTCAGACCTTTGAGTATAGGTGTTGGGACCTTTGCAATTCATCATAAAATACCCCTCATTATTTTATTAACCTCTCTTTGGTCACCTCTCAACCTCCTACATTTCAATGAAAAAAGTCCCAGCGTATTCAGCCTCTCATTGAGGTTGTACAGGACATTGGTGAGGCTCCTTCTGAGATACTGTGTCCAGTTCTGGTCGCCCTGTTATAGGGAGGATACTGTTAAACTGGAGAGGGTCTGAAAAGATTTACCAGGAAATGGAGGGTTTGAATTATAGGGAGCAGCTGGGGCTATTTCACTGGGACATAGGAGGTTGAGAAGTGACCTTATGGAGCTTAATAAAATCATGAGGGTTATAGATATCTTTTCCCTGACATGGGGTGGACTGAAGGTTGTTTCCATGTTCTATGACTCTATTAAAAAAAATTCCAAATTTCCAGATGAATATTGACCAGTGAGATTTGATTCTCACTAATGAGTGGTGACAGGGCTATTAACATGGATTAGTGAGTATTCTTTCCTCATTGATAAACATTTCCCATTTTCCCAACCACCCGATGGAAACTGGATGGTGACAATTCCAGACATGGAAGTCTGAGAGGATACCTGGCAACACCAGTTCACCAACTGCTCTTCTCACACACCCTCCAATTTGGCACAAACTTCTGAGGGCACATGACCCATATCCACAAAACTTAGCATTCGTCAGATACCAGCTCAGGCCACATCTGTGACCCATTTATAACACTGTCCACTTCAATCCCACACTGGCACTTTCAGTACAACACTGAGACACGCTCACACACACACAGACCTTCAGACACATACAGAGGCATAGGCAGACACTTGGAAAGAGAGATACACATGTACATACACAGACAGACACAGAGACAGACAGATACACACAGACATACACTTCCACAGACAGAGACACACACACAGTCTCTCACACACACAGACGACCAGGCTGCACTCTGGGATCCTTACTCAGCACCCACTCAGTCTGAAGGGAATTGCTGTTTTAAGGAAGTTGGGAACTCGGAGATTGGAGACAGCAAGTTGGGATGGAGAGGGGACACGGTCAAGGGAGGGAGCAGGGTGGGGGTAGATACTGTGGGAGGGGGGGTTTATTAATAGCCTTGATGTGAGGGAGGAGTAGAGTGCATCACGACAGTGGGCAGTGCTGAACTGTCGGGGTTAACATGGAGAGCCTCAGTTTAATTCCAGGCGATGTGGGAATGTGGGGCCAGTCAGTGCCAATGGGCTGTTCAGGAAGCCTCAGGATTGAAGGGACATGGAGGTTCAGGAGCTTCCTTACACCATCTGGGTAAGGCATACAAATCCTGGGCAAAACCATTTATCATGTTATTGGTCATTGCAGGTTAAAGGTTAGAGTTATACACCTGTCCTGGGAGTGTTTGATGGGAATAGTGTAGAAGGAGCTTTACTCTGTATCTAACCCCACGCTGTCCCTGTCCTGGGAGTGTTTGATGGGAACGGTGTAGAGGAAGCTTTACTCTGTATTTAACCCCGTGCTGGGAGTGCTTGGTCTGGATGGTATTATTCATTCACAGGATGTGGGTAGCACTGGCTGGACCAGCATCTATTTCTCAGAGAGCAGTTGGTAGTGAGTCACTGTGGATCTGGAGTCACATGTAGGCCAGACCAGATAAGGATGGCAGATCTCCCTCCCTATAGGACATTATGGATGGACTTCTCCCCCACAATAATTTTCTAATCATCAACAGGTTCCTAATTCCAGATTTATTTTTATTGAATTCAAATTCTAACATCTGCTGTGATGGGATTTGAACACAGGTCCCCTGAACATTAATTGAATTTCTGGATTAATCATCCAGAGTTAATACCACTGGGTCATCACCTCTCCCATCAAGGGAACTTAATTTTCCATTTCCTTTCAGTCTTAGAAGAGTAGCGAGAGCCTTACTCTGCATCTAACCTTGCACTGTCCCTGTATTCGATGGGGACTGTGTAGAGGAAGCTTTACTTTCTGTTCAAAAGTGTAAAGTCACACAACATAAAAGCAGGCTCTTCAGCCCATTGAGTCTGTGCCAGTCAAAAACAACCATCTCACTGTTCTAACCCCATTTG
This sequence comes from Chiloscyllium plagiosum, assembly GCF_004010195.1. Taxonomy (NCBI): domain Eukaryota; kingdom Metazoa; phylum Chordata; class Chondrichthyes; order Orectolobiformes; family Hemiscylliidae; genus Chiloscyllium; species Chiloscyllium plagiosum. Next base: position 3,467,974 of record NC_057735.1, read on the forward strand.
GCGCATGGCTTTGTCTGCCATGGGATCCCGAGTGCACATCTAAATCCTTCTTCAGTGTGATGAGGGTTTTGGTGTCTCCCAACTCAGTTCCAGATTGCCCAGAACTCTCTGGATGAAGGGACCGTTCCTCACATCACCCTCTATATCTCAGTGTCTCATTTTGCCAGTTAACGCTTCTGGGAATGAACATGGCTTTTGGATCTGGCTCGATGTGAGCCTTTCTCAAGGGGCTGGAGGCTCTTAACAGGAAGACGTCTTCTTACAGCTCAGCAGTTACGCAGCAAAAAAACCAAGCAGCAAGGAGAGTGTGTAAATCTCACAGAGTGAGATCCTGAGTGGCACTATCACTGCCCTGTTAATCCAGAGACCCCAGATCATGTTCTGGGGACCCAAGTCTGAATACTGCCATGACAAATGGTAGAATTTGAATTCAATAAAAACCTCTTGATCATTGGGAAAAACCCATCTGGTTCATTAATATCCTTAAAGGAAGGAAACGACCATCCTTACCTGATCTGGCCTACACGTGACTCCAGACCCACAGCAATGTGATTGGCTCTTAACTGCCCCCTGGGCAATAAATACTGGTCTAGCTTGTGATACCCTCATCTCATGCATGGATTAAAAAACTGGGTGTGGCCACCACTGAGAATCCTCTTCATTGCTTTTCAAAACTTTTTCTAAAATTTTCACTCATTTTCCAAAATTGATCTATGACAGAAGAGTACAATTACAGGAAAGCTGGGATGGATCGGAGAACAAACTTTTCTTACTCAACGTCTTTTTAAATGGACACACATTCCGAAGGACGTTCTGAAGATCAGTTCAGCCTGACCTGGGATATTGTGTCCAATTCTGGGCTGCACTTTGGGAAGAAGGTGAAGACTAGAGAGGGGGGCAGCGAGGATGTGGGAGAATGATCTAAGTGGCGGGGGGGGGGGGGGGGGATCTCGAGAATGTGGACAGATTGAAGAAGCTGGGATTATTCTCATTGGCCGAGAGGTGATCCGAAAGTGGTTTTCAAAACCATGGACAGATGGCCTCTGGTATTTGAGCCCACTGCCTTAAAGAGATTGGTGAAAGGCCCCATAGCAACACGAGCAACCACCTCAGTGATTGGCTCTGGGTTTAGAATGGGCCTGAGAGAGTGTGATGGAGGAAGGTTCAATCAATTGACTCAAAATAAGTTCAGGGCCAGATGGGGATGAGTCAGAGTATCCAAGTTGTTCTTTCAGAGAGCTAGCACAGACACAATGGGCTTAATGGCCTCATTCTGGGCTGCAACAAGTTTACAATCCTTATAAAGGTCAAATGGCCACATGAAGTATATCTATATTCACTCTGTGTGCTTCTGCCTTTGTCTATTTTGTTTTCCTTTGCCAATTCTTTAGGAGGAGGAGGAGTACCAGGTCATGGGGCTGAATGGCCACTTCCTAGTCCTATGTCCGAATACCACACGTAGTCACTGAGAGCACCCCGATTCCTTACAGACCCCTCTCACAGTAACTGGATCAGTCAGCAGAATGGTGTCGTGTCTCTTTATTATTTTTAGTGAACTGTACAATTTGACATAGTCACAAACCTTCAATCAATAACAGAGACCCACTTCTCAGGCCGAAAACAAATGTACCGAGCAAGGGGAGCAGCTCAGGGTTTGGAAGAGGAAGTGATGGGCCTCAAGAGTGGAATCTGGATTCTGCGGGTTCTCTACAGGGCTCCACCTAAACAGCAATGAATCAAAACATCCTTCCTCGGCCCCCTGACATTTTCAAAAAGGGGATTATTTCTTGGGGAAGAACAAGGAAGTTGCTGGTAACACACTGGGGTCTAGATTAGAGTGTTGCTGGTAAAGCACAGCAAGTCAGGCAGCATCCAAGGAGCAGGAAAATCGACATTTCGGGCAAGAGCCCTTCATCAGGAATCACACCAGGTAACACACCAGGGCCTATTTTCAAAGGCTTCAGCCAAAGGACTGCTCACATCCAGCTCTGATTAAGGATTATCACCTACACACAACCAACCTGTGGGACTGGAATTCAAACTATGGCAAAGAAATCAAACAATGACCTCATTAACAGTTAAACAAAACCAGAAATTGCTGGAGAAACTCATCAGGTCTGGCAACATCTGTGGAGAGAGAAACAGAGTTAACGTTTCAAGTCCAGTGACCTCTTCTTCAGAATCTGGAGAGCAAAAAACGAATCCACATTGATGGTCACATTCTGAAATATTAGTTCTGAGGAAACATCACTGCGCCCCGACACATTAACTCTGTTTCTCTCTCCACAGATGCTGCCAGAGCTGCTGAGTTTCTCCAGCACTTGCTGTGTTTGTTTTCAGATTTCCAGCATCCACAGTTCTTTGATGTATTTAAATTAAATACTGTTCTGGGACAGAGGGACTGGTTGTCTGTAGTAAGATGAACTCCACCAGTAACCAGTTTGTAAAGTGAACTAAAATGGTTGAGTTCTTTTTTAAAACGGACAACAGGGTTACCAATTTTAGTTACTTGTGTTCCTGGAGGTTCTATCAACTCTAACTTTCCCTGACTGGCCTTTCCCCTCTATTCAAACATTTTGATTACTTTTGCTCTCTCTTTCACCAGTTGTAGTTTCTCTTTTAAACTGGGAGCATTTAAGTGCTGAGTCATAGGGTCAGAGAGCATGGAAACAGACCTTTTGGCCCAACCAGTCCATGCTGACCATGTTCCCAAACTAAATTTGTGCTTACCTATATGTCCCCAGCCCTTTCCCACACATGGACTTTATCCAAATGTCTTTTCAACGTTGGTCCTACTGCCCAATCTACAGCATTTTCTGTTTTCATTTCACATTTACAGAACATTTACTTTCCTCTTTTTGCACGTTTCAGATAGATATCTTCATCAAAGGTTGGAAACCAGAGATTTCTAAGAAGAGGGCACGTTTGACATTTGAACCCTCACTTAGACCAGGCTGATTGCCTGCTGAGGCATTGCACTCAGACCATCGGACTGGGTGTGGTGGGCACTGAGTGGGAAACAGTCTGCAATCTGAGTTCTGCTGCAGGTCCGCGGACACAAACAGTCCCAGAGGGTGTTGGCTGTGGTTAAACAGGAGACTAGCTCATTTGCTTGTTCACAATTCGAGGCCCCACTCACCAGACCCGATCACAAACATCTAGCCTGATACCCTCAGGGCAGGGCTGAGGGAGTGCTGCAGAGGCTCTGTTTCAGATGCAGTGTACAACTGGGGCACTGTCTGCTGTCTGAGGAATGGTGGTGGAGGGGGGGGGGGGAGCATTTTTAAAATAGATCAGGGGAGCTCACCCAAGTCAGACAGTCACAGAGATGTACAGCACGCAAACAGACCCTTCTGCCCAACTGGTCCATGCCAACCAGATATCCCAACCCAATCTAGTCCCATTTGCCAGCATTTGGCCCATATCCCTCTAAACCCTTCCCATTCATCTCCTGGCTAAAGATTCATCCCTGGACCAACACCATAATAAAATAAAATAGGACGCAGTTATTTCCAGCACATTGCTGTGTGGTGCCTGACAGTTCAGGAGTCACTCCTTGTATTTCATTGGCTCGACAGCACTGAGGTTCTGGAAGGTGCTACTGTAATGCAAATTTGTTTTCCGCGATGCTTCTATTGGGGAGGATTATATCTCGAGGGACTGGGGGAAGCCAATTTAGGAAAAAAAAGGGAGGGGGGGGCGAAAAAGTAACTGCCGAAGGGACTGGGTGACACTCCGTGATGAGTCTTTAGAGAGCTCCAGGGTGACAGCATCCTCCAGCAGCTCACGTGTGGCCATACAATGGAATAACAAACACCGAAATGTCATCGCCTGAGCCCAGCCTGTCATTGGACAGTCGCCAACTGGGTCCCTTCAGAATCCCACGGGATCTCATCACCAGATTCTGAGCAGCGAGAGTGAACCTGCAGAGGGAGAGACAGAGAGGGGGAGAGGGAAGGAGAAAAGAGAGGGGGAGGGGTGGGGGTAGAGAGGAGAGAGACAA
>NC_057735.1:3472087-3477865 GCF_004010195.1 Chiloscyllium plagiosum
ATCGTGGAGGGGGGGGGGGGGGGGGTGGAGGGAGGGGTTGGGGAGTGGGGTGCTCAGTGAGCTGGACATCTGGTTTGTAATGCAGATTGACACCAACAGAGTGGGTTCAATTCCTGCACCAGCTGAGGTTACCATGATGGACTCTCCTTCTCAACCTCTCCCCCTGCCCCAAGATGTAGTGACCCTCAGGTTAAAGCCCTCCAGTCATCTCTCTGTAATGAGAGAGCAGCCTCTGGTCTGGTAAGACTTTACCTTTTACTCCACACAAATCTCCTCTCAATCCATCTCTCAAAATGCCCGATCTCTCAGGTGCTCAGCTCGTCTGCTTTTCGAAGCATCTAACTGATTGGGCTAAAACACCCCCCATCACAGCTCAATTTCTGCATTCAGTGACTGCACAGCCTTTGCTGTAGATCACTCGGGGGTGGGGGGGTGACATTTTAACTCCTTTCTTTGAGGGGATGTGGGGTTACGTGGCTGGGATGAGTTGCTCATTCTAGTTTCTCTTAGTCATTGCTCTTGTTGGGTGATGTCACAGAGCAACTGGGAATAAACCATATCACTGTGGGTCTGGAGTCACGTATAGGCCAGTCCTGGTGAGGAAGGCAGATTTCCTTCCTTAAAGGTGACCCAGACCAGTTTTTATAGCAATAGACTGTGTGTACCCAGCCACTGTAAGGCTTGTTTGAAATGTTTTCCTTAAATCTGTCACAATGGGAGTCAAACCCACGTCCCTAGAGTCTAGGCCTCTGGATTATTATTGGGACAATCACTATCCCATCACCTCCCCACAGTGACCCCCAAATGGCTTCCAAAGGTCAGAGCAAACAGAACATTAAGTAACTAAGTTCTGACCTCAGAGCACAAGGTTGTTTCCAAATCTTCAGTGAAAACCTCTGCCCATCCCTCTTTGGGAAAAAGGGACGGTGGACAGACTCATCAACAGCAGCCAAGTTACGACTTTAAGATGAAAGGGAAGGAAACAATCCCGTTCTTTAGGTAAAACACCGTGGCCCCGCCTCTCCTCCTAGGGGAACGTCAACAAATCCACGGCAACATTGAAAGTAGAATGGGGAGATCTCCCCAGCATCCTGGTGTCAACATTCATATCACAACCAATAACAGCAAGGTAACAGCGCTAAGCTAATCTGGCCACAATCTCACTCAGCTTCTGGGATCTTGCTGTGTACAGACCAGCTGTTGCGTTTCCTAAAACAGTGACTGTGCATCAAAACCTTAATTGGCCAGAATGTGCTGAGATGGTGAAAGGCACTCCACAAAAGGATGTTTGTTGATTCTTTCGAAGTGTGATGGAACACTCCCCATGTGCCCTGGATGGGTGTGGCTCCAACAAACTCAAGAAACTCAAAACCATCCAGGACAAAGGAGCCCCCGCTTGATTGGCACCACATCCACAAGCATCCACTTCCTCCACCACCGACGCTCAGTAGCAGCAGTGTGTACTATCTACAAGATGCACTGCAGAAATTCACCAAAGCCCCTAACCCAGCACCTTCCAAACCCACGACCATTTCCATCTAGAAGGACAAGGGCAGCAGATACACGGGAATGCCATGCCTTTGCAAGTTCCCCTCCAAGCCACTCACCATCCTGACTTGGAAATATATCGCCGTTCCTTCACTGTCACTGGGTCACACTCCTGGAATTGCCTCCTGTAGGACATTGTGGGTCTACCTCCAGCCCATGGACCTAAGAAGGCAGATCACCCCCACCTTCTGAAGGGGCAATAAATGCTGACCTAGCCAGCAACACCCATATCCCATAAAAAGGAATTTTTGTTTTACTTGTTTAGAGCAGGTGCTGCTTGGATTGCTGTGGTTTAGCCAGGGACAGTAATTTAGCGACAGTGACCATTTAAGACTTCAGGACAAAAAGAAACCCAACAACTCCACAAACCTGTTCAGATCATCGGGCTGGCAGCTGGAGAGGACGCGAGTGACGACGTCAGCTACCTCTCGGTTAGAAACCACATCCCACAATCCGTCTGTCCCCAGGACTATCACATCGTCCACCCCATGCTCATACTTTGTAACGTTGTACACCTTCACCTGCAGGATGATCAACAAAAGTAAGGCATTGTCAAACAGACTGCTTTCAGAATGCATCACTTACACTGACCCTAACTGATACTAACCCTAACCCTAACCTACACTGACCCTAACCCTAATTTATACTGACTCTAACCAATACCAGCCCTAACTTACACTGACCCTAACTCTAACCTACACTGACCCTCACCTACATTAATGTTAACCCTGACCGACACTGACCCTAACTCCAATCCCAGTTTATGCTGACCCTAGCCTTAAGCTTAGTGACCCTAACCCTAATAGATTTCCAATACAAAACAAAGCAGGCTATTCGGCCCATCAGATTGCTGCCAGCTCCACACATCCTTCTTCTCACTTTCTACTCCACTTCATCAAAACCCAGAATTGGAGAATTGTTTACAGTGCAGAAGGAAGGTCACAAGGGTCAGGGTGAATATGCTCCTTCTATTAGCCCATGTCAACCTCCTGACTTTGCCTCAATTCACTGCACACCAGGGGAACCACACATCCTTTACTCCTTGTGTCTAAATTACTTTTTAAATAAACGCGTACTGTAATAATCCAGGGTTAGTACATCAGTGAGAAGCACATTGGTTTTGGGTAAAAGAGACTAACAAGTTTAATCTGTGGCTCATTGACTGGTGTGGGGACAGAGGCAATGGTTTCAATTCATGAGGCACTGTCTTGGGAAGAGGGTGCTATTCGGCTGGGGCAGTCTTCACCTGATCAAATCTGGGGCCAGTGCTTGGGCAAGCTGCATATTGAAGGCTTTAATCGAAATACTGGGGGAAGGGAATCACATGAGGAATGATTGACTCCATCTACACTACCCACTGCCTCAGGAAGGCATCATAGAGCTCCTGCCATCCCGGTTATAATCTCTTCCAAAGGGCAGATGATACAAAAGCTGAAACACACAGACCAACGGACTCGAGAACACCTTCTTCACCGCTGTCATTAGCCTTCTGAATGGATCTCTCAAATTCTCTGCAGCCGTAACATTGTGTTCCTTGCTCTGTTCTATCACCCTAATGCAGTTTGTATGGCATGACCTGCCTGTACTGCGGCAAAACACAACTTTTCACTGTATCTAGGTACACGTGACAATTAATAAATCAAATGAAGTATGTGGTAAATGTAATTTTAAAAGCGCACGGCAACAAAGTGAGGAAGTTACATGGGGGTGAGAACCAGACTGGAAACCAATGGGCAGGGCACACAAACATAAAAGGGCCTCAGCTGGAAGGCCAGAACTTACAAGAAATTGTTAAAACCACCAAATCTAGCTGATTAAAAGCAACTCTTTCCCCATAGCACCAAGCCTAAACTGTGGGGTCACCAACTGTGGAAAAACTCAGCGGGTCTGGCAGTATCTTTGGACAGAGATCAGAGTTAATGTTTCCGGTCGAGTAACCTTTTCTCCAGACCACAGAATAATCTTCGGGTTTCTGAAGTTTCTAAACAGAGAGGTAGAAGCAGCAGGAAGCCAAATGGCCCCTCAAGCCTTGCCCACCATTCAGAAGATGAAGACCATGGTTTCTACTCACTTTCCTGTCTTCCCTATCCCCCCCCCAACCCCCAGTAACTCCTCACCAAATTCCAACTCCCACCCACGCACCGCTTGTAAAACACTTGCTTGGAAAATAACTGCGACAAAAGACAAACAAATTCCGATCAGCAAAACTAACAGAACTCCCTCCGCAACTAACTCTCACTTTGTGATTAATGTCCTTCCACTCTAATGTAGGGCCACAAGCTGAAGATTTTCAACAGATACAAAGTCTCTCAGTATCGACTGGAAATCCCCCTCATGACTGGGCCCTACAGAAGGGCCTGACATTCTGGATCAGCCCCTCTGCTGGCTCTTACCTCTGGGATGCAGGACAGGAACGGTTTGATGTGGATGTTGGAACAGTGCACCTTCAGATTATGGTCCCCCAGCCCTCGAGTCACCCCTATGGTCGCCATAACACGAGCCTGTGGGGGTAACATCATCAGGTCAACGCCTCCTCCACACATTAGCCCGAGAGTCTGGGTTCAATCTGATACTGGTCATTTGGTGTGTGTGTGTGAGCATGTTTCTGTCTGTGTGCGTGTGTGTTTGTGTGTGCGTTGCGTGCACGAGTCAGTATGTGTGTGTTTTGCATGCGGGCATTTAGTGCAACTGTCTGCGTGTGTGCGCGTGTCCTTGCATGTGTGTCTGTGTCCCTGCATATGCGTGCGTTGTGTTTGTGTGTCCTCCCACATGTGAGTGTGTGTATAGGGGAAGTGGTATCTATTGGCATGTTCCCCAATGCATGTGACCAGACAGTAGTTTGCATAAACTGGGTCTCATAGTAAACTGAGACATGGTGTGCAGCCTCTGCTGCCTACGGTTAGTATACCAGTTTCAGTAACAAACTCCCCAGTCATGGAGACCTGCCTCAGGGCAAGTCCCAGCGGATACTCTGCACATCCTCCCACACATCCAGAGAGAAGAAACTTTAAACAAAAAATAAGCACCTTGGCAAACTTTTTGAACGAAGAGTAAAAGCCTTCTCAAAAGGCAATCTGGATGTTTTGTTTTGTTGTTAACAATGCACATCGGAATGTAATGTAGCACCCCCCCCCACCCACCTCCCCCAGACAGGACAATTCAATGATGAACAAACTAGAATTGGACCAGCTACAACTTTCTGCCGTTCTCAGTTTCTCTTCAACATAAAAGTTCAATTTTCTTGGTGCATTTTATTAGCTTTATGGAAGTGTTGTTCTCGGATGGTTCTGTTTTAACTGAAGTCCAAGGCTAACCTGCTAGGTCAGGTTTATTTACTCCTGAAAGGTGTACTGTTAGAGGTGTTTCCAGGCTGGAGGGCTGTAACTAGCGATGTTTCACAGGGTTCCATACTGGGATCTCTGCTGTTTGTGATTTATAGAAATGACTTGGATGAAAATGCAGATGGGTGGCTTAGTACTTGTTGGGCCGAAGGGCCTGTGCCCACGCTGTAAGTAATTAAATCTAAGTACGTTTGCAGACAATACAAACATCAGGGGAATTGAGGATAATGTAGAGGGTTGTCAAAGGATAAAGCAGGATAGAGATCAGTTACAGATATGGGTGGAGAAAGACAGATCGAGGTTACTCTGTGTAAGCGTGAGGTGCTGCATTTGGGGAGATCAAATGTTAAGGAAAAGTAGACAGTTAATGGCAGGACCCTGAACATCATTGATGTACTGAGGGATCTTGGGCTTCAAGTCCATAGCTCCCTGAAAGTGGCCACACTACTAGATAGGGTGGTAAAGGAGGCATAGGACATGCTAGCCTTTATTGGTCAGGGAACTGGGTACAAGAGTCAGCATGTCATGTTCCACCTTTATAAGACTTTGGTTAGGCCACACTTGGAGTACTGCAAGCACTTCCGATCGCCACATTCCAGGAAGGATGTGGAGGCTTTGGAGAGGGTGCAGAAGAGGTTTACCAGGATGTTGCCTGGATTAAAGGGAATGAGCTAAGGTAAAAACAAGGATTGCAGATGCTGGAAACCTGATTCTAGATTAGAGTGGTGCTGGAAAAGCACAGCAGGTCAGGCAGCATCCAAGGAGCAGAAAAATCGATGTTTCGGGCAAAAGCCCTTCATCAGGAATAGAGGCAGGGTGCCTGCAGAGTGGAGAGATAAATGAGAGGAGGGTGGGGGTAGGGAGAAAGTAGCATAGAGTACAATAGGTG
>NC_057735.1:3477884-3479204 GCF_004010195.1 Chiloscyllium plagiosum
CACATTGATGCCCTGGGGTTGAAGTGTTCCGAGGGGGAAGATGAGGCGTTCTTCCTCCAGGCATCGGGTGGTGAGGGAGCGGTGATGGAGGAGCCCAGGACGTCCATGTCCTCGGTGGAGTGGGAGGGGGAGTTGAAATGTTGAGCCACAGGGCAGTGTGGTTGAGTGGTGCGGGTGCTCCAGAGATGTTTCACGGCACGGTGGCACAGTGGTTAGCACTGCTGCCTCACAGTGCCAGAGACCCGGGTTCAATTCCCGCCTCAAGCGACTGACTGTGTGGAGTTTGCATGTTCTCCCCGTGTCTGCGTGTGTTTCCTCCGGGTGCTCCCACAGTCCAAAAATGTGCAGGTCAGGTGAATTGGCCATGCTAAATTGCCCGTAGTGTTAGGTAAGGGGTAAATGTAGGGGTATGGGTGGGTGGCGCTTCGGCGGGTCGGTGTGGACTTGTTGGGCCGAAGGGCCTGTTTCCTCACTGTAAGTAATCTAATCTAATGTTCCCTAAAGTGCTCTGCTAGGAGGCGCCCAGTCTCCCCAATGTAGGGGAGACTGCATTGGGAGCAACGGATACAATAAATGATATTGGTGGATGTGCAGGTAAAACTCCAGACCTCCCCCTTACTGAGGACAATCGATCAGTCCTCAGCAAAGGACTCATCTTCATCCCCCTCCGTCCACGCATCAATGAATTTAATAGATGCTGTGACGTCGAACACTTCGCCTCCGAGCTTACTTTTACAATCAGGACTCCCGCCCACCTTCCGAGGACCCCTTCGCCCACCTCCAACACACTGCATCCACCTGGACACCCCGCGCTGGCCTATTACCTGCCCTCGACCTCTTCATTTCCAACTGCCGCCAAGACATTAACCGCCTCAAACTGTATACCCCCCTCCCCCACTCCAACCTCTCACCCTCACAACACGCTGCCCTCCAATCCCTCTGCTCCAATCCTGACCTCACCATCAAGCCAGCAGATAAAGGGGGCGAGGTGGTAGTCTGGCGCACTGACCTCTACACCGTTGAAGCCAGAAGCCAACTCGAGGACACCTCATCCTACCGCCCCCTCGGCCATGACCCCACCCCCCCCATCACCAAATCATCATCACCCAGACCATACAGAACCTCATCACCTCAGGAGATCTCCCACCCACAGCATCTAACCTCATAGTCTGGGAACCCCACACTGCCCAGTTCTACGTCCTTCCCAAGATCCACAAGCCTGACCACCCTGGCCGACCCATTGTCTCAGCATGCTCCTGCCCCACTGAACTCACCCCTACCTACCTCGACACTGTCCTATCCCACCTAGTCCAGGAACTC
>NC_057735.1:3479815-3482986 GCF_004010195.1 Chiloscyllium plagiosum
CCACCCCAACTCACCTATTGCACTCTATCCTACTTTCTCCCCACCCCCACCCTCCTCTCATTTATCTCTCTACCCTTCAGGCCTGTATTCCTGATGAAGGGCTTTTGCCCGAAACGTCGATTTTCCTGTTCCTCGAATGCTGCCTGACCTGCTGTGCTTTTCCAGCACCACTCTAATCTAGAATCTGCAGTCTACAGTCCTCGTCTTCCAGCATCTACAGTCCTCGTTTTTACCTGAAAAGGCAGTGATTTTAACGCTGACATTGCATCAACAGGTAAGGCCCATCTAAAAAAAATTAAACAAAAGCTTCTTTGCCCACATAGAATACCTACTGTGTGGGGACAGGCCAGTTAGCCCATTGAGTCCATACAGTCCCTCCAAAGAATATCCCACCCAATCCCTGTACTACCCATGGCTAACTCCGCACATCCCTGGATACTATGAGTAATTTAGCCTGGCCAATCCACCTAACCAATCCCCCAATCTCTGGACTGTGAGAAGAAACCCACACAGACAGGGGGAGAATGAACAAACTCCACACAGACAGACAGTCACCTGAGGATGGAATCAAACCCAAATCCCTGGCGCTGAGTGGGCGCAGTGCTAACCACTGAGCCACCATGCCTCATACATGGAGTAGCTGCATCAGGGAGAAACTGATCTGGACAGGGGCTTATGTGATTTACAATCTTCAAATGACTGGTTTCTGGTCAATAACTTACCTTTTTACCTTCACCATAGACCAATGGGAACTTCAGATCATCTTCCTCAATTGTCTTGTATGCCCTATGGTTTAAACAAAGGCAAGAAGTAATAAATAAACAGAGAGTAGATCTGAAAATACTCTCCTGCCTCAAACAACTCAGCTCTGAGCAAGTCAGAAGGTAGGATGTGAGTTGCTACTTTAGACACGTGACTGAATCCTTACTGAGATAGGAAACTCACAGAATCTTAAAACACAGAATGAAACTATTCAGCCAATTGCTCTGTGACGATTCTTGCACGAACTCTGCAATCTAATTATAAGATTTTACTTTAGTGGGGAGGTGGTGTAGTGGTAATGTCACTGGGTTAGTAATGTTGACATTCTGGGACGTGGGTTCAAAATTCACTATGACAGAACAACAAATTTCAATTCAGTAAAACTCGGCAATTAAATTACTAGCTCAGTGGTTGCAAGTAGCTATTATCAATGTTGTAAAATCCCATCTAGTTTATTACTGACCTCTAGGGAAGGAAATCTGCCGTCCTTCCCTCAGTCAGACCCACAGAAATGGGGGTGACTTTTAATTGCCCTCTGAATGAATAATGAGTATAATCCCCTTCCCACCCCTCTGCTCTTCCCCACAGCCTTTCAAATGTTCCTTTAAATACTTTACTAATTCACTTTTGAAATTTGTGACTGAATCTGTTTCCTGGTGCATTCAGACGCCATGTAATAAATCACAACAATTCACTGAAAATTACTCCAGTCGCTTATGTTTCTTTCAACAATTCTTCTAAATCCGTGACATCCTGCTAGAGGAAAATCATGAGACATGGACATCTCTGGCTGGGCCCAGCTTTTACTGCCCGTCCCTATTTGCCCCTTGAGAAGGTAGGGGTGAGCTGCCTTCTTGAACCGCTGCAGTCCACCAGCGTAGGTAGACCCACAATGCCCCTTGAGAGGGATTCCAGGATGTTCACCCAGCGACACTGAAGGACGGTGATTTTTAAAAAACATTCATTCACCGGATCTTGGCCAGCAATTATTGCCCATCCCTAATTGCCCCATCCCTAATTGCCCATGTGATAATTAGGAATTAACCCCATTGTTATGGGTCTGGAGTCACATCTAGGCCAGACCAAGTAAAGATGGCAGTTTCCTTCCCTAAAGGGCATTGGTGAACCAGATGGGCTTTTCCCAACCATTGACATTAGATTCATGATCATCAGTTGACTCTTAATTCTAAATTTTTATTGAATTTAAATTCTACCATCTGCCATGGCTGGATCTGGACCCAGGTCCCCAGAACATTCCTGGGTCTCTGGATTAACAGTCCAGCGATAATACCACTAGACCATCGCCTCCCTGTTAGGCTGATGAGTGCTTCGGACGGGATTGGATTAGATTAGATTAGATTACTTACAGTGTGGAAACAGGCCCTTCGCCCCAACAAGTCCACACCGCCCCACCGAAGCGCAACCCATCCATACCCCTACATTTACCCCTTACCCAATTTAGCATGGCCAATTCACCTGACCTGCACATCTTTGGACTGTGGGAGGAAACCGGAGCACCCAGAGGAGTATGTGCGAACTCCACACAGTCAGTCGCCTGAGGCGGGAATTGAACCCAGGTCTCTGGCGTTGTGAGGCAGCAGTGCTAACCACTGTGCCACGGGGCCGCCCTTTGGCCAAATCTCTGATTAACTTTTGAACATTCTTGTCAAATCTCCGCTGCTCTAAGCGTAAAGACCCTGCAGCTCCGGTCTCTCCACGTTCTCTGAAGTCCCTCTTCCCCGGCACCATCCTGGGAAATCTCCACAACTCTCTCCAAGGCACTGACATCCTTCCTAAAGGGTAGTTCCCAAACCCAGCTCTAACTTGTGGTTCATGAGGTTTTAGAGTGAGCTTCTCATTGCTATTACCTCAAGGCAGTTTGAGCAAAATGAGAGGGTGGGAGGCACTGAGTGCTTTTCCAGCTTCATCATCGCCCTGAAGGACAGCGTCTGTGATAGCAGGATGCGGCCATCACTAGCCAGGTCAGAAGTGCTAGAATGCAGGAGCAGGGATGTCATGCTGAGGCTGTATAAAATTCTGCTCAGACTGCATTTGGAACATTGTGGTCAGTTTTGGACACTGAATCTAAGGAAGAATGTACTGGGTCCACATGAGGTTTATGAAAATGATCCAGGGATGACAGGCTTGTCATATGGGGGCTCTGGGCCTGTAATCAATGGAGTTTAGAAGAATATGGGAGATCTCACTGAATCTTACACAATATTGAGAGGCCTGGAAAGAGTGAAGATGGAGAAGATGTTTCCACCACCTGTAGTTTTGTCACTGTCCCCTCCCCCACCTCCCGATGGTCTCTCTGCCCCTTCCCCCACCCCCTGATGGTCACTCTGCCCCTTCCCCCACCCCCATGATGGTCCCTCTCTCTGACCCCACCTCCCCAATGATCTCTCT
>NC_057735.1:3483353-3522038 GCF_004010195.1 Chiloscyllium plagiosum
AGACAAACAGAGAGAGAGAAAGAGAGAGAGAGAGAGACAGACAGACAGACAGACAGACATACGGAGACAGAAAGAGGGAAAGACAGAGATACAAAGAGACAGAAAGGGTGTCACACACCCACAAAGAGAGTGACAGAGAGAGAAACACACACACACACAATAGCAGAGGTTTAGCCCCAGGCAGCTGAAGGCATGACTGTCCACGGTGCAGTGATGGCTATCAGATGGTTTACAGCCAGAGCCACAGAAACATGGGGATCTCTGGTGGAGCTAGAGGAGGTGAGAGCGATGTTGAGAGATGATATCACGAAGGAATTTGGAAATGGTGAGCTTTATGATGGAGGTGGTAATTTAGTGGGACCACTATCGGTCCATGCTATGTGACTGAAGCCCTCACATTGTCTGCTGTAACAAGTAAATTGGAACGATACTGAGGCCAATTCCTGGGCTCTGGTGAGCTGGCTGAATGTGAGGTGATTGCTGTACATGGTTTGGTTTTTTACAGTAGGGAAATGCTCCTGCTTGTTATCGGCTCACCCTCCACATGTAAATAAAAAACGTGCATTTATATAGCACTTTTCATGCCATCAGGATGTCCCAGAATACCTTACTGTCAGGGAAATACACAAGTGTGGTTATTGTTGTAATGTAGGAAAGGCAGCAGCCAATCTGACTCCAGCCAGCTCCCAGGCGTTCTCTCTTTGCTCAAGTAACATCACAAATCTTGCCCAGAGAATCTGGAAGAATTCACTTGCTCTCCCTCAGCTGTGACGCTATTAACACACGAGTTGAGAGAGGAGGGGGATCACAATTTGCCAGCGTTTCTGTCAGTGCAGCACTCCCTCAGCACTGCCAGCCTCAATCTGTGCAGTCACAGCTCTGCAGTGAAAGAGGAACCCACGATTTTCGGTGCCGTGGAGTGAGAGAGAGTCTACACACAAGCAGAATTCTGGAGCACTATTCAACCTGAGAAGGCAGCACAGCAGCCTAATCCTGCAACCAGCCTTCACTCTTGCAGCTGGGATCATTGATCTGGGAGTTGGGAGTCGTGGTCAGTTCATCATCAAATTGGGAACTGCTACACATCTTGGAGATGGGGAAGGCAAAGGAGGAAAGGGAGAGATTGTAGAGAGAAAAAGAGGCATGAATCAGTTCCTTACTAAATACTGGAGTCTCTGTCGCTCTGATTCCGGGGTGAACTCATTAGAGAGCGGGATAATTTCACCATTGCGGATTAGGATGGCTCTGAAATTCAGACGAAAAGCAACAATTAGCTTAACTGAGTTTAGACGTGGCACAAGGCTGGAGTTAGCTGGTCTGGAGCTTGCTCACTTCCCAAAGAATCCTGACACTTGGAAACAGGGCTGCTCAGATACATGCAGTGGATCATGGTCAGTGGATCCCTCCCAAGAGATCGGGATGTCCCTGATTCCATGGATGCCTCTTTCAGTGAAAATCAGATGTCCCTGACTGAGTGGATCCCTCTTAGTGAGAAGGAAAGGCTGAGAGTGGGAAGGGGGGAGCAGGTGGGGGGTCAGGGCTTAGGGATTGAGGGAGGGGGCTGTCAGAGAGGAGGTACGGGGTGGGGATGGGGCGGGGAACTGACTCAGACTCAATAGAATCAGACTCAGGGTCAGCTCCAGGGCCAAAGGGACAGATTGGGAATGTCAGATACTCCCCCAACCCCGGGGTGGGAGGGGGGGGGGTTCAATTACTGGAGGACGCAGGTACAAAGGGCAAGGGTCAGAGGGGGAGGAG
Source organism: Chiloscyllium plagiosum (assembly GCF_004010195.1). Taxonomy (NCBI): domain Eukaryota; kingdom Metazoa; phylum Chordata; class Chondrichthyes; order Orectolobiformes; family Hemiscylliidae; genus Chiloscyllium; species Chiloscyllium plagiosum. Next base: position 3,485,112 of record NC_057735.1, read on the forward strand.
TTTAAAAGAGATGTGCGAGGCAAGTTGTTCACACAAAGGATGGAGAGAGTGTCTGGAACATGCTGCCAGAGGAGGTGGGGGAAGCAGACACAACAGCAACACTCAATGAGCATCTGGACACATACATGAATAGGAAGTGAATAGAGGGATACGGATCCTGTAAGCGAAGACAGTTTTAGTATGAAAAGGCAAAATGTGTCAGCACAGGCTTGGAGGGCTGAAGGGCCACTTCCTATACTGCATTGTTCCTTGTTCCCAGGATGTTATAACCCCATTGTCTGTCCCCTATCTCCAGTTCCATCTTCTACTCAGCATCGACACATGATCCATTTCAATAAGGCCAGCAGGATTTCATACCTGCTGTCACCCGCATTGGCAATGTAGATTTTTCCCAGCAAGTACACGACAGCCAGAGCACAGCACCCCCCCTGTGAGCCATGTGCTTTCTGTTCTCTCTCTATCTGCTGATCCTGCAGAAACAAAACCCATACGTCAGACCACAGACTCGGACTCGTGTATACACACGACCCCTCGCAACAAACCCGCTCCCCTCCCAACCCTAAAAATAAACCTTTGTTTCTCCTGAAGGTAGCCCGCGGTAAAAACAGAATTATTAGGATCTGAAACACACAAAGATATTGCTGGAGAAACTCAGCAGATCTGGTAGCATCTGTAGAGAGAGAAACAGAGTCTAGTGCGATGGGTTTTATACCCCAGAAAGGGGAGGGAGGTAGATGGGGAGAAGGAAGAAGAGGTTAGTTCAAGGATACATTACAAGGTGAGGGAGACTAAATGACAACTGGTCAAAAGGCATACAAAGAGTGGTCATTATTGTACTAAATCATCGAATCATAGAATCCCTGCAGTGTGGATACAGGCCATTTGGCCCAACAGGTCCACACTGACCCTCCAAAGAGTAACCCATCCAGACCCATTCCCCAACCATATTACTCTACATTTACCCCTAACTAATAAACCTAGCCTACACATCCCTGAACACTATGAGCAATATCCCGTGGCCAATCCACCCTGACCTGCATGTCTTTGGGTTGTGGGAGTGAGCCAGAGCACCCAGAGGAAACCCACGCAGACACTGGGAGAATGTGCAAACTCGACACATAGAAAGATGTATGTAAAGTGTACGAAAAGTTTTATACCGTTGGTAACTTCTGTTCCAAGGTATCTTTGCCATTTTCACAACAACAAAATCAACCCCATCACTTCTGCATCTCTCTTCAGTTCTGAAGGAGCAGAGTCTGAGATTGGAGACGTTGCCAATGTCTCTCTCCCTAGGCACCAGTCAGCTGAGCGTTTCCAGTATTTTCAGTTTTAATGTGCACTTCTCTGGGATCTCGATTTCACATCAATCCAGCGTTTTGATGCAAAGTAAATTATATTTCGACCATGCCTCTCACAACCTCAGGCCCTTCCAAGGTGATGTGCAGCCAAAGAAGAATTTTAATCTCATAACTGTCCGAACGTAGGAAACGCAACCACACTGCACACAGCAAGATCCCACACACTGCCCAGAAAATGTCGCAGGATAAAGCACTAGCAGATAATGAGATGTCCCTTCAAGATGAGCATGCCTGAAGAGATAGGAACATAGGCACAGACCATTTCGCCCCTCAAGCCTGTTCCAACATTCAATGAGATCCTGGTTGATCTGTGGCTTAACCCCACCTACCTGCCTTTGGTCCATATCCCTTCATACCTTCTGCTAATCAAATACAAATATAAGATTCAAAATGAACAACTGATCCAGCATCTGCTGGGAGAGTTCCATACTTCTCCTACCCTGTGTGTGTAGAAGTGCTTCACAACATCTCTCCTGAACAGTCTGGACCTAATTCTCAGACTATGATCCCGAGCTCTAGAATCCCCAACCAGTGGAAATAATTTATCAATACCCTAAGGCTTTCTATAGGTATGTCAGGAATAAAAGAATGACTAGGGTAGGAATAGGTCCAGTCAAGGATAGTAGTGGGAAGTTGCGTATGGAGGCTGAAGAGATTGGGGAGACACTGAATGAATACTTTTCGTCAGTATTCACTCAGGAACAGCCGGCTGTGCTTTTCCAGCACCACACTCTTCGACTCTGATCTCTAGCATCTGCAGTCCTCAACTTTCTCCATGTATCTGCTGCCCTTGTCCTTCCAGATGGAAGTGGTGACTGGTTTGGAAGGTCTCATCAAAGATGAGATATTGCAGAGAAATCTTGTGGATGGTACACATTGTTGCTACTGTGCATTGTTATTGAAGGGAATGAGTATTGAAGGTGATGAATAAGGTGCCATTCAAGCAGGCTGCTTTGTCCTGGATGATGTTGAACTTCTTGTGTGATGTTCGAGCTGCACGTATCCAGGCAAGTGGGGTATATTCCATCACATTCCTAACTTGTGTGGAGTTGCTGGTGGACAGGCTTTGCAAAGTTCCAAGGTGTGTTATTTGCTGCTGAATTCCCAGTCTCTGAGTTGCTCATGTAGCCACTGCCCCCAACCCCTTTCGCCACTTGCTGCTGACTGATTGGAGCTTGGTCGAGTGGTCATTGGCTGGATTGGATTATCCTGTTTTTTTATGTAAAGGATATACTGAGGTATTTTTCCAGATAATTGGCTCAAAGCTAGTATTGTAGATGTACTGGAACAGCTTGGTTAGGAGTGTCAGTAGAGTACAATTACTAGAATATTTTCAGGACTCACAGCTTTTGCAGTATCCACTGGCCTCAGTAGTGTCATGATTTCATATGAAGTGAATTGAACTGGCTGACAGTTGGTATCAGTGATGTTGGGGACCTCTGGCAGAGACTGAGATGGATCATTCGCTCTCCTCTCCTGGTTGATGATGGATGTAAATATTTCCGCCCTTTTTCTTTTGTATTCACGTGTTGCGTTTTGCCTGTTGTTGAGGGTGTGATCTTTGTGGAGTCTGCACTTCCTGTTTGTATTTTATCTACCCACCACCATTCCTGCCCTGGATATGCCAAGATTGCAGAGCTCCATTGGCTGTGAGATGACTTTGCCGGTCTATTAAAAATCACGCAACGCCAGGTTATAGTCCAACAGGTTTATTTGGAAGTACAGGTAGACAACTCTTTATCTGAAATCCGAAAAGCTCTGAAATCTGAAGGTTTCTTCATGAAGTTTTTTTCTCAAGGTTGTTTGGCATGCAAACAGTTAACTTTCATAGCTTTAAATTAAGGGGGGGTAGGTATAGGACAGATGTTAGGAGTAGATTCTTTACTCAGCGAGTCGTGAGTTCATGGAATGCCCTGCCAGTAGCAGTGGTGGACTCTCCTTCATTATGGGCATTTAAACGTGCATTGGATAGGCATATGGAGGATAGTGGGCTAGTATAGGTTAGGTGGGCTTGGATCGGCGCAACATCGAGGGCCAAAGGGCCTGTACTGCACTGTATTCTTCTATGTTCTATGTTCTATGTTCTATCCTGTTTTTTCTCTTTTCTTTATTCATTCATGGGACATGGGTGTTACTGGTTGGGACCAGCATTTATTGCCCGTCCCTAGTTGCCCCTTGAAACGGTGGGGTGAGCTGCCTTCTTGAACCGCTGCAGTCCACAATGTTCCACAATGCCACTAGGGAGGAAATTCCAGCATTTTGACCCAGCGATACAGAAGGAACAACAATATATTTCCATGATCTGCTCTCGTAGCCACTGTATTTTTGTGGTGAGTCCAGTTAAGTTTCTGGTCAAATTGTAAGCCCCCAGAATGGTGACAGTTGAGGTGTCAGTGATGATAACACCTTTGAATGCCATGGGGCAGTGGTTAGATTGTGTCTAATTGGTGATGATCATAGCCTGGCATTTGTGTGGAATGAAAGTTACTTGCCGCTTGTCAGACCAAGCCTGGATATTGTCCAGACCTTGATGTAGTTGAACATGCACTGCTTCAGTATCTGAGTTATGAGTGGTGCTGAACATTGTGCAGTCATCAGCGAACATTCTCACTTCTGACTTTATGATGGAGGGAAGGTGGTTGATGAAGCAGCTAAAGATGGTTGGGCCCAGGACACTGAGGAACTCCTGCAGAGATGTCCTGGAGCTGAGATGACTGACCTCCAACCACCACAACCACCTTCCTGTGTGTCAGGTATGACTCCAACCAGCAGACAGTCTTCCCCTGGTCCCCATTGATTCCAGTTTTGCCCGGGCTCCTTGATCTCAGACTCGGTTAAATACAGCCTTGATGTTAAGGGCTGTCACTCTCACCTCACCTCTGGATTTCAGCTTTTGTCCATATTTGAACCAAGGCTGTAATATCTCACAGATGTAGATCTGATAACAGGGAGACCAACCATCAACCACCTTCAAAGCACAAAAAAAGAATTGAACACTGTTCACTGAATGAAAACAGGCAAAGTGGACCAGGGCTGTGCTCAGGAAATTTGGAGAGAGGAAGAAAAACTCCCTCACACACCGCGTCTCATAATCAGTTAGCTCAGGTGGCTGCACAGCTGATCTGCAATGCTGAGTGACACCAACAGCAAAGTTCAAGGACACTGTGAAGGCCTCATTTTCTCAATCTCACTTGTAAAGTGGTAACTGTCAGACGAAAGTGGTCACCAGTCGACTCTCTCTCTGTCTGTCTCTCATGAGAGAAACCAGCCTTGGGTCCTCTCAGACTATAGCAGCATTCACTAACAGTATGTCAGTACACCTTTAACAGGCATGCTCATGATCTCCTCGCTGCATCAAAGCATGAGACCTGAAGATAGAAAGATCTCTTGTCCTAACTCGGATCACTTGAGGCCAAACACAGTACAAGAAGCTCTGTTGTAAACCTAGAGTTTAAAATTAGCCCAGAAACCAACTACCTGACAATATTTTGTTACAATGCATGCATGCTTGATTGATTCTTCAATATCATGACATCCATATGCCATTTCTTATGTTAGAATAGGTAATATAGTCATTGATATAGAAGATAGGGGCAGGAGTAGGCCATTCGGTCCTTTGAGGCTGTTCCACATTCAGTATGATCATGGCTGATGCTTCAACTCCGTCCCCATTCCCACTTCCTCCCTATATCCTTTAATCCCTTTAGCCATAAGAGCTCCCAGATCAGGTAACACAACTTGTGCGCGGTAGATTGCAGCCAGGTGAAGTGAAGGGGGTGTGGACTCAGGAGATTGAAAGGCAGAAATGAAAGCCATCACACACAAGGTTAAGCGAAGGAAGTAAGGCTAACACACACACACACATACACACACACACACACACGTATCAGTGAGGGCTAGTAAGTGCGAAAACACAGTGAAAAGTCTCAGTCCCCAACACTGGCTGCAGAGGGAGTGAGATCCTACAGGAAAGCTCACCATCTGGCGAAAGGCGTTCTCGATCGCACCAATGATCAGATGCTCGTGGGATATTTCCTTCTCCAGCAAGAAGCGTGACTCGCTGTCGGTGGGAGGTTCCCAGTCCCCCTCGTGTGAGGGGCACTTTGCACCATTTCCCGTTACCCCTTTGGTGTGGCTGGTGAGGCAGATGGGGGGTGGCACATCACCATCTTGCAGGATGTCAACAATGTCTTGCAGCTGCTCGCTGATGTGAAGGTGAAGCAGTCTGGCAGCCATCACAGCAGCTGCTGTCCCCGCGTGCCCATCAAACAGTGCCCAATAATGGAATTCAAGTCCATCCCTCTCCTTCAAATACAAAAGTGGAAAAGTGCTAACTTATTTTTCATGGTGATTTGCTAATTATGTTGTAACTTCCTTGGCATTTGACCTTCCACGCACAACGTTATCAGAACAGGTATCTGGATGCTTGTCACAGTTCTGCTTTTGGGAGCTTCCTGTGAGCAAATTGGTTGCTTTGTTTCCTACAATACAGTTGTGACTTCACTTCAAAAATAACTTATTGACTGTAAAATACAATGGGACATTGTAAGTTTGTTGAAAATATTACAGGAATTCCACTCTCTGTTTATCTACTGTGTTAACTACAACCTGAAATGGCATTATTAGAGTGGCTTTCACAACTTCGGACTTCCCAAACCACTTTACAGCAACAAAATAATATTTCAAATGCAGTCACTGCTGTCACACAGAAAGCTCAGCAACCAAAACTAGAAATTGCTGGAGAAACTCAGTAGGTTTGGCAGTATTTATGGATAAAAAAAGCAGAGTTAGTGTTTTGAGTCCAGTGACTCTGGATTAGAAAATTCTGAAGAAGGGTCTTTGGACCCAAGACATTAATTCTGCTTTCTCTCATGGATGATGCCAGACCTACTGAGTTTTTCAAGCACTTTTTTTTTAGATTACTTACAGCGTGAAAACAGGCCCTTCGGCCCAACAAGTCCACAACGACCCACCGAAGCGCAACCCACCCATACCCCTACATTTACCCCTTACCTAACACTACGGGCAATTTAGCATGGCCAATTCACCTGACCTGCACATCTTTGGACTGTGGGAGGAAACCGGAGCACCCAGAGTAAACCCACGCAGACACGGGGAAAATGTGCAAACTCCACACAGTCAGTCGCCTGAGGCGGGAATTGAACCCGGGCCTCTGGCACTGTGAGGCAGCAGTGCTAACCACTGTGCCACCGTGCCGCCCACATTTCTGTTTTTGTTATAGATTTCCAGAATCTATTGTTCTTTGTTTTATAAACACAGTGTCTAATAGGGGGAGGTGATGGTATTATCGCTGGAAATGTTAATCCAAAGACCCAGGGAATATTCTGGGGACCCGGGTTCGAATCCCACCACGGCAGAGGGTGGAATTTGAATTCAATAAAGAATCTGGAACTAGGAGCATTCTTGAAGTAATTGTCAGGAAAACCCCATCTGGTTCACTCATGTCCTTTAGGGAAGGAAACTGCCATCCTTACCCGATCTGGCCTACTTGTGACTCCAGGCCCATAGCAATGTGGTTGACTCTTAACTGCCCTCTGGGCAATTAGGGATGGGCAATAAATGCTGAACTACCCCTCATCCCGTGAATGGATTGTAACAAAACAAAATCCTGACTGCAGACTCCCAAAATACAGCAAAGTGACAGAAACCAGGCCATTTTTTTTTTTCAGTATTGTTCCACGATGATTAAATATTGCCAGTTCTCCTGCTCTTCTTTGAAGTAGTGGCTTGGGATCTCTTAAATCCAGAAAGGCCCAAACCATTGTCTGAGTTTTAACAGCTCATCCAAAAGACAGCACCTACAGTGATTGAACAATATGCTGGGGAAACAAAGGCAGGGTGGAGGGTCTTTCTGGATGGGGGAAGGCTGGACAGTGTTTAAACCCCCTCCCCGAATCATCTCAGGAACAGCATCACTCACCTTGCCCGTGCTCCTGTCACCTTTGACCACCTCGCCTGCTGTACTACTGTTCGAATTCCTCCTTTCCACCCACACTATTTCTCGGGCAGCTTGATCTTCATTGAAGACACTTTTCCCAGCATTAATCACCCTTTTGGAACAAGGAAAGAAATTACAGCAAACTGTTAATCCATAGACCCCTCAAAGCTGCCACCCAGGTTGTCAAGAAGACGTATGGTGTGTTGGCTTGCAATAGCAGGGGGATTGAGTTTAAGAGCCACAAGGTTATACTGCAGCTCTATAAAGCCCTGATTAGACCACACGTGGAATATTGTGATCAGTTCTGGTTGCCTCATTATCAGAAGGACGTAGAAGCTTTAGAGAGGGTGCAGAGGAGATTTACCAGGATGCTGCCTGGACTGGAGGGTGTGCCTTATGAAGAATGGTTGAAAGAGCTAGGGCTTTTCTCATTGGAGTGAAGGAGGATGAGAGGTGACTTGAGAGAGGTGTACAAAATGGTGAGAGGCGTAGATAGAGTGGGTAACCAGAGACTTTTTCCTAGGGCGGAAATGGCTATCACGAGGAGGCATAATTTTAAGGTGATTGGCGGAAGGTTTAAGGGAGATGTCAGAGGTAGGTTCTTTACACAGAGAGTGTGTGCACATGGAATGCACTGCCAACAATGGTGGTAGAATCAGAGACATTAGAGACATTTAAGTGACTCTTGGATAGGCAAATGGATGATAGTAAAATGAAGGGTATGTAGGTTAGTCTGATCTTAGAGTAGGATAAAAGGCTGGCACAACATCGAGGGCTGAAGGGCCTGGACTGTGCTGCACTGGTCTATGATCTAATGTGGCTGTGACAGTCCCTGTCCTGCAAAAGGCAAAGGCAGATCCTAATCACAGAAAGTGCATATGGGGGAAAGCAGAAACTGGGACATGATCTAACTGAGTGGCAGAAAAGGCAGGGTGGGGACGTGGGGGAGGCAATGGCCTCGTGCTATTGTCACTAGACTATTACTCCAGAAACTCTGCTCAAGCTCTGGGGACCCAGGTTCAAGTCCCGCCGTGGTACACAGTGGAATTTGAATTTAATCAAAAAAAAATCTGGAATTAAGAATCTACTGATGACCATGTGGCAATTGCCAAGACAAACCCATCTGTTTCACACATGTCCTTCAGGGAAGGAAACTGCCATCCTTACCTGGTCTGGCCTACACGTGACTCCAAACCCACAGCAATGGGGTTGATTCTCAACTGCCCTCTGAAACGGCCCAGCAAGTCATTCAGTTGTATCAATCAATCCATAGTCTCAACAAAGAAATGAAAATGGACACAGCATCTGACATTGAGGTCTGCAGTGGTTCCAGAAGGCAGCTCACCACCACCTTCTCAAGGGGCGAATAGGGACGGGCAATAAATGCTGGTCCAACTGGTGACACTCATGTCCCACCAGTGAATAAACAAGACTTGAGGGGCTCCTCTTGTTCCTGTGTATTTTGTGACACCATTCTGCAAGTTCCATCTTTGTCTGTCCATCTTTCTGGCCAAGTCACAGTTTCTGTCTACGGGGTTTGGGGTGGGGATTAGGGGAGAATATCTCACTAAGCTAACCACCATCTTTCCTACATTATAAACAACACCTACATTCCAAAACAAGTTTGTTAGCTGTGAAGTACTATGGGGCAGCCTGAGGTACTGAATGGTGCTACATAAATGCAACCTCCTTTTGGAGTTGGTTACTCATTCACAGTAGATAGCACTAGGGGTTCCACAAGTAGCAGTTGCTAATGTGATCCCAGATGTCACACAAGCAAAGCAGACCTGAGCTGCTGATGGATTTTTACGGACAGCCATCTGAAGGAAGTGCTATTTTATCTGGTATCCTGGTTAAAATTAGCAACAGACTAATGGCCATTTCCTGTTGTTACAGTGAGTCCTGATTCATTGTAAAAGCTTCAGTCTTCCAGTGTTGACACCAAGAGTGACACGTAAAATAAGCCACTTCTGAATCATCGGCTCTTACAGCATGAAAGGCCACTTGGTCCAGAATGCTTTTGCTAGCCCTTTTAATCCAATTAGCCCAATCCCTCTACTATTTCATCTGTTTCAACTAGCTACATGTTGCCATTGGGCTCAATTAGCTCAGATGACTAAAAGGCTGGTTTGTAATATAGCCTGACACTGATGGCACGGGCTCCAATCCTGCACGGACTGAGGTTATGAAGGTCACACCTTCTCAATTTGCTCCTTACCTGAGGCATAAGAAACAGGAACAGGAGTAAGCTCCTCCAGCCTGCTCCACAGTTCAATAGGACCATGTTTGATCACATTCCTCACACCCACTTTCCTCCTCCTTCCCCATAACCCTTAATTCCTCAACTGATCAATAATCTATCTCAGCATTACATATACATAAGGACTCTGCCCCCACAGCTCTCTGTGGTAAGGAGTCCCAAAGACTCTCAACCCTCTGGAAAGAAATTCCTCCTCATCTCAGCCTTAAATTGGTTCCCCTTCATTCTGAGACTATGCTTTCTGACTCTCGACTCTCCCGTGGAGGTAAAGCATCCTAGGGGTGGTGACCCTCAGGTTAGACCTCCCCCGTAACCTCTCTCTAATGACAGAGAGTGGGATTATGGTGGATTTTGCTGTATTTATTTCCATTTAGAACGTTTTCACTGACTCTGCTCTCTCGGCATACCAGACAACGCATTCCAGACCGTCACATCTGACACTGCAAGAAAATGTCTCATTTCCACCTCTGGATCCTTTGTAAATTATCCTAAATCTCTCTGTTCTTGTTACTGACAGTAGAAGAAATTCCTACCTATCAACTCTATCAGATCCGTCACCTGCTCCCCTGACAGTGCAGCACTTCCCCGCACTGCATTGTGACCCAGCCCAGATACTTGCGCTAACATCTCTGCAGTGGGCCTGGTAATCACCATCTTCTGTGTCAGAGGTAAGACTGAAATAGCAATAGAGGGAAACAGAAAAGGACAAGTAGAGATGGAGGGTGAAAAATGGTGGGGGAAATGCAGCAGAAAGACAGGAAACGAGATTAATGGAAAAAGGAAGAAGACAGACAAGCAAAATGGAAAGAAACAAAAACAAGACATACAAAACACACACGGCCAGTAAATACTGTCATTGCAAAGCACGCTGACAAAGCCGAACAAAGGAAATGGGTTGTGACCATTTAGTCTTTTCTAGTTCCTCTCTTTCCAAGCAGAAAGCTTCATCACTTGACTTTGTGGTTTTAGAACCCAGTGATGATGAAGTTAGACATTTACTGCAGAATCTGGCAACCAGCCCTTGATGGAAGCTGTTATAACAAAAGAAATAACTGTTACGTTGGAGCAGGGTAAACAATCAGTAACCTTTCTCTCCTGACAGAGTGCTACACAGCAGTGGGATGAACGAGGAATCTGAGAAAATGAGAGAGAGAGAGAGAGACACACACATACACACACACAATCCAGCACTAAAACTAATTAGATTAGATTAGATTTCATACAGTGTGGAAACAGGCCCTTCAGCCCAACAAGTCCACGCCAACCCTCCGAAGAGCAACCCATCCAGACCCATTCCCCTCTGACTAATGCACCTAACACTACGGGCAATTTAGCATGGCCAATTGACCTGACCTGCACATCTTTGGGCTATGGGAGGAAACCAGAGCACCCGGAGGAAACCCACGCAGACACAGGGGGAATGTGCAAACTCCACACAGACAGTCGCCCGAGGCTGGAATTGAACTCGTTTCCCTGGTGCTGTGAGGCAACAGCGCTAACCACTGAGCCACCATGCCACCCTAAACAGACTAATTAATTAATTTAGCTGGGATAATGGGGCAGTTATCAATTGCTTTTCCACACTGCCTCACGCAAACGAATGAAGTGTATTCAATAAAGGAAACCAGAAATCTTAGACTGGTCAAGGGTCTGAGAGTCTACAATAAACAATCAGCTGCAGTTTCTGTTGTTGTTGTGTGAAGATAAGAACATGCTTCAAATGGTACTGAGATGAAAAAGAACTTTTTTTAAACACCAAATTTATCATTCCTTCTGTTTAATTACATTAGACCTCCACATCATGGTCTAAGGTAGGTGAAGCATCTTCGGATGGCTGCAAGAATGAAATAAGAAATAACCATGACAAAGGATGAAACGTCAGGAGGTGATTGAAGAATGGTCTGGAACGTTTGGTTAAATTCTTGTTACTCCGTGCGTCTTTGAGGGTTGGTTAGCTCAGTTGGCTGGATGGGCAGTTAGAGTGATGCCACACCGGCTGAGATTATCATGAAGGCACTACTTTTAACCTCCCCTCCTATAACTGGAGGTGTGGTGACCCTCAGATTAAACATCTCCAGTCCTCTCACTGCAACCAGGGAGCAGCCTGGTAGGACTATAACGACTTGACCTTATGAGGAGCATGGACAGGATGGATCAAGAGCAGCTGTTTCTTTAGTTGAAGGGTCACTTACAAGGGGCTGTAATCTTAAAGTGAAAGGCAGGTCGTTTAGAGGGAATTTGAGAAAGTGTTTTTTTCACCCAGAGGGTGGTGGGGAGTTCTGGATTGAGGATTGTTGAGGCAAGAAACCTCCCAACCTTTAAGGAATACTTGGATGATCCACTTGAAATGTCATAACATCTAAGGCTATGGGTCAAATGCTGGAAATCGGGATGAGTTTAGATTTAGAGCAATTCTGATAAAGATCACTGGACCCAAAATGTTACTCTGCTTTCTCTACAAAGATCCTGCCGAGTTTCCCCAGATATTTCTGTTTTTGTTTCTCTTCTCCAGCAGCCACTGGTCTTTGTTTTCTTTTCAACTTACAGTAGTTTTTATCAGTGCAATCACAACGGGCAAAAGGGCATCTTCTCTATCGAATAATTCCATGCCCCCTCAGGTGAATACAAAACATCCCATGACACTATTGGGAAGAGCCACAAGGGAGTTGCCCTGGTGTATTGGCTAACATTTACTCATTAATCAACATCGATAAACCCAGAAGCTGGTCATTATCACATTGCTGGTTGAGAGAGCTTCCTGGGAGCAAATTGGGCTGCTGCTTTTCTTCCATTAAAACTATGATATGTCAAAAGATTGGCCAAAAGACTCTGGAGATATCCTATGATCATGAAAGTGCTACCAAAATGCCAGTCTTTCCATTCAGTGTTGCATGTGGTTCTGATAGGGTTAATACTGATTCAGTGCCACAGACAACACCCAGTGTGATGACATCACAAGAGTTGGCTTGAGGAGAGTAAGGAAGGAGTCACACTTAAGACCGGGTCCTCCAACCTAGGGGGCAATGAACGTTCAGTCATGGAGTAGGATTGAGACACGGATCAATAGATTGGGTGGCACGGTGGCTCAGTGGTTAGCACTGCTGCCTCACAGCGCCAGGAACCCATGTTCAATTCCAGCCTTGAGTGACTGTCTGTGTAGAGTTTGCACATTCCCCCCGTGTCTGCGTGGGTTTCCTCTGGGTGCTCCGGTTTCCTCCCACAGTCCAAAGATGTGCAGGTCAGGTGGACTGGCCATGCTAAATTGCCCGTAGTGTTCAGGGGTGTATAGGTTATGTGCATTAGTTAGGGGAATGGGTGGGTGAGTTAGTCCCTGGAAGGTCAGTGTGGACTTATTGGACCAAATGGCCTACTTCCACATTCTAGGAATTCTATGATTTCCAATTATTGAACAGCGATAGGGCAGGAATATAGCGCTGTGGTAGACAAATCAGTTGGGAAATCGTATGGCATCGTAGGTTTGAGGAGCTGAATGGTCATCTCCTGTGTCTATATGAACTAGGAACAGGCCATTCAGCCCCTTTAGCGTGCTCCATTATTCGTGGCTATCCCATTTTGGGCTCAACTCTACTTTCCTGCAGTCTCCCATAACCCTTCAACACATTACTAACTAAAATGCAACACCTCCTTCAAGTTTCTTAAAGCCCTGGTATTTACCCACTCTGGGAAAGTGAATTCCACAGATTTGTGACCCTGCCTTAGAAGTCATTCTTCGTCAGTTCGGTTTTAGTAAAGGGGTGACAGATTTAAACAATGACCCCTTGTTCTATGTGTAAGTAAGTGGAGGGATACAATAAATTACATTTTTACTAATACAAGAGGCTTTTCTAATTAGACTCAGAAGTAGTTATCGTCATCCACACCAGGCTACTGGAGAAACACAGGAGGTGGTCTTGGTGGCAGCACATCTGATATTCAGGAGGGTCACTAACCGATTCGTTAACTCAACCCAGGGGGAAATCAGCCATGGACTCAAAAAACAGCAAGCAACAGCTACTCGCTACGCAAATTAAAACATGTGACCAGTTTTGACTGAAAGTTACATAAAGAAATGGAAAATGAAGCATGTTCTGAAATTGGAAACTGAAACACAGAAGAATAAAAATAGGAAAATAGGGAAGTTCACAGGCACCTGATTGTGTGTGTTTTTCTCTGTTCAGGATTCTGCGCAGTTATAAAGCACAACTTGTTTAATGGCTGCTCATAGGTCATTCAGGATCAGAGTCAGCAGGATTGTGAATGAAATAAAGAGATTCAGAATCCTCTCACTGCAAAGTATTTTCATGTCTTCTTTGAGAGGCCAGAGGGAACATCCCATTTCCAAACATCACCCCAGCTGACTGAAACCTCAGGTACCTACAGTGAGCAATGGTGATGCAGTGGGAAATGTCACTGCGCTAGTAAAACCTGAAGCTCACACAAACAGTCTGGGAACTAAAACACAGAAACTGATCAGGGAGGTCCAGCAGTGTGCGGAGTTTCTGCAGCAATTTCTGCTTCGGTTTCAGACTTCCAGTATCTGAGCTCTTTGGTTTTTTTATTGTTTAATGTTCTGGGAACAAGGGTTCAAATCCTGCCATGACAGATGGTGAAATTTAAATACAGTTCTTAAAAATCTGGAATTAAAATTAGCTGGGTTACTGGCAACCACTGCTAATTAGTATACAGAACATGGGCCAAGTGCTGGATAATGGGATTAGAATCACAGATTCCCTGCAGTGTGGAAACAAGCCCTTCAGCCCAACAAGTCCACATCAACCCTCCGAAGAGTAACCCACCCAGACCCATTCTCCTATCCTATTAGTCTACATTTACTAATACACCTAGCCTACACATCCCTGAACACTATGGACAATTTAGCATGGCCAATTCACCTGACCTGCACGTCCTAACACTATGGGTAATTTAGCATGGCCAATCCACCTGACCTGCACATCTTTGGAAGGTGGGAGGAAACCGGAGCACCCAGAGGAAACCCATGCAGACATGGGGAGAATGTACAAACTCCACACAGACTGTCGTCCAAGGGTGTAATCAAACCCGGGTCCCTGGCGCTGTGAGGCAGCAGTGCTAACCACCGAGTCACCACGCAACCCCACAGATTAGAATGTCTAGGTGGTCGATTTTGACCAGTGCAGGCTTGAGGGGCCAAACGGCCTTTTCTGCTATAGACCGCTATGACTCTATAAAAGCCCATCTGGTTCTCTAATTGAATTGAATTGAATTGAATCTATCGTCACATGTACTGTGACACAGTGAAAAGTTTTGTCTTGTGAGCAATACAGGCAGATACCAGAGTTAATTAGCATAGATAAGCAAATACTAGATAAACAGCAGCAAAAGCAAAAACACAGGTACAGGCGAATGTTAAGAGTTTGAGAGTCCATTCAGTATTCTAACAACAGTAGGGTAGTAACTGTTTCAAAACCATTTTGAAACCAGCTGGTGCATGTGTTCAGGATTCTGTACCTTCTCCCTGATGGTAGAGGTTGTAGAAAAACATTGCTAGGGTGGGATGGATCTTTGAGAATGCTGGCGGCCTTTCCTTGACAGCGGGCCTGGTAGATGGATTATATAGATGGAGGATTGGCCTTTGTGATTGTCTGGGCCAAGTTCACCACTCTCTGTAACCGTCTCCGATCTTGAACAGTACAGTTGCCATACCAGGTAGTGATACATCCAGACAGAATGTTCTCGATGGCGCACCTATAAACGTTGGCAAATTTCCTCAGCTGCCTGAGGAAGAAGAGACGTTGTTGAGCCTTTGTAACCAGTGCATCCACATGAAGAGTCCAAGAAAGCTTGTTGTGGATGACCACTCCCAGGAGCTTGACACTCTCCACTCGTTCCACCTCTGTGTTGTTAATGTGTGGGGGGCATGAGTATCATTCCGCCGAAAGTTAATAATGAGTTCCTTGGTTTTGCCGGCATTGAGAGCTAAGTTGTTCTCAGTGCACCATTTTTCCAGGTCTTCCACCTCCCATCTGTATCTGTTTCGTTGCCATCTGAGATTCAACCAACTATGGTGGTGTCATCAGCGAACTTGTAAATGGCATTAGTCTGGTATTGGTGATGCAGACATGGGTATACAGTGAGTACAGTAGGGGGGCTGAGTGCGCACCCTGGGGGCCTCCAGTGTTGAGTGTTAGTGAGGATGAAATATTGTCCCCAATCTTCACTGATTGTGGCCTGTGGGTCAGGAAACTGAGGGTCCAGTCTTCGAATGCCTAACAGGAAAGGAAACCTTAGCCAGGTCTGGCCTACATGTGACTCCAGATCCATAGAATTTGGTTCATTCTTACCTGACCCCTGGATAATTAGGGATGGGCAATAAATACTGGGCTAGCCACCAACTCCCACATCCCATGAAAAAAATGGTTTTAAAAACCATCACACACACCAAATCCCAACCACCCAATTACCCCTATGTTTGCTGACCAATACTGCCTTCCAATCCCAATGTTCACAAGCAAGTTCCCTCCTAAAGATTCTCCCCTCCCCTTTAAAGTGGCTTCTTAAAACCTAGTCCATGCAGTAAAATGCTGGAAAGAGATGTCCCCTTGACAAATCCACCGTAAAGTCCCAATCCTCTGAAAGAATCCATGATTATTGCTTGTTCTTTTCTCATTTGGTTGCAAACATCCACAAAGCCAGCGAGGAATCTTTCTCAACAGCTTCACTGCAGGTTTTATTGGATGTAACAACAACTCGCACTGCAAAGAGATCCCACCTCTGGCACTGAGCCACACAACTCAGGATCCGAACCAGCCGTGCGTTAGAAGGAGCTTCCCAAAAGGAACTGCAGGCTTTACAGAGGCAATGCCACTGTGTATTGTCTGGGAACACAAAGGCACTGATGGCAAAGCAATAAAGAAAGAAAAGGCCGATTTTCAGTGACAGTGTAACATTGGACCTAGGATCAAGAGAAGGCCATCTAAGCACTCCAGAACACCAGCCACTCCATTGGCTCATAATTGTTCTCAGGGCAGTCTGCACCATTAACCAGACTCAATTGTCCATCAAAAATCTCCCTTCCTCAGCCTTGAATGAAATGTAAGGACCTATCCTGCACCACCTTCTTGGGAAGAGAATCTCAGGCTTGAATGACCCCCAGAGAGGGAAAAAAATACTCCTTCTCTCGGCCTTAAAAGGGTGACCTTTTAATCTTAAGCCATGTTTGTTAGTTTCAGTTTACTCCGTAAGAGGAAACATCCTCCTGGTATCTACCCTGTGCAGGCTCCTCACCATATTATTGGCTTCAAGAAGATCTCTTCTCATTTTTCCAAAACCAATAGATTTTGGTCCTAAGCTCAGGAATGAGTCAACAGAACCTTCCCAGATGCTGGGATGGCACGATGGCTCAGTGGTCAGCACTACTGCCGCATAGTGCCAGGGACCCAGGTTTAATTCCACCCTCGTGGTGTGGAGTTTGCGCATTCTCTCAGTGTCTGCGTGGGTTTCCTCCCACAGTCCAAAGATTTGCAGGTGAGGTGGATTGGTCGCGTTAATTGTCCCATAGTGTCCAGGGATGTGCAGGCTAGATGGATTAGCCATGGAAAATTGTAGGGTTGCAGGAATGGGATGGGATAGGATACGTTTGAATGGAATGGGCTGAAACAGCCTGCTTCAACACTATAAAGATTCTATGATCTTCTGACACTGGGATTATCCATGTGGGACTTTTCCATACGAGCACTGTGGAATCTTGTGATATTTGCCACCTTTATTAGGGAGTGGTGCAGGGTAAGGGCTGTTTGAGGTAGTTCACAGCTTTGTCTGGAGCCTATCTAGTGGTTATTGGTAAATGATACACCACTATAGAGTATCTACAGAAGAGGCACAGTTCTTAGATAACAAGAAGGTTCATTGCATGATAGCAAGAAGTATCACCAGCATTGGTCAGAAATAAGGGCAGGGAGCTTTTACAGATGCAACTGCTCTTTCTGACAGCTAGAGCACAACTTCTCATCTCCACCACAGACTGTGAATAGACATTAGTAGAAAGCAGAAAAATTAATCCTTTCAGAACCTGAGTATTGCTGAAAGAAAGTCAATTGTCATGAGGGAAATTCACAAGAAATGCCAATTCAAAGGGAAAACCAATATGTATACTGCATGACAGCAGTGTGTTGATTAGTTGGCAAGAAGATGTTGATTGGTAAAGGCATTGTCATGGAGAATGAACCAATTAATGAAGATTGACAGTTAACTGACAGGCTATGTTCAAATTTTAAACTAAGTAGGTTGTCTCTGATTTCTCTAAGCAATGTCCTGAAAAATAAACAAGGAAATGCTGTCATCCAGGTTTTGAGTTAAAACAGGAGCAGTGAGTGTATACATTCTTTCTGCCTGTGAAGAACTGGGTCCTGTCAATTAAAATATTTGGCTCCCAGTACACATAAAATACATCTCATCATAAGCCCAACTGAAAATCTTAAAATTGTTGTCAGTATATTTCTTCATACGCTCTGGTTTATTCAGTAATTGTCTCCTACTGCAGGATCACAGCTAATGATGGACACTGGTTTGCAAATGCAAATGGTTTGGGTATGATCAATACTTTATTTGTTACAAACAGCTAAAGAGAAATGATGTTTGATAAAATCCATCAGTCTTTGGGATATAAAGTCTCCGTACATGGTATCACACCAACACAAAAATTCATATACCAAAGTCTACATTTGTATGATAACTGAATGACTAATTATACTGTCACCATGAATACAAGACAAAAAGCTCTCTAGCTATAAACAGTTTATGATCCGTCATCATGAAAATGTTAGAAATTATTGTTGAATCAGTTTTAAAAAGGCACCTGTAAGTTCAAGGTAATCAAGCAATTAGGTTATACAAAGCAAGAGATTGCAGAGTTCTGAAACGCAGAGGGATCTGGGTGTTCTAGTGCATGGGTCAGAATAGATTAGTGTGTAGGTAAAGCAAGAAATTGGGAAAGCTAACGGAATACCATTGAGGTAAAAACAATGACTGCAGATGCTGGAAACCAGATTCTGGATCAGTGGTGCTGGAAGAGCACAGCAATTCAGGCAGCATCCGACGAGCAGCAAAATCAATGTTTCGGGCAAAAGATGAAGGGCTTTTGCCCGAAACATCGATTTTGCTGCTCGTCGGATGCTGCCTGAATTGCTGTGCTCTTCCAGCACCACTGATCCAGATAATGGAATACCATTGTCTATCACAAAGGGGAATTAAATACAAAAGCATGGAAGTTATGTTTCAGTTGTGCAGGGTACTGGTGAAACCACATCTGGGGTACTGTGGACTCATCCAGTTCTGGCCTCTTACATTTTCCCCATCCATGTCACACACTCTTATCTCTTAACACTTCCAGAGCTCGGCTCTGGAATTCTCCTTGAGAGAAAGTGAGGGCTGCAGATGCTGGAGATCAGAGCTGAAAATGTGTTGCTGGAAAAGCGCAGCAGGTCAGGCAGCATCCAAGGAACAGGAGAATCGATGTTTCGGGCATAAGCCCTTCTTCAGGAATCATTCCTGAAGAAGGGCTCATGCCCGAAACATCAATTCTCCTGTTCCTTGGATGCTGCCTGACCTGCTGCGCTTTTCCAGCAACACATTTTCAGCTCTGGAATTCTCCTACCAATATCTCCTTCTATAAGATACTCCTTAAAATCTCTTTAAAAACCAGGTTTTCAGTCATTTAATATCTCACTTTTTAATGTGGTGTCAAGATTTGTCGGCTCACGTAGAATAACATTATCAGGACTGTTAAAGATGCTACACAAGCAATTGGACCAGGCGGAGTACCAGGCTGTGCACTCAGAGCATGCGCAGATCAACTGGCAGAGGTCTTCTTGGACATCTTCAACCTCTCCCAGCAGCAGGGCACTGTCTCTGCCTGTTTCAGGAGGGCCAACATCATCCCTGTGCCTAAGGAGGCTCATACAACATGTCTCAATGACCATCGCTCAGTGGCCCTAACCTCGCTGGTCATGAAATGCTTTGAAAGGCTGGTCATGGCATTAATCAACTCCAGCCTCCCCACTACTCTTGACCCACTCCAACAGATCCATGTCAGATGTCGTATCACTTGCCCTTCACTCCTCCCTAGAGCATCTTGACACCAAGAACAGCTACGCAAGAATCCTACTCATTGACTATAGTTCAGTCTTCAACACTATTATCTCCTCAAAACTGATTACTAAACTGAGTAATCTCGGACTATGCCCCGCTCTCTGCAACTGGCTCCTCACTTTCCTGACCCACAGGCCTCGGGTGATGATTGGGGACAATATTTCATCTGCACTAACACAACACTGAAGCCCCCCAGGGGTGCACACTCAGCCCCCTACTGTACTCACTGTATACCCATGATTGCGTCGCCAAGTACCAGACTAATGCCATTTACAAGTTCGCTGAAGACACCACCGTAGTCAATGAAATCTCAGCTGGAGATGAAACAGACTACAGATGGGAGGTGAAAGTCCTGAAAAAATGGTGCACTGCGAACAACCTAGCTCTCAATGCCGGCAAAACCAAGGACTCGTTACTGACTTTCGGTGAGATGTTACTCATGCCCCCCACACATTAACAGCACAGAGGTGGAACAAGTGGACAGTGTCAAGCTCTGGGAGTGGTCATCTACAACAAGCTTTCTTGGACTCTTCATGTGGACGCACTGGCTACAAAGGCCCAACAACATCTCTTCTTCCTCAGGGAGCTGAGGAAATTTGGCATGACGGTGAATACCCTTACCAATTTTTATAGGTGCACCATCGAGAGGATTCTGTCTGGATCTATCACTATCTGGTATGGCAACTGTACCATTCAAGATGGGGGAACGGTTACAGAGAGTGGTGAACTTGGCCCAGACAATCACAATGGCCAACCTCCCATCTACAGAATCCATCTACCAGGTCTGGTGTCAAAGAAAGGCCGCCAGCATTCTCAAAGATCCATCCCACCCTGGCAATGTTTTTCTACAACCTCTACCATTGGGGAGAAGGAACAGAAGCCTGAACACACACACCAGCCGGTTTCAAAACAGTTTCTACCCTACTGTTGTTAGAATACCGAATGGACTCACAAACTCTTAACATTCACCTGTACCTGTGTTTTGCCGCTGTTTACCTATTATTTACTCTGTGATCTGCCTGTATCGCTCGCAAGACAAAGTTTTTCACTGTGCCTCGGTACACATGACAATAAATTCAATTCAACTCAACAAATGCAAGTTGTTGTTCTTGGACTTGGTATTTTTATTGAATAAGGGGTCAATATAAACTAAATGATTGCCCTCACCCAAACCGATTTTGTGATACTTGGGGTGAGTGAAAGTTCAAGAGAAACAGGCACACGCTTTCACTCACACTATCCTCTGATTGAGGTTTCTCAGAGAGGCAGCCTGTGATAGACACACATATCCTCCCACGCCTATTTAAAGAGTTGCTTTGCTATCACCAGCCACGCAGGTGGAGGGTGCAGACTGATTTTCCATCACTAAATTACTTGAATGCCGCCCACAGATACAAAATCCTCGTCCACAGACAAGCTGACGTCAAGTTCAAAGTAAGTCAGCGTCCACTTCCATCGCAGTGAACAGCCTGAAAAGAGGGAGGGAAAGAGAGAAAAGGGGGACGGATTCACATTTGCACTGCAGCTGAGTCACAGCCTCAGCACATCTCAGAGTGCCTTACGGCCCATGGTCTACTCCTGACCTAGAGCTGTGATATTGGAAGCATCTGGAGACAGTAAGGACGGCAGATGCTGGAAACCAGAGTCAATAGTTGTGAAGCTAGAAATGCACAGCATCCGAGGAACAAGAAAGTCAATGTCTGAAAGGGTTTGGGACTGAAACCTGCCACTCAATTTGAGATAGGGTTGTTAAGAAGGCGTATGGTGAGTTGACTTTCATTAACAGTGGGATTGAGTTTAAGAGTTGCGAGGTTTTGCTACAGCTCTATAAAACCTTGGTAAGACCACACTTGGAATATTTGGTCTAGTTCTGGTCGCCTCATTATACAAAGGATGTAGATCTTTTAGAGAGGGTTCAGAGGAGATTTACCAGGATGCTGCCTGGATTGGAGGGCTTGTCTTATGAAGAGAGGTTGAAGGAGCTAGGGCTTTTCACACTGGAAGAGAAGACGGAAGAGAAGTGACTTGATAGAGGTGTACAAAGTAATGAGAGGTATAGATGGAGTAAATGGCCAGAGACTTTTCCCCAGGGCAGAAATGGCTGTCATGAGGAGTCATAATTTTAAGGTGATTGGAGGAATGTATGGGGGGGATGTCAGAGGTAGGTTCTTTACACAGAGAGTGGTGGGTGTGTGGAATGCACTGCCCAAGGTGGGAGTAGAATCAGAGACATTAGGGACATTTCAGTGACTGTTGGACAAGCACATGGGTGGCAGTAAAGTGAGGGGTGTCTGGGTTAGGTTGATCTTAGATTAAGATAAATGCTCAGCAAAACATCGTGGGCCGAAGGGCCTGTACTGTGCTGTACTCTTCTATGTTCTATTAAATGTTGTCGTTCCTACTCCTTGGATGCTATCTGAGTTGCTGTGCTTTTCCAGCTTCACTCTGGCTTCCAGAATCTGCCATCCTTACTGCCCCCTGATGCTTCCAATATCACAGCTCTACGTCAGAAGTAGCTCATGGGCCATAAGGAAGAGCCATGGAATGTTCCAGAAGGTTTCAATCACCTGACCCCTCACATCCAACCACATTCGCACTGTTACTTACAGATCCATCTTTACAGTACACAAACACAACTTCACTCGATCAAATGATTCCCGTCCATTATTCCGAACTACAATCCAGTCTTTTTAGAAACAAGAAAATCAAAAGGTAATCGTTCTTTTAAAAAAAAAACCAATAAATGTTTTTTCTCATGGGGAGTCCTGGAAGCTTCCGGTGGTATTGGCAATTCCAAGTACCCTCCCGGGATTGGAACAATACCCTGGGTGAGGGCCCACTCGCATTCTGCGCATTAAACATCCACCAAGTTCAGAGGATATAACCAGGATCAGGGGGTGGGGGTGGAGGGTTGGGAGTGAGTAGAGGGCTGGTGTGGATAGCAAATGGAGCACCTGCTCATCCTGTCCCACCAATGGAGCAAATACTCTCGGCCTTTCTGTTTAGGCTAACACAGGTTGAGGTAGTATCCGAGTGAGGTATTGGGAACAGATTGGAAGGTGGGAATGGGGAGGTTTAATTATTCCACACAACACCCAAAGCCAGTGCCAGTACCAGTAGAGTCCAAAACTCCCACTGCTCCCCTCCCTTACTCCCTCCTGTTAGATGGAGCAAGTGAGGATTGCTAAAGAGCGTAAGCTCGAAACGTCGACCCTCCTGCTCCTCGGATGCTGCCCCAGCGGCTGTGCTTTTCCAGCACCACACGTTTGACTCCCTCCACTTATATCCTTCACCCTCAATGAATATTCAGTCTCATTGACTCCATCATTGGACCAGGGGTCTAACTGACCGTCCTTCTGATCCTGCCTCATTGACACCAACAAAGCAAAACCCTACCTCAGCACATTCTAAAGAAGGGATGGGCAATATGGCAAGATGGTCGCATTGTGGCAATGTCACTGAACTAACAATCCAACAGGTCCAGGCTAATGCTCTGGGATTATGGGCTCACATCTCAGGATATTGTGCCAATCCTGGGAGGGTACCTGGGGTTGCCAACACCACCGGGGGTACTCTCTGAGATCCATGAGAAAAACCATTTATTGATTTTTCTTTGCTGAAGAATTCTCAGCAATCTTCAGCCAGAAATGCTGAGTGGACGATCCATTTCGGCCTCATCCAGCGGTCCCCAACCTTACAGATACCAATTTTCAGCCAATTCAATTCACTCCACGTGGAGGCACTGGATACTGCAAAGGCTGTGGGCCCGGACAATATTCCAGCAATAGTACTGAAGACTTGTGTTCCAGATCCTCAGTTCCCCTAGCCAAGCTCTCCCAGTACAGTTACAACAATGGCATCAACCTAACAACATGGAGAAATTCCCAGGTATGTCCTGTATATAAAAAGCAGGACGAATCCAACCCGGCTAATTACCGCCCCATCAGTAAAGTGATGGAAGGGGTCATCAACAGTGCTATCAGGCAGCACCTGCTTACAATAACCTGCTCAGTGACGCCCAGTTTGGGTTCTGCCAGGGCCACTCAGCTCCTGACCTCATTCCAGCCTTGGTTCAAACATGGACAAATGGGCTGAATCCAGAGGGGAGGGAGGAGAGTGACAGCCCTTGGCATCAAGGTCACAGGTCAGGAGTGTAACGTAATACTCTCCACTTGCTTGGATGCTCACAGCTCCATTATACTCAAGAGGTACAACACATTAATGACAATGTAACTCACTTGACTGTCACCTCATCTCGCATGAAGGTCAAGGACAGAAATACATGGGAACACCACCCCCTGCAAGTTCCCATCCAAATCACTCACTATCTAGACTAGGAAATATATCACCGTTCCTTCACTCTCACTGGATCATCCCCACTTCTAATCTTGGGACCTTCCCTCAATCCTAACACGTGTCCTACACCCAGGAACTGCAACAGTTCAACTGGCTGCTCACACTTATTGTCGCCACTTAAGGATGAGGGCAAGGAATGTGGGCCTTAGCAGCAATGACCGCATCTCACAAAAGATTAAAAAGGAGATGGGCAAGGTATGAGACAGAGAAAATATACCTCAGAAACCTTACTGGCTAACGCACAGACAAAGCACAGCGCTTGAACAGGCCTGTAGAAGTTGTCTTTGCGCCCATTCACAACTCCCAACCTGCCAGAAAATTTGATCAGACTGTAGGGACCTCAGGCAATGGGTCCTTCCTGCATTTGGCAATTACTGTTCTATTAAAACAATTCGGGCAGCAGGATGATTCCCAACAGAATCCAAGCATGCGCTGTGTCTTGATGGGGAGGTTGGTTCAAGATGGGTTTTTTTCGGTTGTGTGCAGGTATCGGACACAGTGAAGAACAATGAGTGTGTAAATCTTTATTTATATTCCCCACCAGGAAGAAAGGAAACACCCGAGTGGCCAGTGACAAGCAGTGCCCTTCACATCAAAGGGCAATGCTGCGGGATCAAACAGTGAAGGGGAGGGCAGGGATCAAATCAAAATAGAGTTGGAGTTAGAGGGGGAATTGGTTCAAGTTATATTTATTCCTAATTTAAGGAGCACTTGTCAAATTGGAAGCTATAAACCAATGAGGGGAATAAATTAATGATAAGGGAAGAACAAGGTGGCCACAGCATTACTCCTAGAGCCTGCACTGTGGTTCTCCGCGCTGTCTTGCAAACTGTCACAATACTCAAAATCCCAAACATTTACCTCACCACAAACAACAAAATGTCTTCAG
This sequence comes from Chiloscyllium plagiosum, assembly GCF_004010195.1. Lineage (NCBI taxonomy): Eukaryota > Metazoa > Chordata > Chondrichthyes > Orectolobiformes > Hemiscylliidae > Chiloscyllium > Chiloscyllium plagiosum. Next base: position 3,510,059 of record NC_057735.1, read on the forward strand.
TACAGAATCCAATATTTTGTTGCAAAAAAAACCCTCAAATTAAGGTCATTCCCTGGATAAACTGTTCTATTGCACTTTTCAAATATCTGGAATAGCTTCACAAGACCGAACTGGAGTTGGTAACAGGCAATCAGCATCCATATTCACACCAATCACAATCAGCATTAACCAGCTCTTAACAACTCGGTTCCCTTCGGTGTTGTCAGATGTCTCGTATCTAGTCTTAGATCTCCTTCAGCTAAACGCAGGAAACCAAAGTCATCTTCTCTAGCCCATCCCCCACTCAAAACACTGTGGTCTTGACTGTCTCAGGCTAAACTTAATAGTCTACAACCTCAATGCTCTATTACGAGTTTCTGAGCCCAGATTCTCCATCACCAGGATTGCTGACTTCCAGCTCTCTCTTACTCAGTCCTGTCTCTCTGTCACAGAAAACATGGTTCAGGCCTATGTCACCACCAGACCCAATCATTTAGCCAGCATCCCATCTTTTCAACCTCTTGGAGCTCCAAATCAGTCACATGAGATCATCAGACCATAAAATGTAGGAGCAGAAATTGGCCATTCAGCCCATAGAGTCTGTACTGCCAATCAATCATTGCTGATATGTTTGTCAACCCCATTCTCCTTTTCCCCATAACCTTGATTCCCTTAATCATCAAAAATCTGTCTTGGTCTTAAATACTCTCAATAACTTGGCCTCCACAGCCCTCTGTGGCAATGATTTCCACAGATTCACCATTCTCTGGCTGAAGAAATTCCTCCTCAACTCAGTTTTAAAGGGTCATTGTTTCAGTCTGAACCTGTGCCCTTGAGACCTTGTCTCTCCTGCTGGTGGAAACAGTTTTTCCACATCCACTCAATTGGAGGCCTGTAAGTTTCAAAGCGATTCCCCCTCATTCTTCTAAACTCCACCGAGTACAGAGCCAGAGTCCTCAACCACTCCTCATATGACAAGCCCTTCATCCCTGGGATCATTCTTGTGAACCTCCTCTGGACCCCATCCAAGACCAGCACATCCTTCCTTAGAGTTTAGATCAGAGTGGTGCAGGAAAAGCACTGCAGATCAGACAGCATCCAAGGTGCAGGAAAATCGACGTTTCGGGCAAAAGCCCTTCATCAAGAATAGAGGCAGGAAGTCTCCNNGGATAGGTGGGAAGGGAGATTGGCAGGTAGGACAGGTCATGAGGAGGCCCAGGACCTGCATGGGAGGGGGAGTTGAAATGTTGGACCACAGGGCGGGGAGGTTGATTGGTGCAGGTCCTGGGCCTCCTCCATCGCCGCTCCCTCACCACCTAACGCCTGGAGGAAGAACGCCTCATCTTCCGCCTCGGAACACTTCAACCCCAGGGCATCAATGTGGACTTCACCAGTTTCCTCATTTCCCCTCCCCCACCTTATCCCAGTTCCAACCTTTCCAGCTCAGCACCATCCCCTTGACCTGTCTTCCTTCTCACCTATCCACTCCACCCTCCTCTCTGACCTATCACCTCCATCTTCACCCCCATTCACCCATTGTACTCTATGCTACTTTCTCCCCACTCATTTATCTCTCCACCCTGGAAGCTTCCTGCCTCTATTCCTGATGAAGGGCTTTTGCCCGAAACGTCGATTTTCCTGCTCCTCGGATGCTGCCTGACCTGCTGTGCTTTTCCAGCACCACTCTGATCTAAACTCTGGTTTCCAGTATCTGCAGTCCTCACTTTTTCCCATCCTTCCTTAGATACAGGGCCAAAAACTGTTCAAAATATTCCAAATGCAGTCTGACCAGAGCCTGATACAGCCTCAGCAGGACATTCCAGCTCTTGTATTCTAGCCCTCTTGAAATGAATGCTAACATTGCATTGCCTTCCTCACGGAGCTTGCCTGTTAACCTGAAGAGAATCCCGAACTAAGGCTCCCAAGTCCCTTTATGCTTCAGATTTCTGAAGCCTTTCCCCATTTAGAAAACAGTCTATGCCTCTATTCTTCCTACCAAGTGCATAATCTCATACTTTTCCACAATGTATTCCATCTAGCATTTCTTTGTCCACTCTTTTAACCTGCCCAAGGCCTTCTGCAACATCCCTGCTTCCACTACCCTGTCCCTCCACCTATCTTTGTCTCATCTGAAAACTTAGCAACAATGCTGTCCATTCCTTTGTCCAGATTATTAATGTAAAAGTTGTGGTCCCAACCCTGACCCCTGTGGAACTTCACTAGTCACTAGCTGCCATCCTGAAAAAAACCCCTTTATCCCCACTGTCTGCCTTCTGCCGGTCAGTTAAGCTTCCATCCATGCCAATATCTTATTTAGCAGCACCTCATCAAAGGCCTCTAGAAATTCAAATCGACCATGTTCACTGGCTCTCCTTTGTCTAACTTGCTCGTTATCTCCTCAAAAGAATTCTAATACATTTGTCATGCATGACCTCCCTTTGACAAAGTCATGCTGACTTAGCCCTATTTTACCAAGTACTCCGCAATCTCATCCTTAATAATGGACTGTAGAGTCTTATCAATGATTGAGGTCAAGCTAACCAGCCTATGATTTCCTGTCTTCTCCCTCCCTTTTTTCTTAAACAGCCAACTGAATAGTCAGCCATTTTCCAGTGCTCTGCAACCATTCCTGAAAGAACACCACCCATGTCTCTACGATCTCCTGAAGGGTTACACCTGAAATGTTGACTTCTCCACCTCCTGATGCTGCCTGGCTTGCTGTGGGTTCTTCCAGCCTCCGGCTTGTCTACTTTGGATTCCAGCATCTGCAGTTTTTTTGTCTCTACAATCTCCTCAGCTATCTCTTTCAGAAGCGTGTGCTGTTGTCATAGAGATATACAGTACAGAAACAGACCCTTCGATCCAACTCATCCATGGTCTGGGTGATTTATCCACCTTCAGACCTTTCACCTTTCCCAGCACCTTCTCCTGAGTGATGGCTACTACACAGTCCTGCCTGCTGATTCACTTGAAGTTGTGGTATCTTCCACTGTGAAAACTGATGCAAGATGAGTTCTGAGGAAGGGTCACCAAACCCAAAACGTTAACTCGGATTTTCCTTCACAGATGCTGCCAGCCCTGCTGAGCTTTTCCAGCCATTTCTGTTTTGTTTCCAATTTTATGCAGTTCTTTTGGTTTATTTTCACTTGAATGTTGGAGGCTAAGGGGGCGACCCGACAGAAGCTTACAATGTTATAAGAGATGTGGATAGAATGGATCGTCTGAGACTTTTCCCCAGGATAGAAACATCAATTACCACATATACTCAAGTAAAAGTCAATCTCATGTAAAAGTCCACCCCTATTTTTGGGCAAAAGGTCTGGAGCTTTCCATACATCTTGTGTCAATGTCAACCCTAGTTCTTCACAGATAACAGATCAACATTTGAGAGTCAAAGTATTATCCTGTACATAAATGTTATGATGAGGAAATGATATTTTTCATGCTATTATGTGTTTTGATATACAATTCACATCAATTTGGTGTGGAAGTTTAAGACGCATCAAGTCAGAGTCAGGTGACAACCTCCCTTTGTGTGCAGCTCAGCTGAGCTCAGTCCCCCTTAGCACACATGGAATAAAGTCACATTACTGTGATTCGTGGGGATTTTTTTCCCTTATTTATTTAGCGATCAATTGGACTTCTGATAATGATACGGTATTTTGGACTGTAGCATGAATTTCAGCCCCTCAAAAGTAGTGTCCATGTAATAGTTGACCCCATAAATTTAACCTTAAAAAATTAGCATAAAAAATTTGATTATTGCACGAGTATTTGTGGTATTAGGAGACTGAGGTTTGAGGTTAAAGGGGCTAAGTATAAAGGAGCTGAGAGTGGCTTTTTTTGTTTACAGAGAGGGTAGTCAGTGCCTGGAATACATTGCCAGAGGAGATGGTAGAAGCAGATACAATGTCAATGTTTAAGAGGTATCTTGACAGATACACAGATTGGCAAGGAATAGAGGGATAGGACCAGGTAAAGGGAAAGGTTTTAGTTTAGAAAAGCCTCATGCGTCAGCGCAGGCTTGGTGGGCCGAAGGGCCTGTTCCTGTGCTATACTGATATTTCACCTCATGGTGTTGAAATAGCTCCAGAGCCTTGCTTCCTCCCTGTTTGAGCTCTCCTCCAGGCCCTAGTGCAGCACTGTTCATTCCCAGCTTCCTTCACACTAGGTAACCATGCCTTGAGTAGACTGAACTCTCAAACTGCAACAAAACTGCACATGGACAGCAGTGAATTGAGGGGTGTGTAGGTTAGGTTATTTTATTTTACATTAGGATTAATCCTCAGCACAACATCGTGGGCTGAAGGGCCTGTTCTAGATTAGATTAGATTAGATTCCCTTCAGTATGGAAACAGGCCCTTCCACCCAACAAGTCCACACCAACTCTCTGAGGAGTAACCCACCCCAGACCCATTCCCCATATTTCTCCCTGATTAATGCACCTAACACAATGGGCAATTTAGCACAGCCAACTCACCTGACCTGCACATCTTTGGATGTGTACATCTGTGCTGTACTTTTCTATGTTAAAACTGTACATAGTATCATCTCACTCGGGCAATCACAGCAACATATCCAAACAGTTATAGTCTACCCCGTGTCAAGAGCTGCCAAAATCCTGTTTGCATTCCTAATTGTTTATAAACCCATTAACAACGTTCCATGTCTTGGGTGCAAACTAACCCTGAATCCCCCATAGAGCGACATTTGAACTTTTCTCTCCATACAAAAATATTCTGCTTTTCTGTTCTTTCTAACTTATAGAATAACCCCTCACTTCCCCCCTCCATTCATCACCATTCCTTTCCACTCATTTTGCCTGTCTCTTGGTTTCAGTTGCTTGTATGGTTTAACCCCAAGTTGTTCTTCCTCATGGATTCTGTAGACAACAGGGTCTGGTCATGGGATGTCAGTCCCACAGTCGAGTGGCTGCTATCTTGGACTAGACTGTGACTGCCCAGAATCTGCTAATTAAAGTATAACTGATACAGTAGGGGGTTGACAAAGTAGACGTAGAGAGGGTGTCACGCGGGGCAATCTGGAACGAAAGCTCATTGTTTTAGGACAAGGGGTGGCAGATTTATAACAGAGATGAGGAGAAAAATACATCTCACAAAGGGTTAGGAATCCGTGAATTCAATCCCCAGACAGTGGTACATGAAGTAAATTTAAAGAGGAGATAGACAAATTTTTAATTAGTAACAGGTTTAAGGGTTATGGAGGGCAGGCAGGAAGGTGAATTTAGCCTGAGATGAGATCAGCCATGATCGTATTAAATGGTAGGGCAGACTAGAGGGGCTGAATGGCCCACTCCTGCTTCTCGTTCTTAGGCTCATATACTACATCCTGTCTCTACCTTATTGAAGAGTAACTTTTGTCGGACTGACAAGCACACTGTCATATTTGTACAGTCATGTCTTGTACTGAGCTGATTATTATCACTCTAATATGGTCACTCCTCAATAACATGTGACTATTGAGGTCAGTTACAGCTTTGACATCATTATCAACACATTCAATCCTATTATGCTCAATCTGTATCCCATTGTACATTCCATACACATAGTCCTAATCCCAGAGAGTTGGGCAGATTTGCCCTAACTCCGATCCAATGCCATTTTCAATTCTGCTATCTAAGATTGCCCCTGCCACCAACTCTGGGTGGCACGGTAGCACAGTAGTTAGCACTGCTGCCTCACAGCGCCAGAGACCCGGGTTCAATTCCTGCCTCAGGCTGTGTGGAGTTTGCACATTCTCCCCGTGTCTGCGTGGGTTTCCTCCCACAGTCCAAAGATTTGCAGGTGAGGTGGATTGGCTATGCTAAATTGCCCGTAGTGTTAGGTGAAGGGGTAAATGTAGGGGAATGGGTCTGGGTGGGTCGGTGTGGACTTGTTGGGCCGAAGGACCTGTTTCCACACTAAGTATAGTAACGTAATCTGTATCCTTTTCACAGCTCCTCTTCCCCTCTGGCTTTGTATCATTTCCAAACTTAGATTCATTGCACACGGTATCTTCATCCACGCCATCCCATATAGATCACCCTCTACTTTTTGTCATTTACGTAAATGATTTGGATGCGAGCAGTTAGTAAGTTTGCAGATGACACCAAAATTGGAGGTGTAGTGGACAGCGAAGAGGGTTACCTCAGATTACAACAGGATCTGGACCAGATGGGCCAATGGGCTGAGAAGTGGCAGATGGACTCTAATTTAGATAAATGTGAGGTGCTGCATTTTGGGAAAGCAAATCTTAGCAGGACTCATACATTAATGGTAAGATCCTAGGGAGTGTTGCTGAACAAAGAGATCTTGGAGTGCAGGTTCATAGCTCCTTGAAAGTGGAGTCGCAGTTAGATAGGATAGTGAAGAAGGTGTTTGGTATGCTTTCCTTTATTGGTCAGAGTATTGAGTACAGGAGTTGGGAGGTCATGTTGCGGCCGTACAGTACATTGGTTAGGCCACGGTTGGAATATTGCGTGCAATTCTGGTCTCCTTCCTATTGGAAAGATGTGGTGAAACGTGAAAGGGTTCAGAAAAGATTTACAAGGATGTTGCCAGGGTTGGAGGATCTGAATGACAGGGAGAGGTTGAACAGGCTGGGACTGTTTTCCCTGGATGTCGGAGGCTGAGGGGTGACCTTATAGAGGTTTACAAAATTATGAGAGACATGGATAGGATAAATAGACAAAGTCTTTTCCCTGGGGTCAGGGATTCCAGAACTAGAGGGCATAGGTTTAGGGTGAGAGGGGAAAGATATAAAAGAGACCTCAGGGGCAACTTTTTCACGCAGGGGGTGGTACATGTATGGAATGAGCTGCCAGAGGATGTGGTAGAGGCTGGTACAATTGCAACATTTAAGAGGCATTTGGATGAGTATATGAATAGGAAGGGTTTGGAGGTATACGGGCTGGGTGCTGGCAGGTGGGACTAGATTGGGTTGGGATATCTGGTCGGCATGGACGGGTTGGGCCAAAGGGTCTGTTTCCCTGCTGTACATCTCTATGACTCCATATATAGTGGAGGCCTCAGGACTGATCCGAGAGCAGTCCATTACCATCTGCCTGTCAATCTGAAAATGACCTGCTCATTCCCAACCTTCATTTTCCTTAACCAATCCTTAAGCATGTTTATTCATCTTACACTCACGAGTCCTTACATTAGGTAACAACTTCTCTTTAAATGACACTTTGACAAATACTTTATGAAATTCCAAATGCACTACAGCCTATAGCTAATCTTGTTGGCTACATTTTCAAAGATGTTTCAATAGACATGTCAAACAGCTCTCCTTTCTTTAAAATAACTTCTCTGACTAATCATTTTGTTCTGAGTGCTCGGTTACCACTTCCTTAATGGATTCCAACATTTTATATTTTGCAATAGAGGATTGCTTCATGCCCATCTGAGGCACAGACTGATATACAATGCCCCAGAATTTTTTCCTTCCTCATTTGCCTGATATTTAGGGAAATGTTGTAACTGTTGTCCAACACTGACACATATCAGGGTCCAATGTTTCAATCAATCAGATTTCCTTCATTGGTCCAATTTGTTTTCAAGGGGATTGGCACAAGCACTTGGTGTATGAAAATGCCTCAGTCACTTTGAATGGATTTTCACACATTTCTCAAAGAACTGGTTTCTCAACTACTCAATTAACATTCTTTCCTCCCACAGCTCATTAAAAATTCAAGATTGGCATCAACTTCCTGATTTATCTCATCTTCGGGCCTTGTCTGTCTCACCCTAAGTGCTTCTCACAAACACCGATTCCAACTGATTAGATCTGAACCTATCACCACTCAATCTAATGACTTTGGGGAAATATCGGAGCCATGTGAACACTCACTTCACACAGTGTGGCTCAAGACACTGTCATTTTCCCAACAACTTCTCCATTGTCAGTCGTCGTGGGTGGCTCAGTGGTTAGCGCTGCTGCCTCACAGCACCAAGGACTCGGGTTCAATTCCACCCTCAGGCAACTGTCTGGGTGGAGTGTGCATGTTCTCCCAGTGTCTGTGTGGATTTCCTCCAGGTGTTCTGGTTTCCTCCCACAGCCCCAAGATGTGCAGGATAGATTAGTTGGCCATGCCAAAGTGTCCAGGAATGCCCAAGCCATGGAAAATGCAGGATTACATAGCACAGTACAGGCCCTTTGGCCCACAATGTTGTGTTGAGCATTTACCTTAATCTAAGATCAAACCAACCTACACACGCCTCAATTTGCTGTCATCCATGTTATTGTCTAGCAGTCACTTAAAATGTCCCTAATGTCTCTGACTCTACTACCACCAGGGGTAGAGTTTGGAGGTAGATCTAGGTGGGATGATCTTTGGAGGATCGATGTGGACTCAATGGGCCGAATGGCCTGCTTCCACACCATAGGGATTCTATGGTTAACAGTTATTTTCACCATGGCAAAGTTTCAACCAATCACAGTCTACCTGATAGTATTCTCCTTTTACACAGTATAAATGCTATTGACCCTTTTCCTTGTGAATTGTCCTGATTGGTGGTGAGGTAAAGGTCATTCAGTTGGCTGGATGGCTTGCTTGTGATGCAGAATGACACTAACAGAGTGGGTTTGATTCCTGCATTGGCTGAAGTTACCATGAAGATCCCAACTTTTCCCAAGACCCTTGGGTTAAACCATCACCAGTCATCGTTCACTCTAATGAAGTTATGGCAACTTCACCTTTGGTCATAGAATTCCTAAGTGTGGAAATCTAAGGAGTGCAAGATTAAAGCTCTGACAGAAGGGTCTTTTCTCAGCAATTCCTTATTAGCAAGGTTAGATCTCACGGAATACAGGGAGAACTAGCCATTTGGATACAGAACTGGCTCAAAGGTAGAAGACAGAGGGTGGTGGAGGGTTGTTTTTCAGACTGGCGGCCTATGACCAGTGGAGTGCGAGGTCCACTACTTTTTGTCATTTATATAAATGATTTGGATGTGAGTATAAGAGGTCTGGTTATTAAGTTTGCAGATGACACCATAATTGGAGGTGTAGTGGACAGCGAAAAGGATTACCTCAAATTACAACAGGATCTTGATCGGATGGGGCAATGGGCTGAGAAGTAGCAGATGGAGTTTCATTCAGATAAATGTGAGGTGCTGCATTTTGGGAAAGCAAATTTTAGCAGGACTTATACACATCATGGCAAGGTCCTAGGGAGTGTTGCTGAACATAGAACATAGAACATAGAAAAATACAGCGCAGTACAGGCCCTTTGGTCCTCGATGTTGCGCCGATCCAAGCCCACCTGACCTACACTAGTGCACTATCCTCCATATGCCTATCCAATGCCCGTTTAAATGCCCATAAAGAAGGAGAGTCCAACACTGCTACTGGTGGGGCATTCCATGAACTCACGAATCTACCCCTAACATCTGTCCTATACCTACCACCCCTTAATTTAAAGCTATGCCCCCTCGTAATAGCTGACTCCATACGTGGAAAAAGGTTCTCATGGTCAACCCTATCTAAACCCCTACTTGATTTATTGTTTAATCGATATGTTCAGAGATGTTATTATATGCCTTTGGAGCACATGGCACTATACCTGCACCACAAGAGCCCTTCAAACATTTGTGAGTAGTTGTGTGTAAAGGAAATGTGATGACCAACACATATCAATAAAGGGTCCTTTCTTTGCTTTGTTCCCCACTAACCTGATGTTACACATGTGGTGATAATTTTCCTCCCTCAGTCTTGCTGTGGGACAAGTCAAGAAGTCTTTTATTTAAAGTATGCATGGACAGGCTTTTGATAATATCTGCTAAAAGTCAATTATAGGGGCATTTTTTTAAAAATACATGATCCAGGGGAGAATCAACACAGAAGACTTTTTTTATTCGTTGATGGAATGTGGCCATTGCTACCTTGGCCAGCATTTCTATGCCATTCTAAATGCATGGCCGACAGTTAAGTGTCAACCACATTGTTCAGAATCTGAAGTCACATGTGGCCAGATTAGGGAAGGATGGCAGATTTCCTTCCCTAACTACATGGTAAACCAGATTGGTTTTTACAATTATCAAAGGTTATATAATTGCCATTTTTAAAATTTCAGACTTTTAGTGAAATGTGAATTCAATTCCTGCCATGATTGAATTGAAATCCAATTGTCCAGAACATTTTAAAGTAGAGTTATAGATTAGTAGTCCAGTGAGATTACCACTTTGATACTGTCTCCCCTAGCTTCCCTCTGTCACTTCATGATCTTCTGAAGCTAATTGTTATCATAGTCACACAACCAGATCATGAGAAAGTCCAGTCATGTTTAAAACACACCAAAATTAAACAACTTTAAGTTGTGTTGTCCAGTATAGTACTTCATTTCCATGAGAGAAATGTATCCTATTGCAGCTATTGATGAGGAGAAATTTCTTTCCTCAGAATAATCTTTTAATAATTAGAAATCTTATTAAAATCATACTTTGCATATTGTAGTGAAATTGTTTTATGCTTGTTGATTATTCCAGCATATTGTGGATCAACAAGGAAGGACAGCATTGCAGGTCTGCGAAGAGAATAAACAGAATGATTGGGAAAAAACAGTACAACTCCTAAATGATGCAATGAATAAGCCAGTAAGTTTATTTACTGACGCTTTTCTAAAATTAAAATGCAGAAACCTCTAGATCGTTGTCAATGTTCTGCATGTATTTAAAGAACTTGAACTTGAACATGTTTTAGAATTACCAAAACATGCATTTTTAGTTAACTGTACACATGTACATTTAGGAGAAAGTAAGGACTGCAGATGCTGGAGATCAGAGTTGAAAAGTGTGGCTCTGATGTGTGTTTCAGGTATGAGCCCATCATCAAGAATTTTCAGGGCTTATAGCTAAAACGTCAACTCTCCTGCTCTGCGGATGCTGCCTGACCTGCTGTGCTTTTCCAGCACCACACTTTTAGATGTGTATTAAGCACTTTGTGTATAGTTTTATTTTGTTAATTAACCATGATCTCTTTGTATAAGTGGCTGAAATTTCATAATTATGAAACAGCAGGAGATCATAGCCAACAAATGAATTTTAAAAAGTGGTGGGTGGATGTCCGATAAGAATAGATTAATGTAATCAGGTTTGTCCCACTGAGGCGCGGAAGGGATGGTAGGGTTAAGGAACCTTGTGTGACAAGGGGTGTGGAACATCTAGTCAAGAGGAAGAAGGAGGCTTGCTTAAGGTTGAGGAGGCAAGGATCGGACAGGGCTTTAGATGGTTACGAGGTAGCCAGGAAGAAACTGAAGAGTGAACTTGAGAGCTAGAAGCGAGCACGAAAAATCTCTAGTGGGTAGGATTAAGGAAGACCCTAAGTTATCCTAAACTTGTGAGGAACAAGAGAATGGCCAGAGTGAGGTTAGGGTTGATCAGAGATAGTGGAGGGAACTTGCGTCTGGAGTTAGAGGAAGTAGGGGAAGTACTTAATGAATACTTTGCTTTAGTGTTCATTACTGAGAGGGACCTTGATGTTTGTGTGGACAGCATGAAACAGACTGATATGCGCAAACAGGTTGATGTTAGGAAGGAGCATGTGCTGAACATTTTGAAAAACATAAGGATAGATAAATTCCGTGGGCCAGATGGAATATACCCTGGGTTACTACAGGACGTGAGGGAAGAGATTGCTGCACCTGTGGCAATGATCTTTCTGTCCTCACTGTCCACTGGAGTAGTACCAGATGATTGGAAGGTGGCAAATGTTATTCCCTTGTTCAAGAAAGGGAATAGGGATAACCCTGGGAATTACAGGTCAGTCAGTCTTACGTCAGTGGTGGGCAGAAGAGAGACTTGATTTGTGAATACTTGGAAAACTATGCTTTGATTAGAGATAGTCAGCATGGCTTTGAGAGGGGCAGGTCGTGTTTCACAAACCTTATTGAATTCTTTGAGGATGTGTCAAAGCACATAGATAAAGGTAGAGCAGTGGATGTGGTGTACATGGATTTTAGCAAGACATTTGATAAGGTTCCCCATGGTAGGCTTATTCAGAA